>NC_132897.1:29318972-29632734 GCF_030463535.1 Salminus brasiliensis
AACTTCACAGACAGGGCCGTCTTAAAGAGGGACGGTGAGGTCAAACTGACTCATCCTGGCTGGGAGCTTGTTGGAATGGAAGGCACCGTCTGCAGAATACCAATGTTTTCAGCAAAGAGGAGAGAGAGAAGAAAAGTGCTCCCTCTCTCTCTTTCTCTCTCTCTCTCTCTCAACCTATAGCCCTCTCTCTCAGTCACTCTTCAAATCTGATGCAGAAGTTACTGATAGTTCATTTTTTTTTCTTAAAGTGATACAGAGTGTCAACTACATGAATATTGCATATTAACACATTACTTCTGTATAGAGAGTTATAGCACACTTATGTTGTTGATTTCTCGCCCTTTACTGATTGTGTAAAACTGCTTTGTGACAACACCAGTTGTAAAAAACGCTACAGAAATAAATTTGATTTGATTTGATTTGATATATGCTGAAACTACTGTCAACCAACAGAGGTTTGTTTACAACCTGTTCAAAATATCATGAATCCATTCATGTCATTCAAACAATAGACAGACAGGAAACACATAACAGACAGGAGCAAAAAAAGCTCAGTCTACATGTAAACAGAGAAATAGATGAATAGATAGATAGATAGACAGACAGACAGAACAGATAGATAGATAGATAGATAGATAGATAGCTTCAAAACTATAAGACTTTAGCAAACACAGACAGCTTTGGTAAGCTAATGTTAATTGGCAGGTTTACAGTTCTCACCTAAAGTAGTCGACATGTGTGAACCGCATAAACAACTAGCGAACAGCTCAATTACAGAATTGCCGCACACATACAGCAACGTCAAGCTATGTGCTATATTAATATACACTTATTTCTTAAAGGAAATTGTTTTGTACATCATTAGAGAAAAAATAACAAAAAAGGGCAAAAATTCAAGAGAGGCGCATTTACCCCGTGCTGCGATGACATCCTCAAAATGTTTCATTTTATTTTCAGCTTCTTACTTTTCTGTATCTATCAAGCCAATCGTAGGCCACACACACAGACACACGCATGCAGATGCACACACTTACACACTTGGAGCTAATTAAGAGAATGGCGCTTCTATGCAAATCTCCTTCAAAGACAAATTGCATATGTTCATGCAAATGAAATGAGAGATCATTAAATGTTGTGAATATCAGAAGGAGATGGCAGAGAGAGTCACCAGCTCCATCCTGTTGACTCTCATTATCCTGCTAAAAACTCCCAACTTCTCAAGAAACACACATGCGGCACCTGTTCGTCCTTGATAAATGTGGTCCAAAGTCACTCTGACTGATCTTAATTAATGTTAATGCAGTGCCTTCATTGTATCTTAAACTGCCCCGTTTACCATAAAGAAGGCCAATTAGCGTCTTTAAACAGCATCAGCATTGAGTATGGATATCTATGGGGAGCTGTAACATTAGGACAGCAGTGCTTTAGGGGCACATTGCCTTAGATGTGTGGGGTTTAGGCCATAATTGTGTTCATAGTCATAAACTCTGTTATGTTGACGGAGTGACATGCTGGAAAAACATTGGGAAAGAAGAAAATAATTTCGAAAAAGACAGCATGAACACAGTGGTGAGTGATGCTCTTTTGTTACTGTGTATGGAGAGGGAAAGAAGGAAAGAGAAATGGGTATATGTATATTTACACTGATCAGCCATAATATTAAAACCACCTGCCTAGGTTAGGTGGGGCCTCCATGGATTGCATCAAAAAGCCAAACGGTTTACTGGTTGTCATTCCTTAAAGCACTTTTGGAGGTAGTACTGCTTCCCGGGAACACATCACATGATGATGTTTTGGAGATGCCCTGACCCATTGCTGTCCAATGAAAAACATGTATCTCCAAAATGGTGAGTTTACAGGAGAAGGCAAACATGTTCTTAACTTTGAATTAAAGTTAAGGTAAAATAAGAGTTTATTCCAAGTGGTCTATTTGAATTTACTTACACAATGTACAGAGCAACTACAATGTTCAAACCATGACAAAAACATATAACATATATTTTTCATTGTATAGCAGGTATATATATATATATATATATATATATATATACCTGCTATACAATGAAAAATATTGTATCAGTATCAGGGCATCAGTCAGCTGTGAAAAAATAGATAATTAGCAGGAAACAGCTACAAACCTGAGCTTGAATTTAGCATGAGTCTTCTGCAGGAAATGCTAGCAACATCAAACATGGTAAACATCTGCACTGCTGTGATGCTTAGTTGTGGATTAATAAGGCAGAAAGTCTCTTCCTACCTCTTTCTCCTTTTATCTTGTTCCGCACCTTCCAGTCCTTTCGCAGATACGGGCTAATTTTCGCCGCGCCGAGGCAAATTTGTTGTGGCTCACGGGCCCATTTTGATTTCATTAAACTGAGTATTTAAGCATAAAAATTGTTTAATCGTCTTGTGTCATTAAGAGATGGATTTCGCTTTGCATGCAATTTGCATATTTTTTCCTGGGCCCAAACGAAGCCCCCACGAATATGCAAATGCCTGGGCGCAGGTTATGGCGGAGGTGTTTATTGTCGTCACTTCAGGCTGTTGTACGCTCCCTCGCCTCCACTGTGCAGAGGTGATGCTAACATCTGGATGCCCCAGGGAAGAGGAGGAGGGGGAGAGAGCAAGAGAGAGGCAGAAGAAAAAAGATCTTACGACTGCACTGATCACGGAGAAGCAAAAACTGGAAGATAGTACTTAGCCAGTACTTATCCTTTAAGCTTCCCACAGAGAGGATGAAACTTGCAATTCCCTCTTGGTGATAAAATGGATGAGTAGAGGCTAAAAAGAAAGGATTTTTTTTCAATGATGTTGGCAAGAAATGACATGGAAACACTGCATGCTCCAATGTGAATTATATGATGAAAGTTGTATTACTGATCTTCATAATTAGATTTGGGGGAAGTGGTGAATGAGAAAATGAATATTTGAATATTGTATTTGCTATCAGGCTTAGGCAAAATAATGTTCACAATGTAATGTGTTTGAATAATTAAATCAATCAAACATTTGAGGAGAATAAAGAGCTACACTGGTAATGATATCAATGATGAATGATATAAATAGTAATGACATAAATGGCTTTTGAATAAACCTTTTTAAGCAATATGATATATCTATGTGAACCATCCATTCAAATCAAAATCACAATGGCAGTAAACCATTTTAGCACTATTCCCAGGTGATCAGGAATTATATCATAGATAGAAATATGTGTATGGTTTGAACACACCCATTTGTGAATACATGAGGACTTAAGATGGACAATATTGACATTAACATTAAGCATTTTCTTAAATTAGTTCTTGAGAAAAGTCCTAATAAAACATCTAGGTCAGATTCATAAAGTGCTTTTTTTACCTGCAGCTCTGCTTTTTTAATTTTATAATATAGATCCCTTTGTAAATTGAACAAATCTCAAATAAGAACTCTCTGGCCTCTTTTCCACTGCAGGGCTGAGTGGTTCTGAGCATGGAGGATAACGTTCCATTGGCTTTTCCACATGGACACAATTCGGCATGCAACGCTTACAAATCGGGCTGAGTCTCAGTCTTTTCAGGACAGTTAGCTAACCTTACTTGAGGGCAGAACCGTTTGGTTAGAGGGCTTAGTCAAGATGTGTGTGCTGACAAGTACACTTCACTATAGCATAATGAAACAGACAATAAGACAAAAATCACTACCACTGGTTTAACATGGCCCGGTTGTCAGGCTCGTCCAACATCGCCCGGCTCGGTTAGTGGAAGCTAGCATGACCTTAAAAGTGAAACACTTAAACGTATTCTGTATTAAAAGTTAACATGTAACAGCTGTGCTGGACTTTAATGCCAACTTCGTTACGCTGAGATAAAAAAACAGACTTGTTTAAGTTAATTCCAACATTATTTGGCATACTACATCTATGAAAGTGTGGTTTTTGCATGCAAATTACTCATAGACATATCCTTATTTATTAACTGTTACTAATACTCAAAATCTGTGTGATTAACATCTAAAGGTCTGTCAGTGCAATTGGGTTAAGGGGACTTGTCAAAAGTCAATTTCCACACATTTGTACACACTTTCTTTCAATTTATGACCTCAATGAAATACATAAACATCCTTCCCTGTGACACAACTACTAACAGTTTCTAACACATGATATTCTGATAATAGCAGTTTTTGTTTTGCACTACCATCACACATCTGTGATTTATTTTCCAGTCCATGTGTATTACGGACATAAGGTGTTTGTGACTAAACACAAAACGTATGGGCACATGAAGTAGCACTCCAAACGACAATATTTGGAAAAGAGAAGTGGACTATTTTTAAAAACAGTGATGATGATTCACTGAGTTCAGAACATTTTTGTTGGAGCCGTTCAGGTTGTTTTTGAGTACCGAAATCATGCGTCTCACCAGGAAGCCAATTTGAATGTTCATATTGGTCTGCTTCCATGAAAGTATCCTTCAAATACAGGCAGAAAAGAAGGGAGAAAAGCTGGAGAGAGAAACAAAAAAATAAACAAGAAAAATCTTTTTGTATCGCACTTTACAACGTTTTCCATTTGTTCTCTGAGGACATCAGAGATTAATGTATGCATTAGCCTAAAAATCTCAGGCATATGGTAGTGTCAAGGTGGAATTGTTTTGGAAGGGTTTTTTTTCTTGGAAAAAGTCTAGTCTTATGGGCCTGGCGAAGAGATAGACATCTCCACTGGGCCGCGTGAATGTGGAAACCATTTCCTCCCCAAACCCCTGATAAATAGGATTCTTACATAGCCTCAGGAGCAAAAGGCTTATGACTGTTGCCATAGGAAATAGAAGCAAATAAACCATTCCTTAGGTAAAACTTCAAATTAAGTTTTAAAACATCAGTACGGTTCAGTCTTACAAAATTGCTTTAACCATCTGATATTATCTGAAATCACACCTAATAATGTTGAAGAGATGCAAGAATGAGAGTGAATTACAGATACCCTATTGATAAATATGTCTATTAAAGAGGGATTCTAGTGATTTTCTGCATAATTCAGTCAAAGATGTAAACAAAGTCACTTGGAATGGTTTGATGTGAAATAGTTGACTGAAGAGAAATTTACAGACTTAATTTCTTTATACAGTGGTAGCATTAGGGACCTGTAATTTTTTTATTTATTCATTCATTTTCTCATCTGCTTCTTCCTGGTCAGTGTCATGATGGGTCCGGAGCCTACCTGGAATCATTGGGCACAAGGCAAGAATTCCATAGCAGGGAACCACACACACTTGTTCACTCACACCTAGGGACCAATTTAGCAAAGCAAAGCAAAGGTGGGAGGAAACTGGAGTACTCAGAGGGAACTCACACAGACAAAAGGAGAACACACCTCACAGACAGTGATCGGAGTAAGAATGAAACCCACATCAGATTTTTAAAGCACGCATTTCGTATATTTGGTTCTTTTCACCACCACTGTGAACCTGTGAACAATTCACAGATTGGAGTGTTTCACATCAAACCACTCTAAATGACAATGGTGATATCTTAAAAATGAAATGGAATTATGCACAATGTTTGAAATATGACTGAATTCCTCTTAAAAGTTGATGGATGTTTAGTGATTTATGTTTTGACTGGTTCTACAAGGCTAATGTAGCAAACAAGTAATGAAAGAACAAATGCATATATATATATATATATATATATATATATATATATATATATATATATATATATATATTTGTCATTAATTTTGTAATAAGAGTGCATCAGACAGCAAGCTAGTGACCACGCTTTAAATCAACATTATGTGGCTTTTATCACTTTAAAATAGCAGCTTCAAAATCATTGAGATGCTTCACTGACCTGTAAGAAGAATCTCATCTTCATAGTTGCTACTCTGGGCTTGACAAGCTGCTAACTGCACTATGTTATTCTGGTGAAGCGGGCAGGACAGCGCAATGCTACATAACCCAAATCAAGTGTAAAACACATAGTGTAATATTCCTCCACCATGTCTACCAGTTCACATGCTTCTTTCACTTTTAGTGACTGTTCTGTATCTCTCAGCAGTTAAAATGTCATGTGTTTCATGAAGGGTAGCTCGAAGTGCGATTTGTCTTCACGGCAGTGAATTACACTCTTCGCCTGATGAGGGAGCTTATGAGCAAAACATGAATTCTCCATAATGCTGCTTTTGGTAGTTCACCAAAAGACATTTACTCTTTTCAAATAATTTATGTTCTATTAATATTCACAAACATAGAACTGAATAGACTTGATTTTACATAGAAGTCCAAAAATAAAAGCCAGACAGACTAGTATGACATCAGAAAATCATAAGAAGGTTGGAGGAAGAGAGCAAGAGAAGGACGAGAATGACAGAAACGAGAAAGAGAAGGAAGGAGAGAGAGGGAGTAAGGGAGAGAGAGAGAGAGAGAGAGAGAGAGGGAGAGAGAGAGAGAGAGAGAGAATGGCAGTGTGGAGGAGGAGAGGAGAGGGAAAATGAGCATGAGTGTTTTTCAGTCAGCGTGAGTGTGTACGGTGAGGAGGTAATTAGAGAGCTGTCACTTGTTCCTGTCAGCCTCTACTCCCTCTGCAACACCCAGCATGCACAATTTTAAGTGTGTGTGCGCGCATGTGTATGTGAATGTGTGCCTGTGCATGTTTATTGTGCTTGTGTTTTTCTATTTTCTATAATGTCCTTTTTTTGGTATGATATTCTCCAGTCATGAAAGATGTTGTAATGTGTCTGCTGCAGATATGTGTGTATGCATGCATATGTGTGTGTGTGTGTGAGTGTGTGTGTATGTTTCCTTGTGTGTGCTTATTTGCATTTAGGGACATTACTTATTATATTATTGTGTTCTGTAGCTATGTTTATGTACAGTGTCTCTAAGAACGCAAAATATGGACAAACTTTTACTATTGTGATTATACTGCAAAACACTGTGATTCATATTGAATCAATAATGTGACAGTTTATGATTATAATATACATTTTATATCGCATGTAAATACTTCTGTATTATCAAAACAGCTACAGAAACATTTAATAATAATAATACAAACATACAGGATATATTTTGCTAGCTTCAGTGTTCTCTATTGAGTCTTGAACAGCCACAAATGCTAAGGTGCACTTAACATAGTCTTAGAATCTGCTTTGGGAGTTAATGGAAATTAGCATTATCATAAAGGTGCTGACATTAATGGCACAAGCTTGGGAATTAAGGTTGTGTTACTTTTGAGTGTGTAAATATCCTTTGTTCTGATTGGTTGGTCTTCAATGAGCCCCATTAAAAAAGAAAGGTGAAAACGCTCCTTAAAACTTTACCATGGACGACTGAGGCTTGGCTCAACTGATTTTAGCTGCAAAAACCTTTTCCAATTCAAAACAGTGCTGTTAAAAACAAGTTGACAACCTACCAATGTTTACTAACATGAAGCGCCATGAAGCGCCACTTCAAGCACTAAATAAAAGTCATATTGAGACAACAGAGAGACACTGTAGATCACATGCCTTAGAATTAACACTGAGAAATGCAGCCAGACTTTTGGTAAACAAACAAATGCTAAGGCCAGGTTACCTCAGCTAACGTAACCAACCTAGCCCTGTACAGTTTGTATCGTTCAGCTCAAAAACAGCAAGCTCACAGTGTTTGAAAGCTGCTCTCTGTATAAAATGTATCTACATTAATATTTTACCAAGCTTGTATTGTAGTTGAGTTTCATTGTATTTAATCTCTTATGTTATAACTAATATTACTACTGTTTTACTGTTATCTTCCTGGGGGGGTGGGGGGGGGGGGTGAATGCACTGCACTGTATTGGACACAACATCCTGGCCTGAAATAATTGGAAATAGTTGTTGCCATTCAGAATGAAGGAAAACACAGTTATAGGGGCAGTCTTAATCAACACTGGTGCAAAAAACAATCTCACATTCACTCACATCCGCCTCAGCCATCACAGCGATGTTACTGATGTTGCTCAGTGGTTGCAGTAGCATTACAATGATGCTCCATTTTGCAGGAGCTGAAACATCAGTCCCTGGAGTGCTATTACCACCTCATTGGGCGAGTAGAGCAATGTGACAGCAGTTTATATGACAGGTACATTGTCAACGTGTCTTTAACAATACATTCATATCACCATGATGCCACCAACAATCCACTGTAATCCACAGCCATATGGCATATTCCAGCAGAGTGGACGTCTAACCAGTCAGATTTCCTGATGGACAGAAATGGATGGAGGCATGGAAAAAAAAAGAGCTAAACAATTGCATCAATTTGACACCGGCACTTTTGCCGCACTTCAAGATTCGCGCTGAGTTGTGTATCCAGACACGTTCTTGCAGGAAGCTGTGCTGAAATGCATCCCCCCACAAAAATCGAACGTCTCTGTCAGAATGATTTGAGACATCCAAACAATTCACCCTTCAAACCCTACCTCCTCAAGAGCCTCTCTCGTCTCTTACCTCTCTCACAACCCCCCCACACACACATATACACAGTAAAAGGTGTTTAAAGTCACAGACAAATATCCAAAATATAATCGATCAGCTAAGAAATGTTTGGTTTATTGAAGCACCAAAGCTGTAAGACTAATATAGGGAACCAGTAATCAGCTTCGAATTAGAAATATGAAATGACATGGATAAATCTTCACGTTTGCTACAAACCATGCCACACTGTCCAGCTATAAACAGACCATCATCCTGAAAATGGGCAAAGTACAGACACAATTCAAGTTTTAAGACAGCTGCTTGCACTTGCGTCCAATTATATAAATAACTGATACACCATCGGAGGCCAGTATATTTGAGATTACACAGCAATTCTGACGCAAGCCAGTGATGACAACAGTTGGTATAATGTTAATTAGTGGTCATACGCAACCATGCCTAAGCTTCCATACATTAGCCTTGCAGCTCCAGTGCAAAAAAAAAAAACCAAAAAAAAAAAACCAAAAAACAAAAACCACCAGAAAGTAACCAAACGGTTACGTTAGGGAGAGTGGGCATTCACAGCTATTTGGATAATAATCCTCACCTTAGGAGTTTAGGATTCAGGCCAGGGTGAGCTGGACTATGGCACATGCGCCCACAACACACTCTAGGAGCTCCAATTAAAACATATTCCTGCTGGCACACACACACACACACACACACACACACACACACACACACACACACACACACACACACCAGTATCACCAGTATAGGCATACACTAAAACCTGGTATTCATAAACATAGCAAGATTAGACTGTGATGGGATGTGATTTCAAACGAACAGCTTAAGAAATGTGTTTAGTAATATTTTGTAGTTTCTAGTTGTGTTACACTTTTTCCACTTCTTATGTCTTATAATCTCATTGCGCAATAACAATGTGTGCCTAATTTAAAGCTTATTAACTGCAGTTTAATTAATTAAAGCATTTTTCATTTGAACTACAGCATTTGCTTTAGAGATTCAAACACAACCAAATGCTGAACCAAACCTGAGATGCTTGCTTTTTTTATACATTACATGCCTCTACCTCACTGGTCAGAACAGGTTATGACAAAAGGAATACGATCAGAAAAAGCTTAAGTAGACTACTTTAAAAAAAATAATTTGAACATTTTAGTAAAGCATCCCAAACACTAAGAACCTATAAATGTCACCGTTCAGGCATAACATGAGTCAAATTTGCATGCTGAGTTGTCTAACTGTCAGTCTATATCAATAAATTATTACTAACTTTGCAAACAAGAGAGCTATGATTGCACATAATGCTGATATTAATGGCCAGGGACTTTCGCTACTGTTGCTGCAATTTTAGCCATTTCCTGGTTATCAATCATTCAGCAGGCTTGAATGCTCCTCAATGCCACAAAACACAAGTTTGCTCCCCACCCAGCAACAAATGTAGGCTAACACAACAGCCTCGAAGACGACAACAGCAACAACAGCAGCAGCAGCGACAACAACAACAATTTGTCCTGCCTTAAACGACGTTGGTTTTTCCGGGGGAGCTTACGGAATGTAAATAAAGCCTTGCCGTGGCAACATGGTGGAATTAAAAGCGTCATTTCGTTTGCTTCGTCTGCCCATAAAAGTCTCATTAAGCTCCGTTAGACGTATTTGCACGGCGAGGGGGCGGCCATTAAACACATCACACGGGCTAATAAATGCATTATTTAAAAGCAGCGCTCCAATTACTAATTGATTAGAGCTGAGCGGGCCTCATCAATAAAGCAGGAGCGAGTCGCTTCAAAACCCAAACAGCCATGATTAATACATGAAAAGGCCTTAAAAGAGATAAGTTCTCTCTTAATTAGTCATTAATGTTTCAGAGAGACCCAAATTTTTTCTCTCTTTTAAAGAGTAGTGTGTGTGTATGTTTCATGGTGGGCGGTTTGGTTTCATGGAAGCTCCCTGAAGAACTGAGAAACTCATGGGACATTGGATGAAGAAGTAGTTCAAGGTGAGTTAAAAGCTCATGGAGTTGGAAAGAGATGGAAATCTCTTTTTTTGGGTCAAGTTCTATGTCAGTGGTTCATATAAAATTTGAAAATTCAATGCAATTATTTTTTGTTTTCATATAGCTAATGTCACTTTCTGTACCTACCCATGAGTAATGTGCATGAGCCCCAGCCTCTACCTCTATAGTATACCCTAGACAAGAGACCATGTTTTGCGGTGAATGGTTAAAGTACTGGTCATGAATAAGTTATGAATAAGTGGAGAGTAACAACTCAAAAGGTGACTTTTACACTTAAATAGGTGCTTTGTAAAGTTTATTCAGCATATGCAATTGGAATGTGTAGAACCATGACCATCCATTTGAGTGTTTGAATACTTGTTGTAAAGTTCATTAAATTAAATTAAATGGTGGTTCAATTCATCCTTAAGGACCCCCAGACTGTCCACATTTTTGCTCTATCCCTATGTGATGTGATGCAAGCTGGGCTGAGGAAAAATGTGGACCATCTGGGGGTCCTTGAAAAATGTATATTGTTCTATAGACGTTTCACAGAAACCTGTCATCACAGAGATGCGTGTGCAACCAGGGGGCAGAAAGCAACAGAAAGCAGCACTCTTCGTGATGGAGAGCTACAATAGAAAAACGAAACAAACTGAAAAAAATAGCTTCTCCTTGTTCTTCAAAGAGCTTCTACTTGTAAACAGGAAACCCATCTATATAGCATCAAAAAGTTACAAATCCCACAAAAACAGATTTTTTTTATCCGTCTATGTTCATAAGTAGTTCATAAAAGTAATACATCATTTAAAACCATGATATGGCTTAAGCCATTCTGACCAGGCATTCACCCCCTAGATTTAATTCACTGCCTGTCATGTTCTTTTCCATCTGCAAGAGTATTAGCACACACTTACTCTCAATTTCTAGTTGACAGTAGCTGTTATCCCACTGAGCAGGCATTAGCCCATCCCCTTTTAGAGAGGAACATTGCTCAAAGTTAAAATACCACCTTTGGGTGCAAAAACATTACAAATCAGACATTAGTCAAGTCAAGTTCAATAAATTTGCGTTTATAACAAGAGCCATTGTCACAAATCAGCTTTACGTAGATCCGGGTCTGAGCCCCCAGTTAGTAAGCCAGGGGTGACAGTGGCCAGGAAAACTCCCTTAGAGCAAGGGCATAGGAACCCAGCATAGGAATGCTTATCACCACATAGCAAACCAGGTAAACAAAAGTATATGAAATGAAGAAATATCTAATGGATATACAGTAACCGAAAGTCAACAAAGAAAACTCCACTAGCGGAAATCCTCAACAGAAACATACAGCTAGCTGGATTCTGTTTAAGGTAACTGGACATGTAAGGTTAAAAAGAGTGACTCCGGCATGCCAAGTTATATATAACTGAATTAGGCTTTTTGGATGTGCTTTTTTTTGGCATATAAATAACTTGTAGACAACCAGTGAACCTGAGACACTAGCGATACTTTTTAGTATTGTGGTTGGTGTGGCGCAACAGATAACAACACCATGTGGGAGACCAGGGTTCGATTCCCGGTCTGGGTGACTATGCTGCGCTACACCAATAAGAGTCCTTGGGCAAGACTCCTAACACTACATTGGCCCACCTCTGTAATACGAGTAACCTTGTAAGTCGCTCTGGATAAGAGCGTCTGCTAAATGCCATAAATGTAAATGTAAATGTTCCAATAATATGTAATGCTGAATTCTATCATTCATACCTGTTCAGCTTTAACATCTTTACTATAGTGTAGTTTGACGTTAGCTAGAGGTTGCAGAGGTAACTGCTAAATATGGTAGGTTCACTCTAGCCGAAAATTAATCTGAAGAAGAACTATACTACTGGCATTTGGATCAGTGAGGTACTCTTATCTACACAGTTACCTTGTATCTCACTTTGTCTCCCCTCCCAGCTCTCCCCTCCCCACTTCTGAAACCAAAACTATGAACTTGATCTTTACTGATAACTTAACATTTGCTTTGCTGGCTTTTGTGATTTCAATCTCCTGATTTGAAACTTGCCATAAGCAAGCTGCAGGACATTTACATCATTAAAATATCATCCTTTAATCCAGCACTGCTTGCCCTGCTGTTTACACTTCAGTTTACCTGGAAAGCTGACCGAGGCTTTGCAGAGAGTTTAAGATTTTTTCGCTGGGAAAATGAACATTGCCTGCACTGTGAGTCACACCTGCACATAAACACGTGGCTGAAAACAAATCCCAGAAAATGTATGGGTAAGACTTCCTGTGTGAATGGTTGTTTTAAAGAGACAAACTTCTGGATTACTGAGGAGGATCTGTCTAAAATAATAGGAAAATAAATAAATAAATAAAAACAATGGGAAGCTGAAATTGTGAAGTAATATCAGCTCATGAATAATGCAACCTTTTTTTCCACATAACCCCCTGATACCTAAACGCACACACACACACACACACACACACACACACACATACACATACACATACACATACACACAAACACAAACACACAGCCTTATTGTACCTGTCAATTGCGCATATCAGTCTCTCTGGCAATGATCATTGCATCACTATTCACCTGGAAAGTAGCATGAAAATGCAAGATGTCATGCAAAAATTGCACAGACAGGTTAAAACCTAAAAAAAAGGGTGGGACATTATCATCATGTCTAAAATACACTGGTCTTGCCATACTTGATGTTGTGCTTGATTACATAATTCGTTGTTATATCTTGACTCTTCTGCCTACTGGACACAATAAAAAGAATGTATTCAATGATGAAAATTTACATGAAAAGTGATTCTAGTCTCTTATTTCTGACTGCACTTTTTTATTTCAGATTGAAAATGAAAAAGCTATTCTGGAACAAATCGTGAAATAATGTCAACCGTTTGCATCTTGTGAAGCACTGACAAAGTGTTGGTATCATTATGAGAGAAGAACAACAAAGGAAATATGCTTAAAAGCTACTTCAACCTCAGGCACTTTGTCAACAATAGCATTTCCAACCCCCTCCTTTCCCCAGTTTTATTATAAACTCCCAGAAATAAAGTACTTTTACAGTTTTTTTTTTCTGCTACTTAAATTCATAAATGGCTTGTTTTTCCCTTCTCCTTTGATGCTGTTCTCTGACATCAAGTGCCAGAGATGATTTAAATAGGCTGACACCTACCTGAAGAGCTAGTGAGGAGGAAACCGCAACAAAACAAAATATTAAAATCACTACAATTCATTGCAAATAGGGATGAGAGAGGAGTTTTTAAAAATGTAAAAAAAAAAAGGCGACAATTGAGTCCAGAGTGCCCTTAAAGGACATGCACCCTCAAGTTCATGTTTAGGAACATTGTGAGTTACAGTGGTTGCACTATTCTGAGAATTGTGGGCTAATATCTGACACTGTTCATGTACAAACCTGATGATACTGATACAACTACCTGAACATTAAAGTAAATGATGATGTTCCTCAAGGATCAATCTTGGGTTCGCTACTATTTACTCTTTATATGCAGTTGCTGGGCTAAATAATCCGTAAACATGGTATTGACTTTCTTTGCTATGCTGATGACACCCAGCTTTACTTATCTGCCAAACCAAATAAGGACATTTGTCTTAATAAAATAACAGATTAAAGACATAAAGAACTGGATGACTTACAACTTTCTCAGAAAAAAACAGAAATTTCAAAAATGCAAATATTACTGTAAATCTAGATGGATTATCAGTCATACCCAGCACCACTGTAAAAACCTAGGAGTTGATTTTGAATCTGTCCTCTCATTTGATGCACATTTGATATCTGCTACATAGTTAAAACGGCCTTCTGTCAACTACGTAATATTGCCAAACTGCGTAATGTACTCTCCTTACATGACACAGAGAATGCATTCATAACTTCAATATTGGATACTGTAATGCCCTTTTCTTTGGAATTTTATGCAAATCATTAAAAAAGCTAGTTCAAAATGCTAGGGCTTAAAAATTTACCTCATTAGTCCTATTCTCTCATCCTTGCACTTGTTACCAGTTAAATACCGCATTGATTATATAATACTCCTGCTGACATCTAAGTCACTAAATGGTTTAGCACCACAATGTCCTGGGGAACATCTTAAACCTAACACGTTTGGACTGTACTGCTCAGTTCACCGGTTCCTGATCAGTACTGCAGTCTCTCTAATCTTTCTTTACAGGCCGTACATCAGTCTATTCAAACTCCTAAACACATCATAATTTTCTCCTTACTTTTCTCTCCCCTATGTGCTAAACTGCCCCCTGCTGTCTGCTTGCTGCTGATGCAAGTCCATTTGTGGCAGGCCCATTGGATCCTGTCCTGCTTTATTACACTTCCCCCTCCATTACATTTTCCTGCGCTCCTCCTAACCCCTTGTGTTTTTCCCTGCTTTCTGTTTTCTTTACGTCTCTTTCTCATGTAATGAGATGCCCGATTCCAACTGTTCCATCCTGGTACCGCCAGACCTGGCTCTTCACTACCCTCCTGCCCTCTGTTCTGCTCTGGGGCCTTGCAATGATTCATCTTTACCTCACTGCATGACCATGCTTCTGACTGGTTATCTACATTGACTGTATCATCTCATTCGTGTTTTCATCTTAAATGGCTTGACGGTACATTTACCCTTTTTAATTAATTTTTGTTTTATTGTTGTTTTTATTCCTCTCTGTAAAGCTGCTTCATGACAAGTCCCAGACTGCCTAAACATTCTAATCTTTAGGAGTAAAAAAACAACACATGATCAAATATCAGTACGAAATATTAATCTAAACCTAAATCTGTCCTATGCTAATTTTATAGCAGGTATCTGCCAATATTGCTCTAATTCCACTATCAGCATGCAGTCTTATCTTATGAATTACATGTAGGTTACATTTCCATTGTGTATCAACAGTCTGTTAAGAATTCAAAATTTCAAAACTTTCTACTTGTTTCATTAAACTGTGAGAGAGAAATAATTAATGTTGACTTACAGCTGCAATTGTAAATGCGAGGAAGCTAAAGCTTGGGTGTCGCTGGACCATACAACAGGACAGTTATCCCAAGCATACATTAAAGTATACCAAACCTAGGTTTCAGAAGAATTTCTGGAAGATTCTGACACAGACGTCTGAAAATCTGAAAAGCATGCAACCCCAAGAATTTTAGTGAACTGCAGACCACTGCCCATGAGGAATGGGTTAAGAAATGCCGGTGTCTTGCTATGATCACATTTGCAACAGGTCATAATAGCAAAAGCATGCTCTTCTAAGTACTTCATGACAAGTACTGATGGCACTTGTCATGAAGGGGTTGAATAATTTCGAGACTGCAGTAGTCATTAAAAGTGGCATTTTCTGTTGAATTTGGAGAAAATACTTGTTAAATTAGTTGGGTTGAGCTATTTACATTGTTCTTATTTGGTTGGTTTGTTGCAAATAGATGAAAGTTTGTCAAATTTGCCAATAAAGGTAATTTGCAATGGGGGGTTGATTATTTCAACTGCAACTGTACATCAAACTGATACCACCTACAATGACTGCAACTGCTAAGGGGTTATTATGGGACCAAAAACTAAGTATTTATAATACAAGACAACACAAGAACTGCAAATAACTGAATAAAACATCATTGGCTGATTAAGTTTTACTCACTGGAGCAACAAGTCCCAAGGGAAGCATGCCACCTACTGGCCATACATTCTTAACATTGCTAATGATTAGAACTTGTGGTGATGACTAGTTAGCATGATTTTAACTGCATTATGCAAACTGACTTTAATTTAACCCAGCTAGAATAGTGCACTGAAGTACAACAGAGGTACTGTATGATTTGTACCCTAAAAGAAAAGGAAGTTGGAATTATAAAACTACAGATGCAGATAATGAGAACTGACATTAAGGATATGATGAAACACAGTAGATGAGAACGGCTTTATCCACCCACGCATATGTTTTGTTCAAGAGCAGCAGAAAGAACCACGCAAATCTCTGCACTGTAGCTAGGCCTGACTGCTCATGACAGTCAGAGTCCTTCTCCAAACTGACAAGGCAGCGACTGACCGACAGGTACAGTACGTCAGTGCATTCGGATATGAAGCTATGTGTTTGAGCTGGGAGCGACTGCTAGAGAAGACTGTGAGAAAGCTCACTTCAATGAGCTGTGCATACGCACCACAGGCCAGCCTTCAGCAAAACCTGATGTCAAAAGCCCCCATGATGTGGAGGATATTGGGAGTCTTTTGACTGATGGATGTCTCAGCTCACTGATCAGTCGCGGAATGATTGCAAAGTGTTTTTTTTCTTTTCTTTTTTTGGGCACCAATGTAAATCTGACATTGCAACATTGCAAAATAACACTGGAGTAACTTAAAGAGAAAACGGAGAGAGATCTGTACCTGTTTTGTAATGTTAATAATGATGATTTGTCATGAGTATGCCTTTGTTCTGATTAAACTTTCTTGTACTAGTATATTTACAGCTTGCGGATTCACAATCCTATGTCGAGTTCTAACTGCTCTCAGGAAGGAAAATACAAATAATATGGAAACATCTGTAATGAAACAGTATCAGGTTTAGCGGGCACAACAGTCAGCATGACCATTTGTAAAAGACTAGCTGACAGAAATTGATTGTGTGTGTGTGTGTGTGTGTGTGTGTGTGTGTGTGTGTGCGTGTGTGTGCAGGCATGCACGTGTGTGTATGTTCTTGGCATAGTGTGTACCACAGGGGGCTGTCACTCCTGCACCAAGCGGCAGGTTCACCAGGCTGATGGAATTTCCCAGCATCCCTTGTGCTGCCCCCCTGGAAATGCATGCTAATCACTACTCTCCCCTACTGTGCCCACCCACACACATATACTATATATAAATATATATACACAGCACAAAAGTCATGAAAACTATTTAAGTAAATCTGTAAGTCTGTGAACCACTGAACTGGAGTTATGGTACTCCTGCCAACACTTTTGTATTTTTGGGGTGAGTTCTGACCTTACGAGTGCTCTTGTCGCTGAATGCAATCAAATCCTCACAGCAATGTTCCATGGTCTAGTAGAAAGCCCTTCCTGAACAGTGGAAACGGTGTCGCTGAATGCAATCAAATCCTCACAGCAATGTTCCATGGTCTAGTAGAAAGCCTTTCCTGAACAGTGGAAGAAGCAATGAATGAGCAGGTGTCCCAATACATTTGTCCATATAGTGTATACCCCAGTATCAGTATCAGTTGACACTTATATATATAAATTAAGAAGGTATTTTCTTCCTTAATTTACAGATAGACACACAGACAACTTAATAAATACCAGCGGGAATGTCAAGCAAACAAGAGCAAAGCAAAGTAAACAGCAAAGTAGCCTCCTATATATTTACAAATAAATAAATATCTTCCTTCTGTTATGTCAGTTATACATAAATTGTATGTTCTCTGTGGCTATACTGGGGTTCAGACAGCTCCAGCAGTGCTTGGCAACATGTGGAGCAATAGGGAGAGTGTGTGTGTGTGTGGTTCTCCCTGGGTCCCCTCCAGTGCTTAATAATTATTTGCTGCAGGCTTTGTGTCCAACTTGTCTACCCAACAACTAGTTCTCACTACCAATTACAAAAAAAATCTTACCTCCTCCACTGCAATATTCTGTATTGATAAAACAGACAGCAGACTCACACACACACAAGCACACTCTATTGATGCCAGATTTCTCTCCATCATACACATACAATACAATACAGTACAATAACCTATTACCTGTCCTCAGAGGCTTAAAGAAATACTTTACCTTTACACAAAAATGCTAATATGCTAACATGACAGCCAAAGAATTAAAAATAGTTTCCCTTTAACTGTCCAATCAGCACATACTAACAGACACACTACCAGCTTAGGCAGAGGATGCCACACAGCCCAAATGAGCGTTCTTCCCATAGAGGTCACACCCCACTGCGTTAAACACAACCCCTCATACATCATCATAACTGCCAACCAATGACAGCCCTAATTGAGATGGCAAGAGCTGGGAGAGAGCGCCTTAATTTAACATCCAATTATTACAAGTTATCACTCCTTAATAAATGTAATAGAACAGACAATCAATGTTGCATGTGACATCAGAAATGGTGGGTTCGTTATGGACGAAGAAATCGAAGCGAAAGCAAGCTGGTAGGGTAGGGAGAGAGGAGATAAATATCAGTGTAGCTATAGAGAGAGGAGACACAACGAGAATAAGTCTTTAAAGGTGGGCTTGCGGATAATGTGAATACCTAGGATAAGAACCAGAGAACATTAAACCAATAGGTTGTCAAAAAGTCACAATGTATGCAACTTAGTGTAGCTCAATGTATTTATTACAAGGGGTGTCCACAAACATTTGGACATGCAGTGGAACACCTCTTCAGTCAATATTATCAAATACATCTAAAAGCCTTGTACAGGCAAAGAGTGACATATGCTTTGCTATGACCAATTCAGTCTCAGGAAGTGTTGCATAAATGTTGGCACCAATGGGCTGAAAGGGGGCATCCCTGCAACTTGCAGGGCTTCCCTATCAGCTCCACTATAGCACCCCTGAAAATGGAATTATCATTCATATATCATTTAACAGAAGGTCCCTAGAATGTGTTTTGTTCTTTTGCATGCATAGGACAGGAAAGCCAGTTGCTGGGTTGTACCACAATGGGTGCTGCTGTGAAACAGGTTTATTGATGATATTGTGTAATAGGCTTTAAACAACAGCTTATCTATATGGCAGGTTCACAACAGTAAAAAGCCTGCTTAATTAATTATTTCTATAAATCTACAATTCATTTTTTCTTTGTTTCTTTGGCTGACTGAGATCCTAAGGGAGAACAAAAGGTGTGACCTGTAGCGACAGCCCAGAGGAGGATAATGTACATCTCCAGGAACAAGTTGAGGGTTTGTCCACCCCTGCATAGCATCAAGCTAGCTAACGTCCAGTCACTGGAGAACAAGCTTGACAGCCTCTGGGTCAGGATCAAGTTCCAGAAGAACATATGAGACTGCAAACTTCTCTGCTTCACTAAGACATGGTACTGGACCACACCATCCAGCCAGCCGAGTTTTCCTTAGTATACCGCATGGACAGTACATGGACAGCTGGCCTGATGTCAGAGAGGGCCTACCTGGAAGAGATTAAACACCTAGAGAACTGATTTCAGAAAAACTTATCATCTCCTCTTTAACATCTCCAAGACAAAGGAGCTAATAGTGGACTGGAGCAAACATTTGTATTTAACTTTTATTGTCCAAAACAATATAGATAAAGTGTTTTCCTCATTTGTTACATCCTACATCCTACAGTTTATTTTGTTCTGTGGCTTTAGGGTACATAAGTATAAATGAATGGCAGGTAAAAACAGAGCAGGAGAAATGTTTAAGTTAAGCCTCAACTTTAAATCAACTTGTAGAGCTTAAGAAAAAGTTCTAAACTGATCTGCCTCCGCTGAGGCGGTTATATCCTTTCCATTAATGGCATTTATATACATATCTTATTCGAGTATTGGAGTGGAGCTGTGCCAAAGTGTAGACTCAACATGCAGACGCACATAAAACCAGCCAGCACAGATGGAGTGTGTGGGAGTGCCCATAACACTCTTTCAAAGGTGGTGTGTGTATATGTGTGTGTTCCATTACCACTGCCTCCTATCTCTCTCTACCACAGTGACAGCGTCATTACGCCAAACCGCTGTGATAGCCCATTGGTGGAGATCAAGTAGGCTCGTTGGAGAAACGGAAGGTTTCTGCTTTGTGGCTTTGTTCCATATACCATGCACACTGACCGTAGATCAATTGTGAACAAGCTTGCAATAACATCCCTTTACATCTTCAGCAATCGATTGTTTAGCAAGGCTACAATAAAGAATTGGGAACCATCTTTGTTCGGATACATGACCCTAGAAAATGAACTCGTAAAGCAAAGTCCAATTCGATAAACTTGATTGGCTAAGTAGCTGATATATTTCCAACACTGTGCTTCTTTACATTTGATTCAGGAAGTCTGATACAGAGAGGCTGTAAGAAGCCTCTGTTTTATGTACAGTAGTATGATGAAGTAGACTCAAGGACAACATATATATATATATATATATAAATATATATTTTTTATTTTTTGGAACCTTAGTCCATTGGCCCAATTCAGTGCTGCCAGAGGAAAAAAACCCTGGGAACTGTTCACCAATTTCTACAAACTGAAACCAAGTAGAGCTTTGAAAAAAATGTTTAGTTTAGTTACGTTTTCTCAACAGCTACTTTTGTAGTCATCTATACTGAGAACAGGTTTGAAAACCACTGGTCTTCCAGAAAAACAATTTAAGGAAATGTAGATGTTCCAAATAATTTTCATACAGTGCAGACATATTCCCTCTGAATATGACTGGATCATCTGAATTACGAGTGACACATGAATGGGAAGTAAACACAGGATAAAATATATATATTAACTTAACCCCATTAAATCTTCTCCTGGAGAAATCCACCTTAGACCCAACACTCCTAAAGAGTGTTATAATAACAGGTGAGTTACCTACAGTGCAACTTTGACCTCGTCTGAAGCCGTGTCTGTCTCTTTGCACCTTGCAGTATTAGCAGTGTTATTTTACTATGTTATACTCTTCCAGGTAATGATAAAATTACCATGCACCAGAATGTAACCTGGAACAGAATGTTTAGAATTATCTATTCCTAATCAGAACTAAGTCCAGGTAAGTACAGTTTGTTTTCAGACCGTTTCAACCACTAAACACTTTTACTGTTTATCGTCCTAATAAAGCACCTATGTTTGATGTATTAATGCTTAATATGTGTCTGTAAGTGTAATGACACATACTGAATATGACTTATTCTATAAGTTTTTTCACTGGCTAGTTATTTTAGACTATTCATTAATTTTTTCTTTTTCCACAATGTGGGTGGTGTTATTCCAGTTACGCTAATGGTTGCTAACAGGCTTTTTTATATATTTGAAAAAGTCTATAATAAAGCAGTGTTAATTTTTTCCCCAAAAAAAAACAAAAACGTATCCCACATGCCTGGTCTAGCCAATGCAAAGAAGAACTTTGCACTTAGTTCATATACTAATTAACCAAATCTGCATATCCTTATTAGCCACCATTAGCATTTGAGTGTTTTAAATTATAAATAGCAAATCACCTCCCTCTTTTTACAGAGATCAGCGACTGGATTAAAAAGTCAATAATCAAAGCAGGTTTATAAGCCCCTAAATCCTGATTTGAATATTTATGCTAATATGCCAAATTAATTGGTGTAGATTAAGTAGACAATGTGTTCTGGTTTCTGGCACAGGATTCTTCATTCCACAATTTGCAATAGAAGAGTAAGTAGATCTTTTGGCTATTTATCTACATTTTCTTGATTCTCTGGCTAACCACAACATTGATGAAACTACAATCTTTCTGTGGATCTAAGGGCACTCTCTTTTCCAAAACTACTCTTAATCTAACTTGTGTTTTCTCTCTAAGTCACCCAGCTGCTGTTGCTTTACCATGCAGCACTCTCACCCCCAACCATTCCCACTTCATTGTCTTTTGTTGGGGCCATGGCTTGCCTGTCAGTTGGTGCTGCTTTAGCTTTTCAATCGGGCCCAAAAAATAACCCTTTCTCCTTTATTCACCCTGGCAGTGAGCTAGCTGGGAAATCGGGCCTATGTTCTAAACCATCCCCCACAATCTGTCCAGCCAGTGGCTCCAGTCTCTGGTCAGCACAGCTATAGCCTGTGGTATTCATTTAGCCACTTCCCTGTGGAATATGCTAAAACATCACTCCTTCCTTGTTTCATTGGCCATATGACTGCATTTCATTTAGTTCTTCTCAGTCTGATTTTAGTGATGAGAAACATATTAAAAACTAATTCAAAAGGCCTTCTCTAAGCCTTCATCGATGCTGAGATACATCCGTATAATACATGAACAGATCATTACAGAAATTTCTACAGGATTCCCATTATTGCATGTTGTCTGAACTGTAGTTTAACTCAAACTCTGAGCTCAATTCTCATCTGTAGTTGCTACATGCATTACGCTACACCTCCAAAAGTGGTGGGACAAAACAATTAGTTCTAGTGTTTTTTTTTTTTTCTTGGACTGATGCATGGCTAACGAAAAACTTTCTTTACTTTCTGCTCTACATAAAACCTAACTCTAATGTAAACCCATGTCACACCAAACATTTTTCTTCATTTCTAAGTTGCATGTTTGAAGCTACAGAATTCACTCAACTTTACTCTGACAGATAACTTTGCTAACATTTCCAAATAACATTAAATCCTTGTTTTAATTAACTACAATTTTTCTTACCACAATAATAATAATAACATATTGTCATCCTGTCCATCACTACTCTAAAAATTACAGCAAAATTTACTCTTAGATGTCATTTGATAGCCAACATTGCCTGATTCCACAGAATTATACAGATAAGGGCAGGACGCGATGCATCCCTTTCTTTGAGGTTGTAATGCAGTGTGATCTTGTTCAAGCCTCTTTGCATCGCAATGGTTCTCAGTGATAGTTTAATGTGTACTGTAGATGACAAATCAATGCATATTCAAATCTTGGGGCAAAATGCAGAGACATGGGAAATATCACCCATTATCTTTAAAGTCTTTTAGTGGTGAAAAATATGGATGCTCAATGGCGGAGATGATAGTGTAATGAATAGGGATGTACAATTTATGAGACAAGGATTTAACTTAAGCGTCTTCGTCACCACCTCTCCTCGAGCCATTGTCAAACTGAAACCATTAACAGATTCAGCGGGGAAACGTTAACCTTTTTAAAAGAGCCTACAGATATCTCATCAAGGAGCGAATGTTCCCAGCCCTTCACTCTTAAATGCGGTTCATTTATAAAATCAGCCGTTCCCACAGCTTTTGCCACACATGCATGTGTGGAAAAATGTGATCATTGGCAAAGTCCATCATTCTCCTGCATTTTCAACAACCAGGGT
The DNA here is from genome assembly GCF_030463535.1 of Salminus brasiliensis. Classification (NCBI taxonomy): domain Eukaryota; kingdom Metazoa; phylum Chordata; class Actinopteri; order Characiformes; family Bryconidae; genus Salminus; species Salminus brasiliensis. The sequence goes on from NC_132897.1 coordinate 29,342,382, forward strand.
GAGTTATGGGCACTCTGGAAATACCTCAGAGTCCTAATAGATCCGCCCAGTGATAGCCAGTCTTTGACCCTGAGGAAATGGCTGGATCTCTGGAAGATTTGCTGAGAAAGAGTGCTGCCTTGCAGAAAAGGTATGTTTTTGAGCACCACTTCAGCAATCAAGAGGAAAGCTTTCATTAGAATGATCTGAAAAGGCTTTTTCGTCGTTATTTCACAGTTAAGAGTTTCAGACCTGCACTTTCTACAAACTACACTTTTTTTGATCAGAAATCTTATCAGGAGAGGAAAGTGATAGAGCCCAAAAGGGGGCAACTACCAAAATTGAAACCCAGAATGAGCTGCAGGAATGGCTGGTAAAGGCTAGGCAGGAAGACTAGGCATGGTCGTTTTTTATGAGACATGCAGTGGTTAAGTGTACTTCTAATACTCACAACAGACTCTAAGACTCTAAGCATACTCTAATCAGCAACATGGAATTAGTTGAACATGCAGATAGAAGAGATAGTCACACAAGTGAGATAAGTGAGGATAAGGGAGAGTGGAGAAAGGAGGAGGGGTGGACGTGAGCGTGTGGTGGGGGTGGGGGCTTGGGTGTTGAGGGGGGTAGGTCGCCCAATCTCTAATGAAGGTGGGCAGAATAGAATCAGAGCACCGAGGTCCAACACACGGCTCTCGCTTTCCCTCCGTCTCTGCTTGATTGAAAATGGAACAGCTGTGATGATTTAATTTACATGTTAATAACCAACAGGCCTTCAGAAAATCGTCCAATAAACGCCATTTTATTGCCACTCGCATCTCCTCCCAACACAGAGAGGACAGGGGGGTGGGGGGGGGGGGGGGCGAGAGCAGATAGTAATTAATTGTTTTAAGCGATTCTATTAAAACAAAAATTATCTGGTGATGTGTGTTGAATGAACACGGCCTCTCTGCTGGCTGAGAGAAGAGAGAGAGAGATGTGGGCTTGAAGCACTTTGAAAATGTGTCCCTGTGTGCGTCTGTGTGTGTGTGTGTGTGTGCGTCTGTGTGTGCATGTGCTTGCACACTTGGACTTTTAGGCAGGAAAAAAATGATTTTCTTGACATCTTTCCTTTTTTTATATATAGAAACCTTCTACTTTCAAATGGAGTTCAGTGATTTGACACAATGAGCTGATTTCAGACTGTTCTATACACAGCAACAGTTCAGGCATGCTTTACCCTGATGAAAAAAATAACTAAATAAATAAATGGAACTCAGAGTACTTGCAATGTTCATTTGTGAAAGCTGAAAATAAAACTAAATTTATTTTTCCCCACATTAATTAATTATTTTCATGGAAACAAAATACATGAACCCCACAAACCTTTTATTAGGAGAGGAACGCACAAAGCCTACCAGCAAAACAGACTAAGATATAAAAGTGAGTTCACCTAAGTGTAGCTATTTTATTTACAGTAAGATCCAGCACCAGTAGTTCATAACTCTTTCCCATATCTCACAGTCTGCAGCAAAAGTTATGACAACAGTAGCTATTGTCTTGCTAACGTTACTCTATGCTTGCCTAGCTAGCTAATTAATGCTGTGTAGTTTTTGGCATTAGCCTTTGCTAGCAGCTCCTAGTATTTAATATTGTAGCTCAGCATAGAATAGCATAGCATAGATCACCTCAACATAAATTCACCACAAAGTGGCTCGCCTACTTCCACACAAAATCACACACCCAAGGTTTGCACCAGCACCCCAGAAATTGTTTATCATATTTTCCCCTCTGCCGTCCAAGGAGACACCCACTGTTGATGGTTTGCCTCCCTTTGAGTTTGGAAACACATGAAGGAGTAGGCTTTGGGCAGGGAACTTTGGAGAACTGAGTGGACCCAAATAGCCTGCTTTTCCCTTCCTTTACTCTCTCTCTCTCTCCCCATGTTCCCTCTCTTTCCTCTTTTCTTCACCCTCACATGGACGCCCAGCAGCAGGGTCCATACAAAGCATTGTCAGTGAAGCCACATGGTCAAGTCTGCAAACTGAGGGAGAGAGAGAGGGAGAGAGAGTGCAGAGCAGAGGTAGCAATTAAAGGAGGGGGAGCAGAAAAAAGAACAAAAGGCAAAAGAACAAAAGGAATAATAGAAGAGAAAGGGAGGAGAGAGTGTGTTTGCAGAAACCACTAGGGAACACTGTCATGCTGCATAAAGGGACATGCTGCACCTTATGGGCCTGTACCCACTCCCCCAGAAACACAGCTATGGGGTGGCTGCACCAAGGCAAAGGAGCTGAATTTGAGTGCATTCAACATTTAACAGTGACTTTTACAAGGTTTTGATAACAGTGCTTTAAGGTCTGATCTAAGGGCCAGACTCTCCCTCTCAGAAGCAAAGAAGCTCAGGTTTCTTTATGTGTACATTTTGAGAAATTGTCATTACTAATGGTCTGATGTTTTCAGGACTTGGTTCCTGTAATAATAGACAATCCGACTAAACAGATACTCAAACTTCACTCTGAAATGAATACTGAAAGTTTTAAATTTTGTTAAATTATGTAAACGGAACGCATATCATACCATTTACTCACATATAAGTCATGGAACAAGGTCCAGAGCACCATATCTAACACAGTTAAAATCAACTCTTGCATCTAACTGTTCTTTGCATTTAAATTGATGAGCATAGAAATATGTGCATAGTGGATTTGAAAATGGAGAAAAGGAAACTATAACATTCTGACATTCTAAGGCTAGAAACTGTTAGCAACATTAGCCTAACACCTCCCATTGTAAACTTGAGAGTCTTATTAAAGAAACTTCAGATACAGCTATGAATTGGCTGATCAACTGCATCTAGGGTAAGTAATAAGTCATGTTTATTGGAATTTTCACAGGGACTGGAGGGGGTTGAGGGTCTAGGCTGTTTTGGGTTATGTTGGATTTTATTTTCCTGGTTCCTGGCATGCCAAAACTCTCATTATTCCACCATATGCAGTTTGAAAAGACTAAATACAATAGATGATATGCACTGACATCCCGTTCACGCTGGAACACGCCCCCTTTAGTCAGACTGAGTGGCAACATGGCTGCGTTTATTAGGGAAAATCCAAACCAGGAGTAAAACAAGCAATTATCTGCACAAGTTAAAGGCAGTTGGACTCAAGCAATCCAACCGCGTTACCAAAGAACCAATGGTCAAGGGACAGTGATGTGCAGCCAGCGATGTCCAGCTAACTGAGGCTTAAATCACACCCATTTAGAAGATAAAGCCTCATATCTGAGAGCACTAAGATGAGTAAAAGGTCTTAGGAGTGTGCCCGGCTGTTTTCAGGCACACTCAGTAGATGTTTTCTTGTTTTCCCTTTAGTTATCCTTAGCATGTCGCAAAATTCACAACTACAGTAAGCTTGTTTTTTCCCCTCCCCTGTTTTCAGTGCATGACTTAACCACTCAGTGAGCTCCCACACGTTTTGGTGCCTGGATTCCAGGTATTTCTGCAAATTGAAGCAATCCATTAGTTTCTCTTCTCTTCTGTAAAAGGATAGCTCTGAAATCTTGCTGAATCACTTTGTGCAGCCAATTGCACAATAGCTCTCTCATTTTGGTGTTTTTTGTGGCTCCTGTTATTTTCCTCGCTTTTTATTTCTTACTCCGGGTAATTTTGTGTACCTTTCATGACTCTTTTGTGTTTGTCATTAATGGTAGTATTTTGTTTTTGCCTTTTTCTCATATTATGGTCATAGTTTATGAATACGAGCATGATCACTTGAGAGAGGCTGTCTCAACCCCATTCAAATACCTATCCCCAGCAGCATGGATGACGTGCAAGTCCAGTCCCTGAACCTATGGGCCTGGCTGCACCCTCCCTCGGCCTATGTACCCCCATTTTAGAGTTCCAAAAGTACAGAGGAAGATGCTCTAAGGCAATGTGCAGAAAGGCCAATTGAATCGTATCACCACATTATTATTAGCACTGCTTGTGGGAAATCCTTACTCCAGACCCGGTCCTTGGAGGAATCACTGTCTCCGTGTTTAGTTTGTTCTTTCTGCTTTCTATCACTTTCTAGCGCTTTTCCTCGTAACTGCTTTTAGGTTGTGTTTACAGTCCACAGGTTTATTAAAAAAAAAGCGGAGTACCCCACAACAACAACTTTATTTCGGTGCCTAAATCAGCTGAAAGCGGTAAGTTTGTATTTTGTATTTTATTATGGCTGTTGCTGGACTTTTTGAGTGTGAGAAGTGTGGCATGTTTATTCTAGACCCTTTTCCCACCGCTAGTGATAATGATAGTGTTTGCACTAAATGTGAGTTAGTTAGCTCTCTGGTGGAAAAGGTGGACCAGTTAGAGGTGTGCATCATGGGGTTACTGAAGGATAGAGAGCAAGAGTTGCCCCCCGTTGCCTCAGGGAGAGCTAGCACCCCCCCCCCCCCACTCCGGCGTTAGAGCCCTCACAGCGGGGCGAATGGGTGACGTCTCGGCGGCATAGCCGGAAAGCTAAGGCTAATGCTAGCGCAAAGGCCGAAGCTAGCCCACCGGAACACCACACTCCCCCCCCCGATTCGCGTGTCAAACAGGTTTGCCCCGCTCAGCGAAACACCCGCTGAGGAGCCTGTTCACAGTACTCTGGTCATAGGAGACTCTATTGTTCGACACGTGAAGATAGCTAGTCCTTTAGGGGCTCCAGCAGAGCGCCGGACATTAGCGGCAACCTTAAGCGGCTAGCAAACAGGAGATATTCAAGGATAGTTATTCATGTAGGGGCCAATGATATCCGTCTGCGGCAGTCAGAAATAACTAAGGATAATATTAAAGAGGTGGTTAAACTGGCCCAGACGATGTCCGATGCCGTAATTTGCTCTGGTCCCATCCCAATGAGGCGCGGCGCTGAGTCCTACAGCCGACTCACAGCGCTGAACCGCTGGATGTCCAAGTGGTGTTCCGAAAATCATGTGGGCTTCATAGATAATTGGTTAAAGTTTGAGGGCAAGCCTGGTTTTTTAGGTAGGGATGGTGTCCACCCCACGCGGGAGGGTGCTGCCTTACTTTCGTGCGGCATAGCCCATAGTCTGCTAGTTAGTCGGCAGAGGAGTGTAAAAGGCTGCTGACAATCCAGAGCCGGGACCAGGCCGCAGACAGACAGGCTAAACCGACCGTCTGCGAGCTGCTTTGAGGCGTCACCCAGGTTTCACCGTATTGAGACTGTGTCTGTGCCCCGAATTAAAGCCAAACAGAGAACATCTAGATCAGCTCGTTTTAATCATTTAATCAGTGTTAAAATCTCTCATTTCAATGATAACAGCAGCACCTCAGACCTAAAGCTCGGTCTACTTAACATTAGATCACTATCCTCAAAAGCAGTGATCGTGAATGAAATTATATGTGATCAGAAACTAGATGTTTTCTGCCTCACCGAAACCTGGATTAGACCTGATCAATATATAGCTCTAAATGAAGCCACCCCCGCAGGCTATAAATATGTACATAGCCCTAGATTATCAGGCAGAGGAGGTGGAGTATGTATAATCTACCAGAATACACTAGAGATTATTCAAAAACACTGCAACACCTTCACTTCTTTTGAGCTTATCTACATTAATATATCAAATCCAGCCACAAATAAAAATGTTTTCTCACTGATTAATATTTATAGGCCTCCAGGGCCCTACTCTGAATTTTTAAAAGAATTCAGTAATTTTTCTGCAGACTTGGCAGTGTGCAGTGACAAAGTTATAATAGTAGGAGATTTTAATATTCACTTTGAAAAAGCAGACGATCCATTAACAAAGGCGTTTGTATCAATTTTAGATTCTGTTGGCATCACACAAAACGTAACTGGGCCCACACATTACTGTAACCACACCCTAGATTTAGTCCTGACCCTGGGTGTTAGCATTGATCAGCTAAATATTCTACCTCAAAGCTCAGTAATATCGGATCATTATCTAATCTCCTTTGAGCTACATCTAAGGCAAAATGTTAATTCTTCTCCCCAACACTGCCTAAAGCGCACAATAACACCAATGACAGCTGTACAGTATACTAAAAATCTCCCACCCCTATCGACCTTAGCTTACACTCCGTCAGACCAAACGGAGCTCGTTAAATTAACAAACGATCTAGAGAATACCCTCCGATCAACCTTAGACAAAGTAGCACCGTTCAAAAATAAAATGATGAGGCAAAAAAGGCTTGCACCGTGGTACAGTGATCAAACTCGTACCTTAAAACAAACAGTGCGGAAACTAGAGCGTAAATGGCGGACAACCAAACTAGAGGTGTTCCACTCTGCGTGGAAGGACAGCCTTAATCAATATAGAAAGGCGCTCATTAAAGCTCGCTCAGCGTATCTGGCCTCGCTGATCGAGAAAAACAAAAACAATCCCAGAGTTCTTTTTAATGAGATCTCTAAACTTACTAAAAGCCAGGCAGATACTCAACCCCAGATCCCAACATCTTTAACTAGTCATGTTTTTATGGACTATTTTAATAATAAAATAGAAAATATTAGACAACAAATCCAACCCTGCTTATTAAATCAAACATGGCCGTCACCTGATGTAGTTGCTTTAGAACAAAACTTAGTTGTAGAACAAAGGCTGGAAGCCTTCTACCCACTTCCACAGCCAGAACTAGAAAAAATTATATCCTCAGCTAATTGTACAACATGTACACTCGACCCGATTCCCTCTAAATTGCTAAAAGAAATTCTCCCAATTATAATCGGACCTCTTTTAACAATTGTAAATTCATCCCTTAGCCTTGGGCATGTACCCCAAACCTTTAAAATAGCAGTTATAAAACCTTTAATCAAAAAACCAAATCTTGATCCTAGCGTATTATCTAATTATAGACCCATCTCAAACTTAACATTCGTATCTAAGATATTAGAAAAAGCTGTGGCCCAACAACTCTGCTTATACCTGAGTAAAAATGACATGTATGAGAAATTCCAGTCTGGATTTAGACTCAATCACAGCACAGAGACAGCCCTAGTGAAGATTACGAATGATCTCCTTCTTGCCTCTGATCAAGGCTACGTATCTTTATTAGTCCTACTAGACCTTAGTGCAGCCTTTGATACAATAGATCATTCTATATTACTAGAAAGATTAGAGAAAATGGTTGGAATCACAGGGACAGCCCTATCATGGTTCCAATCATATCTAACGGGACGCTTCCAATTTGTAAAGATAAACGATTTATCTTCAAACTACGCAGAAGTAAGATATGGAGTTCCTCAAGGCTCTATTTTAGGACCACTATTATTTACATTATACATGTTACCACTGGGCTCAGTTATAAGCAGACATGGCGTTAATTTCCACTTCTATGCAGATGACACACAGCTCTATATATCAGCCAAACCTGACGATAAATTTAGATTACAGAAAATGGAGGACTGTGTAAAGGATATAAAACTCTGGATGTCACATAACTTCCTTCTCCTTAACAGTGACAAAACCGAAGTTCTCCTTTTAGGTCCAAAAGACTCTAGAAATAAACTATCAGACTTAATGTTAGACTTGGCAGATTCTCCCATCATTCCTGGTTTAGCAGCTAAAAATCTTGGCGTCACATTCGACTCAGATTTATCATTTGAGCAATATATAGCTAATATTAGTAGAACAGCCTTTATGCAGCTTAGGAACATCTCCAAACTAAGAAACTCCTTATCACTACAAGACGCAGAAAAGCTAGTACATGCTTTTATTACCTCAAGGCTAGATTACTGTAATGCATTACTGTCAGGTTGTTCCAGCAGGAACCTCAATAAACTTCAGCTGGTGCAAAATGCTGCAGCCAGGGTCCTTACTAAAACTAGAAAATTTGACCATATCAGTCCAGTTCTATCAGCACTTCATTGGCTCCCAGTTAAATTCCGTATTGAATACAAAATTCTTTTATTAACATATAAAGCCCTACATGGCCTCGCTCCTGAGTACCTGCAGGATCTTATAGTATATTACGAACCATCAAGACTACTTAGATCTCAGGGTGCTGGCCTCTTACGCGTTCCCAAAATTGAGAAAACCTCAGCAGGGGGAAGAGCCTTTTCCTATAAAGCCCCCCAGCTCTGGAATAACCTTCCAGATAATGTTCGGGACTCAGACACAGTCTCAATCTTTAAATCTAAACTGAAAACTTATATGTTTAGTTTAGCTTTTGGTAATTAATGTTTCTTAGATAAGGGCTGCAGGTCCAGGGGTTCGCGGACCCAGGGAATTGTAGTACTCTGAGATGCTGGAGCTGTCGTCTCGCTGCTTACACGCGATCACTCAGGTTTGTTGACGGTGGAGCAGATAGATGCTGGTGTTCTCAGGGTACGCCCGTGTCCGTGTTACCTTCTGGCTCTCTCCTTTTAATTATGCTGTGATAATCAGACCTGCCGGAGTCATCAGACATACCCAGATGCTGATGATCAACATTCTCTGCACTCCATAAAATTCCTCTTAGAACTAACTTCTCTCTCTTTACCTTCCCCGAGTAAATGGCCACCCAGCCCGATCTGCAGGAAGATTGCCCGCTGAGGTCCCCTCTACCTGCATCTAACCAGCTGCCACCTACCAGTCCAGCCAGCGGGTCCCCCCCCCCAACCCGCCACCACCCATGGCTCACCCGCCAGCCGCTGCTGCCTGTTTGGTGGCCGTGCTGAAACCTAGATGGACTCGTGCCTGTCTGACACTATTAATATCACAACTATTAACTTTCTGTTGTACCTGGTTTGGTAATTTTTATCATTAATGTTTAAAACAGTCTGGCCAGAGGAGGATGGGTCCCCCTTGTGAGTCTTGGTTCCTCCCAAGGTTTCTTCCTCCAGCTCTGAGGGAGTTTTTCCTTGCCACTGTCGCCGTTGGCTTGCTCACGGGGGTCTTTGACGCTTCATGTTATTTCTTCTTTCTTCTCTGTCTCTGTTCTTTATTAAGTAATAATTATGTAAAGCTGCTTTGTGACGACAACAGTTGTAAAAAGCGCTATACAAATAAATTTGACTTGACTTGACTTGACCACAGCCCATAGTCCTGTAGTCATCAACACTCCTTCTGGAGACCTAATTTGTGTCAAGATTCAACTCACACAACTCCATAACACTTGATCCAGCTAATCAAGGACTTCGGAATGCAGTCATTGGTTGGACCATGTATTGTGGATAAGGTTTGAAGCTCAGCTCTACAGGAAACTAGAACTCTGAATATCTGATGAAGTCCACTGCTAGGATGATGACACTGCTGGGAAGGGGAGGTTCTGAGAACTATATTTTTCAGGTTTTTGCACTAATTATTACTAAACTTTTCATATTTGTGACCCAGAATTCTTTGCAAAGTACTAGAATATTTACTACTGCCAAAAAAAAACTGTCCACATGCTTTACATTCCAAAATCAGCAAAAGTTTGGAGGTTAACTCCCCTGAAACTAAAACTTTTGGAAAGGGGATAGAGGTCATCATGTGCCCCGACTGCAGCTGACTCACTGCTTATTGACGGGGAGGAGCCAAGGGCATTGTGGGTAAGACACCCAGTGAATCTGACTGCCACTCCATGGCTTTGCTCTATTTGCATGGGCTGCCAATCATGAAGCAGAGGAATCCAGAGGGGTCACAAGGGTCGGAGCAGGAGGGGCCTAGACCAAACAGATTCTGATGTGTTTATATGAGAGAGAAAAAGTGTGTGAGAGAGACGGAGACAGAAAGACAGACAGAGGGACAGACAGAGAGAGAGAAAAAGAGAGAGAGACAGAGAGAGAGAGAGAGAGAGAGAGAGAGAGAGAGAGAGAGAGAGAGAGAGAGATTCTGTATCTCTTTACAACAGAAAGACAACAGGACACACAAGTCACTGTAAGACTCCCAGGTCAGTGGTTAGTAACCTAGTTACCAAGCTGATAAATGTATTTTACACTTTTATTTCAATGGCAATCTAATGTTCTCTACAATTAATTAATTATCTATTCAAATTATTAGAGAAAATATTCTGCATGACAGCGACAATATACACATGATATACTATGCATTAATAGAGAACAGCAGTTCCTGGTGGTTGCCTGATCTCCTGTTGTGCTCAATCATGTTTGGAAAAAATCCTCTAAAGATTGACTAATAAATAACATCGCTAACTTGAGTAAATTTGGGACTAAAATACTGCCAGAGTCAGAAGACTTGTTTGCTGCGCTAATTGATATGACTTTTAAAAAACTGGCTATTAAAAAAATGCCTATCGTGAGTTGGTGAGCCCACAGCTGCTTTCCACTGCATTTATTAATGCAATCGAAGTAAACGCACCATTCAGATTTTTCTGTTTGTCCAACCGTTTTCAACCATTTTGTAGCTCATTTAACTGTCAGCAAAATCAACATACTAGGCTTTAATTTGATGGAGCCGTGTAATAGCGCTGCGGAATGCACTTCAAATACACATAGAAACATGGGAGCTGGAAACAGGGAATCTGCACTTCATTCTAAAGGATCCCTAAGCAGTAATCTTATATTCCCTACTCACTGAGCATGAGGTTTAAGTAAAGGGAATGTCAGTTGATTGAATACCTTCTTTCGGAACAAATTTATCATCAAACAGGAACGCGCACATGCTCTTCCATAGACATGCAATGACTGATGAGTAAACTAAATACCTTGTGAAGTCCACTTCGCAGAGAACTAATAGGGCCACTGGAATGTACTTTTAGATTTTCAGGATACTGTGAGATTTATGTTCACTGCTGTGAGACCACAGCTAAGGCAACAAACATGAGTTTTTAACTAGCAGTATTTAAGAAATCAACAAGACTGGACAGCGATGACGTTTTTAGGCTTCTTTTGACATGTGCAATGCGCCAAGCAGGCTAAGCTCGTCATGTAATCTCAAAAAAGTAGTATTTGATTTTTTCAGTAGCATCGCTGGAAAACATCTGCACATTCCGATTCATGCATAATGTAAAATGGGTTATTCAGGTCTGAATTTGTTCTTGCACTGATGCCCCTACATCAAAGGTCTGCTTGCGTTTGAACATTTTAAATTTGACTTTTATTCTATCACATGTAGGCTGGTAATTCACTACTTTAGTATAGTACAGTTCTATTTTTGACTAATACTTCTGTGTGTTTTTGTTCTTCCATATTCATTTATCTGCAATACTGGTTATTTGTTAACCGATTAACTGCTCTTTTTTTAAACAATTACATTATTTTTCAGTTCTTTGCTGTTGTTTTTTTTTACTCATACACTATTTATGTTACATTAAAGAATATAACTGTAATAATATTGTTGCCCCATTTTATATACTATTTATTGTGTGATTTGAGACACAGCCTTTGTATTTGTTGTAACATTTCTTATACGCACCACTTGTAAGAAATGCATTCAGCTACATTAAGTTGCACCCTTTGCTGACACAGATGTGCAAATGCACACATAAAGCTTGTCTAATTCCCTATAGAGATGTTCTACCTGAAGCATATAAATATGAACCTACTGGCACCATGCCTAATGCCTGGTGTGGGCTACAGGGGTGTAAAGCTTTGAGCTGTGGAGGAGAATAACTGTGCTCTCTGGAATAATGTTGCTCCATCCAATACTTTTGGGATGAGTTGGGAAGTTGGTGATCATCAAACATCCTGAGTTCACTAACACTCTTGTCACTAAATACAATACATTTCTCACAGCAATGCTCCAAAACCTAGTAGAAGCCTTCCCTGGACAGTAGAGACAGCTACTCCAATTAAAGAAGGATAAACTTTTTTTAGTACCCTTAATTTCAGAAGAAACAATGCAGCGGTCCCAATACTAATAGTAATACAAGGAGTGTATTTTCATGTTCATGTTTTGTCAGAAGCTCTCAGTATTATCTTAAGAAGTGATGCCTAGATAGGTCGAATGTATTCAACAGGATCTAGGTTTTGCCCTGTCCTGAACAGTTATATGAGCAGAGTTCAATAGATACTCAATAAAAATGAGTTATATTCTTTCTTTTCCATCTTTTCGGGGATCCAGGAGAATGATTGGTTAACTCTATATACAGACTCAGTATATTGTCCAATACATTTGCATTTTTTCAGTATGATGCACATTTCCACCATGTTATCTCAAGGATGCTTCAGGAGCTGCACATGACAATACAATGACTATGTCTATTTAAGTGCCCGATTCATTGGTATAGACCACACCATCTCACACCTCAAATAACACATCTCATAATAAAAATCACAAGCATTCCCTTGGACAATCCTTCAACCTCAAACCTTTTCCTTCACTCTAACCCCCCCCCCCCCCTTCTTCCCAGCCCCTGTGGGCGACGAGGGAAAGAAAATGGAGGTAGGGGAAAGGCAAATTGTTTGTGCCATCGGCCTTGACAGCGGCGTGGCGGTGGCCCTGGTATTAGCTAAGGATAAAAGTAATGGGATTTGTAGCGAGGAGGCATCACGTCGCGTGGGTCGCTACTGATGGGCGATAGGAGGGAGGGGGAAATAGACGCCTTTAAAAGCTGATAAGTGTTGAAGTGGGAGAAGAGAGGACAGAGGGTATAGGGACGAGGCTGAAGCAGGTATGGAGCTCAGGGGAAATACATAAGTGGCTTTTTAGCTTGGTGAACACTGGTACCCACACTGAAAGAGACTGAGAAGGTTTTGTGCTCCTGCTGGGATAGCCCAAACGCACTGAATGGACTGGATTGGAATACAAAGGTATTTAAAGGACTGCTTTACCCGGCTGACAATGGAGGAATGCTACAGGAGACCTCAAAAATGCAATCTTTAGTAACTACTGTTGCTAGCTTGGACCAACTTTACAAAACACTGGCAGAAATTCAAATCAGCCCAATGCTTACTTAGCATACTTATACCCTACAAACTTAAACAGCTTTATTATTCAATTCTCTTTTTTAAGTTGCCAACCAGTATGTTCATGCATATGAGTATAATTTTCACTACAACAACCAGCAAAACATTTCAATTACGTAAAATACACAGATGTTTGCTCCACATGAATGTAGCATTAAACAGTAAATACTACGAAATATTCTTAAAACTAACTAAATTAAAAAGCACTGCATTATGCGTAAGTGTCTACTAAATGTGTGTAAAATACGTGTTCTCAGGGTGTGGTTGATAAAAACAGTGGTCCTTTTCTGCCTAATCCCTACATCATGTAGTGCAGGCCAAGTCACTTATCTCATCTGATTTATCTGTACGCTGTATGCATCAGCAGGGTGGGAACATGTGAAGGTATCCCTACATCTGCCATGTATAAAAACATTTTTTACCTGCAGAATTTCAGCCCAGTTTTCAGTTCCAACAAAAACAGGATATTCGTGCATTCATTCATTCATTACTAAAAACACTAATAAAACTTTTTTTAAAAAACATTTTTTACTGTAAACCAGCCACCACCTTTTTGAACTGCTGCTTAAGCAACATCATTGAACGCATTTGGAGGAGAACATTAGCTGCCAGCTCTGTTACCTTAGCTAACCCACACACCCAGGGAGAGCGAGTCAACTTAGCACTCCCAGGCACAGATGGCTGTGACATCATCAGGGATTAAACTTGCAATAGGGCCAACAGTTAATATCATGTTTATTGATTCATTGAGATTCCGTATAACATACAGAAGAAGCAAATCTATGCAAATCACTTTCAAGTTCTTGCTAAAATGACACTTACTCTGAGCCTTACTCTATATCGATGATATACATTTTATACAAACTTTTTACTCTATATATTTCAAACATTCTATAGAGCTTATATATCTAGCAATAACCAACTCTGTATAAAACTACTTTTTTTATTACCTTATTATTTTCATTTACTCTTTGAGTGGATATTGTGTCTCTTTTTCCTCTTTGTCTTTATGCAGTTGTTATTTTAGCAGACTTGCAAACAGTAGCGTCTGTTTTGAAAAGCAGATTTAATGACAAGTAGGTTCTCAAGGACTGGTCTTGACTCTCACCTGTTGCCAGCTCTAGAGGCTTTGTTTTTGTTTTTACAGTCCAATTTAATGTTCTTTTTTTGTGGAAAATTCTATGATCTGGAACAATAACTTATTTTTGTTTTGTTTTTTTGTTTTTTTTTAAGTTATCTGGCATCTTTTTAAAACTAGAAACACCAACCACATATGTCTTAAAAATATACATACATGTTATGCTTTCATTCAATAATATACACACCATCACTGTGTATTTGGAAAGAGATAGACTGGAATGCACAAGACATTTTCTTAAACAGAGAAACTGCTGTGCAATTAGTCGAGAGAGGGGTGCTGGCTAAAAGAGTAAAAAAGAGAGAATGAGGGAAAGAGAGAATAAGAAAGAAAGAGTCAGAAAGAGAGTGAGATAGAGTGCAGGAGAGTGAGAAAGAGAGAGATAGGGTACAAAAGGAAAAAAAGAGAGTGAGAGACGGAGTGAGAAAATGAGAAAGAGAGTAAGTAAGTAAGGCAAAGAGAGGGAGAGAGAGCACAAGAGTAGCACAACCAAAAAAATGGTTGTCTGTGGAAAATTTGGAGTGCGTCCCAAAATACACAAACTTTCCCCAACTAGCACATTTCTGAGGTATGTTGTAATCTCATATGGTTGGCCTTTTCCAAGCCTCTGTGAGAGTTCTCCATGCTCCTTCGCTTTCTCTCCCCCATTTGGGTTTCTCCAAGCCCACCTTGCATCAACACTTACAAACACACACACACACACACACACACACACACACATACATACATACACACACACACACTTCGCAAGACCCCACTCACCACCACCACTCCCCCCCCCCAGCAACATCCACACATGGCTACCATTAAGCAACTCTTAAAGCGTAACATTATACCGCCAATAGCAGCCATGCATGAAATTCTGATCACTTAAACCCCATCTTAAAGAGCCAGTGGGCACTTTGTGACCTGCGCCCGTTTTCTCGCCTCCTTCTGGAATCTTAAGCACAACAACTTCTCATTTGCCAGAAGTCCCTGTGCTTTAATATCTCTTTTGCAGGGTCATAACCACAATGGAGCCTTTATTAAGCAGAGTGAATCAGTAAACAACTCATTTTCTGTTGCATCTTCATTAACTACGCTCGTGTGGACTCCTCAGCCAGAAACAGCTACAGCTCTATTTGTAGTTATGGAAGGTCAGTGATGTCAGTGCTTTTCTGGTGAAAGAGACAAACAGTGAAGGGCTTGAGAGTGGGTTTTGTGCTGAATTGTCTGATAAAGACTGATTAAGGCTGTCACTAATGTTGGAACTCCTGTGGTGGTTATGTAGCTTAGCGCTAGGCTAGATCATTAGCCAGGGCTTCGGTTTTTACTGCCAGGTCTATGCCATAAAATTAACACCATGTAACAGACAGTCCTCACAGTCATGTGTGGCATGTTTTAACAAGCTTCTGTTTTTTTTAAGTTTTTTTGAAACAGGGCAAAATGGAGAACTTCAAAAACTACAAAAACAACTCGGAGCCTGACAACACTCGCAAAGGCATCCTGAAGTTTTGTGAAGGTTTTTCAGCAAAGCAGAGTACCGACAGTTGACGCTAACAGAAACTCCAGGATAATGTCCTGGACAATCAAGTGGCTGCGAGTCAAAAAGGACTTGGGTACTTGGGTGTGGCCAAAAATCAAGGAACAAAGAGAAATTAGCAGTCGGACTGGACAGCCTAAATGATCTGAAAAGACCAGAAATATAAAACTACAGATGTTACAAAAATATAGTAGAACATAAGGAGCAATGTAGGAGTTAAACAATAAACTGCTATGCCTTCAAAGCTTCTAGGTATTATGATGACAGCAAAAACAGCAGATATGGCCAAAGGTTTTAGTACCTGAAGAGCTAGAAGGGATTGCTAAACAAGTCCAGAAGGTACCTGAGGAACTTGAAAGTTTGAAGTTAACGGCCAAATTGTTTGCAACTTCTGTGGACATACCTGGAACCACTCTGCAACAATTACAAAAAAGAAGAAAAGAGAAAGACGGTGAGGAAAGAAACAGAAAGAAAAATGCAAAGAAAGAACAACAGAGAGGCTGGGCGCTGAACAGCGGGCAGAGAGTGGGGGGATTAGAGCTCCATATGGAGCTGTTTATCCTGAGCAGCGTGGGGAGGAGATAAAGCTCCAGTGGGCCAGCGGTGAGCCAGCACCGGACCCTGCGGTGGCCCCGCAGACGGACAGCCATGCCAGCAGAGCAGATTAGCTGGGCCTGCTAGCCTGAGATGAATGGGATTTTGGGAGGGGGCAAAGTGGATTTCTCGGAGCCCACCCACCAATCCATTCATTCAGAGCCTGGGCAAACTTTCACCCCCAAGAACCTTCGACCATGGTGGAGGCCTTCCATGTGTTGAAGAGCTGCAGAGCGACTTGTGCAGAAGGCAAGCCACCAGGGGCCCAAGTCTTGCTGTACTGACTCCTTTAGTCAGAAAAATACAGATAATTCTACCTTTTAAATGCTGTGTTATAAAGTCTCACAATCCCTGAACGCTGTCACCACAGCTACTGTTAAAAGGTGCTATTTGAAGCTTCCAGTAAAAGTGTTGGTGCTGAAGCAGCAGTGGAGTAAGTAAATACACTTGGATGTGAATGAAGAACCCAACGTTCCACACTCTCTCTACCAAACATTTTTTTTTCTTCTGTTAGTTTGTCTTCAGCCTCTCTTTATTTATTTATTTATTTCTGAGTAGCGGCTGAATACTAAGAAGCCCAGTGTCATTTTGAATGCGGGTTTCTATTTTTGAAATGTTCTGAAACGTTGTTTGCATACATTTGCATAGCCAAGTGCAAATTGAGCCGTGAATATGCAAATGGCGGGGCTGATGTCTGTGGCAGGCTTCTCCACTCTGCCAGGTTTACACAGCGCACACACACACACACACACACACACACACACACACACACACACACACACAGAGACAGTTTCGTACAGATCCCACACACACTTTTGATGTCCCCCCTACCCCTGCCCACACACACTTTGTTTTTTCCTCCCATGTGAAAGGAGCTGTATATATTTGCTGATTTTGACGTTACGCCGGTTGATTAATACGAACTGGGCTCCAGCTTGTTTGT
Source organism: Salminus brasiliensis (assembly GCF_030463535.1). Classification (NCBI taxonomy): domain Eukaryota; kingdom Metazoa; phylum Chordata; class Actinopteri; order Characiformes; family Bryconidae; genus Salminus; species Salminus brasiliensis. The sequence continues at coordinate 29,359,358 of NC_132897.1, forward strand.
CTGTTTGGTTACTCAGGCTCGTGTTTTCCGTGGCAGTTATTAAGTGGACAAGAGCGCACCCTGTGCACGGGGCCTCTGCCACTGACACCTGGGACAGCAGCCAGGACACACACTTACATTCCGACTGTCCAGTCCTCTTAACGCAGTCTGACTTCATTTGTTTGCTGTATCCATTTCTGTGCACCAGTCTCTCTTTCTTTCTCTCTCTCTCTCTCTTACTGTTGCTCATTTGGAAGGTGTGACATCAGGGATATAAATAGGGACCAGTGTACTGGATGACACTAAACTGTTGCTTGGTGTAGCTGGAGGGAGAGGCACTTAGATACCTTAAAGGGACTTAAATACCTGAGAAAAACAAGTCTAAGAAATGAAAACAATATTTACGAATGTTGTTGGCTTAAGGGTGTGGTACAATCCAGCACACTCCCACCTTCTTAATGAGCTCCTTCGTTCAGTAGATAAAGTTTTACCATATTTACACATGCAGCCTTTAAATATTTGTATGTTACCAGAATGTACATGTTCATACTGGTCAACAATATGACATATATGACAGATATGACATCCTCTGAATTTATTTTCTGAATCATATAGAAAAACACAGCCCCTTCACTTTTTCCCCTGAACTGTAAAAACAGAAAATGCAGCAACGCTTTGCTGGCTATCTAGACATCACTGTATATCCTGCTAATGTATCAGCTTCAGTTAACACATGAGATTTCTGGTACTGTACTGGGTCTTTTGCTGGTAAAGTGCCAAAGTGTCAACTTTACTACGATTTCTGAACTTGCATGTACACTTTACACCTGTCCTGTTTAATACCTGGTAAATTTCTGCATTCAAAAGCATGTGTGAAAGAGGCTTAAGAGTGTATAGTCACTGTCACACAAAACCTCCTATCTCCAAAATGGCAACTTTACAAAAGGGAAAACCTTCACAAAAGCCTCCTATCTCCAAAATGGCAACTTTACAAAAGGGAAAACCTTTTTAACTTTTAATGGAAGTCATTTTGGAGTATTTCTATTGACCCCATTCATCATGAAATTCGGACACAATGTAAAGAACACTTTCAGTTTCAAAGCTTGTCAAAACAGTGATGGTTTTCAAAATCCATGTAATGGCATCGCACAAATAATACTTAAAACCACTACTGCATTATAGCTGAGCTTGCCTTGTTTTTGTTTTTTTTAAAGCCTTGTTGGGCGCTTTATAGTATTCTAATGGCGACTAATGCCTGTGTATTCCTTTTGGCAGCGACTTTTAATACACATTTCCTCTCCTTATTGGTGTTAAGAGAATAGATCTTTAATGGGCTAACTAATCAAAGGTGGGACAATGATTGTGATCCATTATTGAGCCCTCCAAGGCTTTAACTGGAGTCGACTGGCACCGGGCCTGTGCATGGCTGCTATTGAAAAGAACAGAAACATGAGTTCAATTAGCTCACACAGCCACACAACACACACATGCACACACACCCTGGCCATTGAAGTTATCAATTAGCTTAATTAGAAGTCAAAGTGGAGGTAAAAGTGGAGAATACAATTACCCTTGCTGGCATGGCCAACTCAGGTCCAGCTTGTGCATAAGTGTGGTGGTATTTGAATGCTGTTGCTCTCTAGCTCTCTCTATCTCCATTTCTCTCTTTTTCTCCTTGTCTCCACAACACCATTTCAGATCACAGTGGGGATTCCGAACAAAGCAGGAGAAATCGGCGCTGGCACTCCAGAGAAATTATGCTAATGAGGGAAAAACAAAAAGAGAGAGAGAGAGAGAGAGAGAGAGAGAGAGAGAGGGAGCAGGAAAGGAAGAGATAGTCTTATCATGCTGCTACGTTCCCTTGAGCCCCAGATTAAAAACTCATTCATTTGTTAAATATTTGACACATCTACGCTTGTGCTGCGGGCTGGGAGACTTACCGCGTACTTCCATCTCCACTTGTGTGGCAGAAAATTAAGAGCATTTACCCCTCCCCTTAACAACGGACAAAACCCACAAACTGATATCTGGAACAGGTCTCATTCTTTTTTTCTTTTTTTTTAAGCTCTCTGTATACTCTCTCTATACAAATATTTAACACATGGGATTAAATAGTGCTATAGAGAAATAAAGAAATAAGTAAAGAAATCTATTCAAAGAAATGGTTAATGTACACCTGTCTGTGTATATACTGTCACTGTTGTTACTAAGCATTATATGAATTGCTGTACAGCAGAAAGAAAACACATTCCTGAAAATAATGTGTATTAGTGTTACCAGAGATGACAGCATCAGCCCACAATAACTTCGCTCAGGTCTTCACAGCTGTCTATTTTTCTTCACCCAAAATGTTTTCCAGTCCTTCACATGTGCCACTGTGACAAGATAATCCATGTTATTGACTTTATCAATGAGTGGGCATAATGTTTTGGTTCATCAGTGCATATGTATTGTATGTTCGGCTTTAATGCTTTTTAAGCAATCTCAAAATTCAGCATCCTTCCAGAAGGCATGATGTTTTCTCCTACTTGATTGAATTTATCTTGCCCTGAACTCACAGTAGGTCTCCCGTACCAGAGAAAGCAAAGCAGCCCCACTGCATCACAGAGTCACTGGCACGCTTCACTGCAGGTGGGGTGTTCTGTTCTTTTTTAAATGGTGATGGTAATAATATTGGCTCATATTATGACTGTGATACATAAATACATACATAAAAAACATGTTATTTAGTAATGTGGCATGGATGAAGATTGGCCTGCATTATTTTGACCAAAATAGTTCACTTATGTTGGATGACATGAATACCATAATTAAATAAAACAAAAATGCACTCTGATCCTCCAGACAAAGATTAGTTAGAGGGATTATTTGCATATTGTGCTTCAGTATTGAAAAAAAAAAAACAGTACTTGTCATGACAAAATCTAATGTAATAGAAATTTGTAACATAAAGCCCTATACTGAACACTTGCTTATCAATGTATATACTGTTGATGAGACTAGACTCATAAATCCCTAGATAAATTAAGAGATAACATGGAGTTTACATGCTGGAAAGAATCGGTACCAAACAATTGCTTAGTAAGTACCCAGCTTTACAACTTAATGCCAGGATTGGCATCAAGGAAAAGAAGGTTGGAGGAATGGGGGATATGGAGGGTATAATGGGTGGGGGGGTCTGTGAGGGGGAGGGCAGTGACTGGAGGACGGCTGGGGCATAATTAGACGATCACAAAATGTACAGGCGGCTCAGCTTTCGCTCTGCAGTCCAAATTACAAAGCGTCATATTTTTAAAGTCATGCTGACATTCCTTCATCCCTGCAGCTGCCAAGAACAACCTGAGCTGGGCTTGTCTTGGCTCCTGATCAAAAAAAGAGAGCAATACAGAGGGGGAGAGAGAATGGAGGGAATGGTGGGGTGGAGGGGGAGATTCAGCTTCAGTCACACAGAGACTGAAAACATTTACACAGCTGGGCTGAAGGAACCTCCAGAACGGCTGGTATTGCATGCAGGTGGGCATGCCCAGAGAGAATGCCCCAAAATGGAGTGCCTTTAGTGAGATGTGTGAGTGAATTGTGGAGTAACAATCAGTTCCATCTGATAGGAAGCTCATAGATTTACACTGTATATCAGATATCACGCATATTAGCCTACAGTGTTCAAAGGATGAGGTGATCATCTGCATTACACTTTGGGTGTTTCTCAGTTTGACATTAAAACAGCAGCTTGCTCTGACATTGTGTGAATGTGTCATGCTGAATGGGCCACAACAGAAATTGGTTAGCATAAAGTCTTATTGCATTAATGCATATCACTCAAATTCAGAAATTCAAAATACAATGAACGGACCAATAGAAATGCTCCAAAATGACTAAAGTTATGTTTTTGTCTACTAAGCTTTAATATAACTGTAGTGCTAAGTAACTAAGTATATTTTCTGCTCAGTGCCATGTTCCTTGGCTCACTCGCGCTCTTTATTTTTTTGACCAGATGTAACCCCCGCCCACTTTGCTTGTCTTCTGTGTTCGTGTTTGTATTCCACTGAGAACGTTTTCCATGTTTTCAACAAGGTGGGACGGCAGTAAAACTCTCAGACATGAAGCTGGCTTTTCCAGCACTGTGTTCTGAAATAATATTAGTTATTTACCTTGAGTTAAATGACCTATTTGTTTAGTTGTTATTAATGGTTTATGTAGCAAACTGTTAAATTCACACATGTGAATGCATTGTAGAAGTCTGAGAAGCCGCTCAGCATAAGCTCAGGGAACATTTGTTTTATTGTGCCATTAGTTTTTAAAGGTGGCTTAAATTTTAGCTAGTTGTATACAATGTCAAACATTATGTGGTGATTTAAATGGCTATTTAAAGCTGTAAACACTTTTGCAGAGACATACAGATTTATGAAATCATTGAATTTCTTTTCAGGACAGGGATGAAGTCTAGTCATGGACAACACAGTATTCTGAATGGAGATTTTTCCATTGAAAAAAAAATACAGCCCAAGACCACAGTTAATTCCCATATTGGAAACAAAACCATAATATGGTACACGTTAAAAGCCCTTACAACATTCCACAAACCAATGTTTAATTATCAGCTACATCGTTCTCCTGAAAATACCATTCAATTGACAATATTTTCCCATAAGGTAGAACATGCCAACACAGTGCTGACATATTCTCCAGCATTCTCCACCAAAAACAGACGGATGTGGAGGTCTTATTTTCAGCAATGACATTTGATTACATTAGCATCTGAGTGCATACTTACGCATGCTAATGACGCACATTAATAAATGCGTCATTCTCTTCTCAGTTCCTGTCTTTCACTCTGTATCATCCTGGATCAAATAAAACTGGCGATATGCCTTGTGGTTTGCTTATAAAGGAGGTGAGCGAGCAAAAGCAGATCATCATGCATGTATTCTACTATCTGTTTTCGTGAACTGGCAGCGTTCATCATTTGACCTGCCTATACTATGATTATGACCTTTATTTACTTTACTACTGAGAATTTTGTTCTGATAGGAGATGGTGAATGTTTGTAGGCCATCAAGAAACCGCCTCGTTTGCTCTAATTTTGGCAAATGAGACCAAAGACATTTCATTTATCGAATAAAGAGAGAAAAAGAAACTCTGGCCTACATTTTGGCGAATATGGCCTAGGACATTTTTTATCGAATAAAGAGAGAAAAAGAAACTCTGGCCTACATTATTTTAACCCTTAGATATCCCAGTCATTGTCTGTAATAACGAAAGCATGATCTCACTGAAACAAATGGAGAAATTCTCTCAAAAGTGCCACATCTGTAAGTAGAAGAGGAAATATTTTATCATGTTTACAAATTCTACTACGTCTATACACGTTTGTTGTAATTTGTTGTCATTGTTTGTCATAGTAACAAATAGAAAAATGTACTGAACAGAATGTAAGTCAAACAATTGAAGTTCATTATATAACTATTATTACATAATAGCTTATGTATTTAATAATTTCAATAGTAATAAGAAAGCAAACAAGAAATACTATTTTGAAGGGTTAAAGACTTATCTGATTGAGAGATTATTTGAGCACACACTTTGTTCAAATTCACAGACCCGTCCTGGCGACCACTCCAGTTTCTTCCACCCAGCTAAAGGGAAAAAACAACACCGCTTCACATTTAGCTTCAACAGTACAAGTGTTGAATGTGCTCCAGGTGAGTGGGGGAGGGAAAAAGAAAGAGGGAAAGAGAGAGACACAGAGAGAGAGAGTGAGAGAGAGAACTAGACGTCTATATGAGAAACGTATGGCCGGGTAGAATTAGTCTTTCAGTAGAACTGCGGGAGAAGGAAAAGCAATGAATCCAGGAGTCTGGCGTGACCCCTTGTGACCCCGTCTCCTGGTAACTCGATGCCCCAGAGGTACAAATGACATCACTCTTCAGACTGCTGCCCCATAATCAAAGCACTGAAATGGAGGAGGGGGGGGGTCCCAAACTATGGGCTTATTTTTGGTGTTGCTATATATTAAAAAGCTGAAAACTCTGAACCCTATGCTTTTACAAACCACTGCCAATACAAACATATTTTCAGTAAGTACATAAAGGACAGCAGTCTCAGTGGAAGAATATACAGATATTGTATAGACAATAAATGATAAATGTACATTAGCAGAAACTGTATATAATGTGCCATAATATGGCATCACATTGTATGATGATGTTAAAAACATAAGTTAATATTACAGTTACATGAAATAAATAAAACTTATCTGTACAGGCCTACATTCACAACATTGCACAGAAAAATGCAAATAAATTTTACTATTACTAATACTACTATTTACTAACTATTATTATGTTTTTATCTTACATTTCACTTTTTGAGCAGAATAAAAAATGTAACTTGATCCTTTTCACGTAAGTCAAGTAAATATCAAGATCAAGACAATGATATAAATGGTAATATATTTTCCACTTTAGCCGCCTTTCACTTTCTGCACATTCTGCACACCTGCTAACTATGCTGAAACAAGCCAGTACTAAAGCCGTGGTGATCTGATTTGTGTTCTAAATGTGTGCATACGCTTGCTAACGCAATGCATCCAACAATTAACACAAAACTGTGTTTCTTTTATACACCAAATTCCACATGAGGATGCATGTCACCACTGGACAGTGGTGACATGCAAGTGGCCCAACTACTTCAGGGACAAAATTTAATGAAGTAAAGTGGACATAGACTCTTAATGTAAGTAAAGGTTAATATTGGGTTGCCGCAATACTATGGCTTACGGGACTCCCTCAGTCTAATCTCGTTCTTTCCCCTTTTGGTAATGACTTTCTTTGCCATTTCCAAAAGCAGAAACTTACGTATGGGCTTAAATCAGGCAGGAAAACTTTGCAATGCAAATGTTCCTTTCCTTTTCCACGGGTGGGGTTTTATAATCATTGTCCAAAAGTGTCATTGTAGGACATCCCACACATTAAAAATAGACTATGAGCTCAAACACCCCATAAATGGATCAGGCTAACCAGACTTCAATGTATATTACTATCATAGTAAGAACATGGCAGCGTGTAGTTAAATAATTATATATTTAATTTAATAGTAACTAATATTTTTTTTCTTTCTGCCAAACAAGACTGTAAGCAAGACAATAACTTTTTGTTTTACCAAATGTATCATTAAAATAAATAAATAAAATGTCTTCAACACAAAATGATGGTGTTAATTGGAAGTTTAGAATCTGAGAAGAATCTAACTATGCTTACGCCATTACACATAAAAATGTGGTTCGATCTTTGTATGTATGAATAAATGTTAAACAGATGTGAAAAGGTAAAGATTCAGCTTACATTTAAAGTAAAGCAGTAAAGTAAGAGGCATAGAGAAATAATAGTTAGTAAAGGAGTGACATAATACTGCAGTCCACTCTGTAAATCTTTTTTGTTAATTTTGATAATTAACTGCAGAAATATCAGCAATTTCCATCTTCTTAATACTTCTCTCTCTCTTTTGTTCCGAGACACACACACACACACACACACACACACTCTCACACTTACTTCTGCATGATTTGGGGCTAAACGTACTGTCACTTTTTCACCCACCATGTTGGTTTGTAAAGGCCTATTACACCTATCAAATAGCACGCACAATCTGTTCCGTGCTTGAGAGAGAGAGAGAGAGAGAGAGAGAGGGGGGGGGGGGGGGGGGGAGAAGAGGAAGAGACCTCTCACATTAAACAGTACAGAAATGCCAGGATGAGATTTTGCCTCCTCGTGTAGATTACTTTATGTTAGCTCTTATAGCAAACACTGATAATTCAACATGTCCCTCTACTGAATCATAATGAAAAAACTGACATATCACAAACATAAAAGTAATGCTATACATAAACTTCTTGCAATTTAAATATCAGTGAAGTGAAGTGAAGTTAGCAGCATGCTGAGCCTGAAGTAGCAGTGACAGCCAATTACAGGTACAAAATGCTACATAATGTTACTTAAAATTAAAATGTTCTTGCAAATATTGTGAGCAAGCAGCTGTATGTCCATTTACAACATGTCTCTTTAGTTGTCTTAAATAAATTCAAAGCATTCTTCAGAGCATTCCCTGTAAATGACCTGGTCCTGAGTTTTGATTAGGTTGCTGGAGCAGTACTTAGAGCACCACTGTCCCAAAATATACAGTGATTCATCAATAATAATGGACTGAGATCCATGCAGTCTGTAGCCACAACTGTTGCTGTTTGACAATCAGATAAGTTAGGCAATTACTGCAGCGATTTTGCTGCAATCTGTCAAAATCCAAAATGCCAATACATTCCGAAGTTACTTACGCTCAGGAAGGAGTCAGTGTGGAAAGGAAAAAAGAGAATGAACTGTTGATGCTAGGGAAGTCCCCGAGTGCAAATTGTTGAACGCATTATTGGACTAAATACCACAACAGCAAGTCAAAAACCATCAATACAACACTGTGTTAATACAAATCTGTCAACATGGAACATTGATGAAGGAAAACAACGTATTCAGATTCATATGGTATGCTTGATGAATGCCCTGCATATATACACCAATCAGCACTAACATTAGATTTACCGACAGGTGCAGTGAAACAATTGATTCTTCATCAACGCCTTGGTACCAGATACGCCAGGATACCTTCAGAAGTCTTGTGAAGTCCATGCCTCAATCGGCCAGATCTGTTGTGTTGAGACAAGGTGCACCTACATGACATTAGGCATATATATATATATATATATATATATATATATATATATATATATATATATATATATAAACTGGCGTCTAAATGTGTTTCATTCAGTCCCATTGGGTGTACACAGGTGCGTAAAATCAAGCAACTAGCCATGCATTCTGACTCCTCTGGCATTAACATCAGCATAAAAAAAAACTGTCAAGGACTTTCATGGCATGGGTTCTCATGGCTGCATGTAAGCATTGGATGTACTGGTGTAAAGTACATTGCCACTGGACTCTGCAGCAGCGGAAATGTGTTTTGTGGAGTAACAAATCATAAATCTCTATCTGGCAGTCTAATGGATGAGTCTGGGTTTGGGAAATGGAGAATGTTACCTGTCTGGCTGTACTGTGCCACCTGTAAAGTTTGGTGTAGGAGGAATAATGCACTGGGGTGTTTTTTTAGTGGTTGGCCTATAGGCCCCTTAGTTCCAGTGGAGAGAAATCTTAATGCTCAGCATACCAAGACATTCTGGTATCATTGTACGCTTCCAACTTTGTGGGAAAAGTTTGGGGAAGACCCTTTTCTGTTCTAGCATGACTGCACCTGGGTACAAAGCAGGATCCATAACAGCATTTTTTGGTGAGTTTGGTATGGAAGAAATTGACTGGCTTGACCTTAACCCTCCTGACCTTAACTCCATCAAACATCTTTGGGATGAACTAGAACTTTACAGGGGAAGTAAAACAAACCCCCAAAAAACACTACATTTCAATGGAAGTTAGTGTAAAAAGATTTATTCCAATCAAGTTTACATCTACATCAGTGCTAAGGTTTTCGTTGGCTATAAAATAGGGGGAAAAACCTTCTAGCATGGTGGATCCATGCTTGGCAAGCATCATGACTCATGGCTCATAAGGGTTACAGTAGAGTTACAGAGAACAAGGTGGAAAGAAGATGACTTGGATTTGAGGGTGGAGCGATCCCATATAACAAAAAACAGGGTTGTTTGGAGCTGCAAGTTGAAGCAATCAGTCATGCATCAAGTAATTCCAGGGTGTGTGCTGACATATGTCGGCCAGGAGTCGCATGCTCATGGACAACTTCTGAGTGTTACTTAAAGGGTGACATTTTTTTTCTTTTGTCTTGCGACCTTGTTCTTACCCTATTATCACATTGTAGGCAGACTAAACACCCTCTCAAGTCTGTGTTCATGTGTTAACTTGGTAAATATGACTTGGACTTGTACATTAACACCAACTCAAGTCATAAAATCTAGTGGGAAACTCTGAGATAATTTTGACACTAAAGTTTCCAAGTTGAGGTCACCTTTAATTTTTAGTATGATGGAGAAGGCAGAATCAGTATTGGATCGCACATAAATCTTTATTTTTAACAGTGCAGCTGCCGGTAATGTTTTTTTTTTTTTTGGTACATTATTTTAATCTGCAATCTATGTGCATTCAACTTGATACACAACAATGCTATTTATCATTCTGTCCGTAGTAAACCGACTACTGTGTAAGCGCGGTTATTAACTGCAAGTTATTAGCATTACATTACCTTTCATTTTTCATGTCCCTCCAATAACAAAGAATTTGAATATGACTTAGAAGTCTGACTTCACAAGAGGGAAGTAGGATCTTCTGATTAGCATGTAAAGGCAGCATAAATCCTGCCTCACCAACATACACTTCTATTAATAAACATGCCTAAAAACTAACCTAGCCCAAGCCTAACTTTTAAGCAACCTTCTAGCCACCATGTTGGTCAGTCGCTCATTTGTGCAGAAATAAGTAGCCCATCCTGTGGATGTATTTTGAATTTGAAAACATGAGAGCTAAGTGTAAACGTGAGAGCTAGGTGTGTTTTAGTCATTTCCAAACACAAACACATACATAAAAAAAGCTTGTGATTAAAACATGCTGCACTGTAAATAAATGAACTGTAATAAATATGTTAAAGCAAATATTTGTAAGATATACACTATATGCCCAAATGTTTTTGGACACCCCTTCAAATATATTTAGCTACTTTGCAATTTATGTTTAGCTAAGTTACACCCACTGCTGACACAGCTGTGCAAATTCACATATAGAGCTTGTCTATCCCTGTACAGTAGTATTTCCAATAGAATATGATTCTGTGGAATTAATGTTGGAGTTAAACATGATGCTATTGGCACTGATGCATGATGTGGGCTAGTAGGGTATAAAGCCTCTCAGCATTGAGCATCTGGAATGATAGTGCTTCATCCAACACTTTTGGGATGAGTTGGTCAGGTGAGGTAGGGTGGTGCTCCAACAATGCTCCAAAATTTAAAAAGATTTTTTCTCTGGAAAGTAGAGATAGTTACTCCAAGTTACTTCTTGATTTTAAAAGAAACAATGCTGCTACTATTCTATAGTGTGTACATTTATCGTGGCTGTCACACACAAAAACACACGTCCAAAATCTGTTCCAAATTATTAACATACCTCCTCCCATATACTGTACAAATGTTTATATGTGTATATCTGTGTTAACCACACAGTCAACTCTGACTGTGTGCTAATGCATTTGTACTCATGTTAAGGCTAGCCTACCAAAAATGCATCTTATTAAGTAAAATAACTTCTGTGAAAAAACTCCTGTGATCAGATGTGATTGCTAGGGCAAATTTGTTTGTGTGCCCTCATTCTAACATGTTGTTTGCATAAGCATCACTTATGAGTGACAAAGCTTGTTTACACTTATCTTACGACCGACAAAGACATTTGTCTGTTATGCATTTTGGAAAATGTGGACTGAAATGCTCTCTGTTCTGTACACATAATTGTTGTTTCTTTGCCCCCCACAAACCACATTTACCTTTTTTTCAACAACATGTTGTTCTGGTTCTGGGGATAAATAAGAATAATACGTAACTTTTCACTTATGTAACTGTGTCTAATGTGTCTCATAGATTTCAGTTACAATGATGGAAAAGGAAAGATGCAATGTAAGTTTGCATCAAAACAGATACTTGTAAACACAAGAGCAAACATATACTGAACTCTCCAGGCACATCTCATTCACATGCTTGACATTAAAGCAACATTATGTAACAATTGTACCGTAAGATAACAGCTTCAAAATTATTGTGATGCTTCTTTCACTTTCACTTCAGATGTCAGTTCTGAATATCTCAGCTTGTCAAGGAGTGCATGTGTAAAGTGTGTTCTTGAGGGGTGTCTCAAAGTGTTAATTTCAATTCCTGGCTGTAGGGGGAACCCAGGTGCAAGACATAACAATTCTTGCATAATGCTGCTTTAAAACAGTACAGCACAGTACAGGTATTGACTGGAGTCTGAAACTGTCCAGTTCATCTTGTAGTGACGTTTGTACACAAATACACAACAATGACACCCAGATAAACCAACATGTCCGGGTATAAAATCAGCTTCATTTATTTTACCAAACAAACACATTCAACTACTGTTAATATTAATATGCAACCAGAAATAACCCACAGCCACACTTAAAGAGCCTAAACAGGAGTGATAAGGCAGGAAAAGGCAGAGAAAAGCAGGCATACCAGATAAAGGGTGGAAAACAGAGGCAGGAGAGAGGGGAGGAGGGAGAGAGGGAGGGAGCGACAGAGGGAGGAGGGGAGGATGAGTGTGAGCGAGTGATTAGTATTCACACAGCGTGCCGCTCCAGAGAGGATTAATGGACTCTGATGCCTAATATCCTGGAGAACAATTAATTTGCCCACAGTTTTGTCATGGTTGAAAGTCAAATGCTGGAACGGATCGATGCGGGCGCGGGCCCGCTGGTGGAAACGCGCGAGCCCCTTCTGCCGGCCGCAGAATTTTAATTTCATCATCATCATTTCGACCGCCTGCCTATACCCCCTCCTCTTCATCCCCACCAAGCCCCCCCACCATCACCCTCCCACACAGACAGAAAGAGCTGTGCCTGACATGGCTTAGAGGGTTTGGGGGTGGGCTAACAGTGTGTATGTGTGCAAAGACAGACAGACACATACACATACATACAACACACACTGCGGGAGAAGTGCATCTCTGCATATAGGCTGGTTCCAGGCATCATATGCACATGCCTATGTACACTAGACACATAGACACACATACCCACACAAACAAAAACAGGCTATTTAATACACATTATCCATCGACACAACCTGAGTATTTCGGCACACTCTTGCATTTCCTTTTTAACCTCTAAGATAGGATAGACAAGATAGACAAGATAATCCTTTATTAGTGCCTTATTAATCTAGGTTATTGGTTTAGTTATTGTTGCTAGCATTATTATGCACTAGTATGAATCCTGGCACTATGTATTGCCCTAGTATGTTTGTAGCTATTTATACGTTGGAAATCAACCAACCCATGCTCTGCCCACAAGTGTATTTTTATAGCAGCTGTTGACAGGATAGACACAATATACTTGTTTTAAAACTAAATTAAATGTTAGGGTTTAAGTGTATATCATACCAGACACAGTGTGCAGTGTGCCAGAACACTTTCACTATGCTCGTCATTTCACACCGGACACATCACACACGTGTGTCGGTTTCTGTTTTTTCCATGGCAAGTAAACAAGCTACATGTCTTCATTGTCCGTGCATTATAAGTTATGTCAAACAAAAATTGAGCATAGCTTTTTAAATTAGCCTCATTGTTACTTGTAGGACACCTGAGCTTTATTTTATTTCCAAAAATAAATAAAAGTAAATAAACCTATGGGTTTACACACGCTGCGCTGGCATATGATCAAAATAAAAAAATCTAATCTTCTCCCACATTGGGCTAAAATCCCACCTTAGACTAAATCACCCATGGTATTTTGCCATTAAATTGAGCCTGTTTAGTTCCAACTCTTCACTTGCTATAAAAGAATGGATTTGGGGGTGAAGCATGGACACGTCATTGGAAAAAACAGGTCCTTAAAGGTTTAAGGGCTTAATATAGAGCCCTTTTCATTACATAACAAATTACTAATGTAAGTATTATTGGATCCATGCAAAATTAAATGAATACTAAGAATAATTCAGCATATATCTGATCTGTTTATACAGATATGGCTCAATCTCAACCAACAACTTCAACTACAGGAACAAATACATGGATTTTCTACACAGGTCTTTCAATATTCATGTTGAATACTATTATCCTTCTGTGACTTACAGGCAAAAACGAAGCCTGTGGCTTTTCTCTCTTCATGTCGCTGTCTTTTTGTTACCACATCCGTCTCTTTATGTTTTTTTTCCCCACTGGTTTGCCCCCATAAGACATTCTTCCCCAAATGTGGCTAATTCCTACTGCATTAATGTGTTAATGAGAATATCCTTGAGCTTTGTAATCCTGGGAAGAAAATAAATAAATAAATAAAATTGCTCCTAGTTCCCAGCTTGGAGCTGCAGGGTATGGTGTGTGTGTGTGTATTCTGGCTGCATGTGCACATAGCTTTAATTGACACATCTGTATCTCCTCCGAAGTATTTACGAGCTCGCCACTGTGGCTCAGTGTAGCATGACGACGGAACGAGACATCGCTGGAGGTGCTAGACAGGTTTGATTGGGTTATTAATGGGACAGAAGCTGCCGATGCTGTGGAATTAGCAGCCTGTGTTGAGCTTTGCATCTCTATGAATATGACTGGTGACTTATAGTTACAGTTAATTACATGCATGTGCAATGCACAGAGTACCTTTATTGTTAATATTCTTAAAGGCATGATTCGGCCAGAACGTCCATCAGCGCAGATATGTCTTGAGTTTGTGAAGTAAACACCTACCTGAAAACTGTCCATAAACTGTCTGTAATTTATAACATGTTGTAAAGTGTCACAACATCAGAAACCACATAAGCAAATCTTTTTGAGATTAACAATTCAATATGAATCTAATTCATAATTGATGCTAATCGTTGGGGTATAAGCTTCCAACCTCCATTCAAGTAAAAGAGCTCAGTTCAGACACCAAACATATCTTGGTTGATCGACTATATTTGGGGTAACACATTATATTAATTTCTAATAGATAGTTACTGAGTATCCAATCTGTTTATGGGACTTAGCATAGTATTAATACCTAATGACCTTGCAAAGTAATGACAAATTAAAGAACATAGTATTGCGCATAGAGTTTCATCGTTGTTTTCTATTGTGAATCATTTCAAAGCCCAGCAAGCCATCTAAAATCAATTTACAATTAAGGTGAGTTTTTTTTTACCTTCTCACATCCTCTGCTAACCTATGGCTCCCTCGCTGCAGGGGGGTTTGAAATCAAATTAAACATGGAAGGGGGTGGCCACCGAAATTGCTGGCTCATAAATAATTAATGGACACTGAGCTCCTTTATTTAATGAATTAATAGGCGTCCAGTGGCGAAACATATGAACTATGTTTGTTTTTCTTAGAGGTGGAATAATAGGATTCTAAGATGATACTTAAGGCACTAGCAATCATGCAAGCATATCTTACCTTGGATTACAAGCATATGCACATGTGTTTTGTCTTCAGGAAAGGTGCAAATATGACTTCAAAACAAAGCTAAAACATATAGATGCCAAAATTTATAGTAAAATAGTTAAACAAGGACTGACATAACATCCTTTCAAGTAGGTTTTATTAACTGTGCATTTTGGTTTCTTCAGCAGGTGCTTCATTTGAAGTAAGACTTGCACGGCAAACTTTGTGTGTATTTCTTTGTCAGAAAGACACCAGTTTATATTATCATAGAACCAATTACTCAACACAGATGTCACAGCTCTACTATATTAAAGTTCATGACTGTGCATTTAACACACTTTCATGCACTCACACACACACACGCCTGTCTTCAAGTGCCTTCGCCTGATGGATCATCCAATCGTTGCATCTCACACCTCCCTTATTTTGCATCACAGAACACCATTCATAATCCTCACATTCGACCGCATCCTTTAGCACATACCTGTACTAAACTTCTATCCCTACAGGTTCTGGTTTAAAGCAGAGGTTTAACAGGCTGTTGTGAAATGGGTAGAAAAAAGGTTGGGAAAAGAATAACAGGTTGCAGGCGAGTCTATCAGGCAAGAGAGAAGAAGAGAAGAGAAGGCTAGGCAGTGGAAAGATGGTTCTGCACACATCTGAAAATCTGAACTATTTCTAGTTACTTTTATACTCAAATGGGTCTGATCTACTCATCAGAGGCTTTTACATAAACCTGTGGAATCCATGCCAGTTTAAGTGAATGCTATCATTATGGCAAAAGAGCAAACAGAAAAGGAACAAAAAACTTCACTTTAATGGACGTGAATGTAATTTTTTTTTCAAAATCATTTTTGAGCACTTCTATTGGTCCATTCATTATGGATTTTTGATACAATGTAAACATATATATATATATATATATATATATATATATATATATATATATATATATATATATAGTTATATACACACACATACACACATGCAGTTGCAATCTGATATATTCAACCCCCACTGCAACACAACTAAAGGAAACAAGTCCTTTCTTAGAATCAAAATTTTGCTGTTATTAACTGCTGCATACATAATGCATAGCCAGCCACCAGCTTCTGGCAGCACTCCCGAGGAATCTTAACCCATTCCTCATGGACAGTGCCCTCGTGTCCATGGAATTATTTAACCCCCTGAATAGAATACCTCATATAAGCGTACATTTGCAAATCAGGTGGCAAATCAAGGGCGTCATTAGCTGTATTAGGTGTGATTGAGCTAAAACACATTAAATACCTGGACTGGCTAGGGGTTTGTCATCTGTGACGTTTGACTGCATGTTACAAATATGCCTCAAACATAGCAAAGGCACTGAATGTTCCTAGAGATACAGTTGGAAGCATAGTTTGCAAGAGCACTACCAGAACTTGGCAGAAACCGGAAGCTGCCACCAGATTCCTAAGGAGGGACTGTAAAAGACCAGCAGCAAGATTTGGTGGCAGCAGAGGTTTCAGTTTGCACAGTAAGGTGCACACTAAACACTAAAAGGTATCCATGCCTGTATACCTCTACTGACCCAAAATGGAACTTTTCAGACCTCCTGGAGATGGAATGATGAAGCATATGCTGAAAATAATATCCTGCTTACAGTGAAGCACTGCGGTGGCTTGGTCATGCTCTGGGGCTGCTTTGCTTCCTCCGGTACTAAAAACCTACAACATGTGGAGGGCAAGATGGATTAAATTGAGCATCAGAAACTCCATGAAGAACACATCATGTCTTCTGAGAGGAAGCTGAAAGGAATCTTTTAGGACTTCTTCCGAAACCAACTTTGAGTTGGACTGAGGTAGGCTTAGGATCACTGTCCTGTTGAAAGGTGCAATGACGACCGTCATAGGGCAGCCAAACAAAGTGTATTAAAGCCACTGTGAATAAAATAGAGAGATAAATAAAATAAAACAAAGAGATACAAAAAAGGCAAACAGAAAAAAATTATGACAAAATAGAGACGAAACAGTGAGACTGAGCAATGCACAAGCTAAGAAGAGAAAAGAAAGTTTAAAAGTGAAGTGAAAGAAATCAGATCAGTAGAGTGTGAGACCATAAAGGTGAAGAGGAAATGAGATGAAAGGTGAAATGGAGAGGAGGAAGAGAAGAATAAAGGAGCCTTTGGGGTTTGCCTGCAAGCAAGGGGACCAAACAAGCGCCTCAAACCTGCTCTCCTGTATCCTCCTCTAAACTTTGACCCCTGCCTATCACTCCTTGATCAAATGATAAGCATATGGCTCAGATGACGCCAATGCCCAGAGGCTCTGAAAGGGAGTATGTGTGTGTGAGAGAGAGAATGATGTCTGTAGACATATATACGGACATATACGTTTGAGTAACATGGTAATTTTAGCCTAATGCACAGGAGTGTCAGTTTGCTTGTAGCTACTAAATAGCAATATTAATATTTTTAGTAGTTTAGGCTGTTCATTCTTCCCCTGATCAAAAATAGTGTCCATAATGCAATGTTACAAATTACAAATAACATGTTCACTAGTTCCAGTTACAGTTGTGTGTTTCATTTAAGAACAATTCTGAACTGCACCAAAATCTGTCACTTGGTGAATCCTGGTGAAAATGCACTGAATCACTTCCCAAAGAATCATTTTGAATCATATGCCCTAGCATGTGTGTGCTGAATCTCTCCTCACGTGCTTCATGCTCTTAAAAGTGTCCTTTCGCTTTACACAGGCTGTGAGTGGTGATCAATCCTCCTTTGCCATTTGATTCTTAACATGTCTGCCACTTGAAAGAAAAGAACCATAAAGAATCGGAGAGCAGGCGGATGGGGCTGGGCTGGGGGAAAAAAAAGGAAGGAAAAAATTAGCTCCTCAGCAAAAATGTCAGAGTTGGTTATGAATTTTTTTAGAGAGCAATAAAAAAACCCACACGCTTCATTCATACAGCACAGTCGTCGGATCCCTAATGCACACACTGTCCACCATCCTAGCCATGTGTGAGCAGTAATAGAAGTAGATGAGGATCAATAGCATGGTGCAGAGAACCGTTTTGTGGCTCTAATGACTTTGGGTTTCTCAATAATGAAGATACTGTCACCAGACTGACTATAGAGGTCAGCCAATCATTAACCTTCTGATAAAAATGCCTTTGTTTTAATTATGTGTGTGTGTGTGTGTGTGTGTGTGTAAGTACATAGACTCAAATGTATATCATAAAATCCAAGCTGTTGTGACGTTTTATCCGTATGACTTCTGTTTATATATTTTGGTTCAATGCCACGTATGATCAACGGAACAATCAAACTGCACATATAAATGCATCTACAAAACTGTGTTTCTTATAATGTGGACGGTGAGGGCAGAACTTTCAGTCATATTCTGTTAGATTTATAGTATTTCTATATATTATATATATATATATATATTTATATTCATTCTATAATTGTCCCTGTGAAACAGTACTCTGGGACTAAAAAGCTTTGCCACGGTTCAGTACGTTAGCATCTTCCCAGCTTGACCTTCCATGCAAACTCTGACTCTGCCTTCTTTCCTGTACGCTTTCTGAGAACAGCATCTCTCTCTCTCCCTCTCTCTCTCCCTCTCCCTCTCTCTCTCTCCCCATTGGCTGTTGCTTAATGGACTAAAGCACTCCTCAATAGGCCGACGCAGTCCGTCAAGATGCGGGGTCACGACCTCTCCTGGCTGGCAAGAGGGAAATCGCAATTCATATCGGCCAGAGCAGCTGCCACGCTAAACACGAAATCTCATCCAATTTCTAGATGCACACACACACACACACACACACACACACATGAACATTGGGGAAGGGGGTGGGTAAATAGGTTGTGGGGCATTCTCATGGATTTTAGATTGGTTTCTCAATTTCACCTCACTGGGGAAAAGACAGAGCAAAAGGAAGAGGAAAAAAAACAAGACAGAGATGAAACAAACAAAAAGGGTTTGCATTCAAACAAACAAAAGGGGGTATACAATATAAATCAGACATGAAATGCACCATAAACAAAGACATGGCACAGATACGGCACTGAAGACACTTATGCACAGATATGCAAAACTAACATATTTTGAATTCATATGCTTGTGATATGCATTGTTTGCCTTCTGAATTAGAATTTCAAACATTACAGCAATGGATGCATCAGACAAAAACAGTGCCAGTTAATTTTTCAGCTCCTATTTCTCATTAGAACTGAGCTGGAATTGTACAAAAGTTTTAACTCTTTACATTTTTAAAATCTCTAAAATTGGATCTAATTTTTGAGCTTATACCAGGCATAAGACATCAGGCTCCGGCACCTTACATAGCAGTATTTAAAAAACAAGCTGAATATGTACAGATACAGGACATTTTGATTTTATAATATTTATGATATCAAAGGGCATAATGCTCTGGGCATGACTTGCTGCTAACTGTACCATGTAACTGTGAAGTGGGGCACAACAATGATCGCAAGAACTGAGTCATATTTGTGTAAAATGCTGTAATATTACTGACCATGTCAGTCCACATGCTTCTTTTAGTTTCAGTGATGATTCTGTATCTCTCAGCTTCTCTCAGCCAGAAATGCATGTGTAAAGCACGTCCTCAGTGGTGGCTCAAAGCGTGAATTACACTTTCCGACTGTGCTCAGAAGCATGAAATACCAATTCTCACATAATACTGCTTTAAATGTATTAAATCTCGGAATACTATTGTATTAAAACTATTACATTATTACACTATATATTACAGTATTTATTTTACATTATTTGCAGCTTATAAGTGCATTCCAGCTGCACTTTTATATTCTGTGAATACAATATTAGGACAATATTTTTTTGACCAGTAATGTTTTAGAATTACTATGAATAAACTTTTTCATAACTCTTTACTTGGATGGTTCACTGTAGTTGCCTTGTAGATGATTATGTGACATTTAACTCAACTGAATGGCTATTAAATGAACTGAACTCGTTGAATGTAAATGATGTCTATTGAATGTAACCCTACACTTAACCCTAACCTTAATCATACCCTTTAAGAGTTAAGTTTAGGGTTGGATTTACGGTTTAAGTTAAGGTTAGGGTGAGGATTTAGGGTTGATTTAAGGGAAAGGTTAAGGTAAAGGTCAGGGGCAGGGTTAGATTAAATAGAGAATCATTCAATTTAGAGTTCATTTAGATTTAACAGATTTTTAGTTGAATGGCAGATGAGCATCTAAGAGGCATCTATATGGACCATCCAAGTAAAGTGATTCCAAATTCTTTACTCTAATTTATGTTACATACTATATATCTTTTTAGTTTTGAAGAATGTTTTGTTACAACAGCAATGAAATACAACACCTAGTCACCTGCAATTTAACAAAGCAAATACAGTCACTGTAACCAGTTTTTGAACAGGATACATTTTGTCTTTACCAGCGTTGTTGTCAAGGATTATTTGAATGTACTTGCATTTCTAGTCAATTTGATAGTAAATTAATTAGAGTTCTGTGTGCATCCTTCTCCGTGATGGATTTGTCACCTATCACAAAAAGGGTAAACTTCAGATCCCACACTCACAAATTAAAACCATACATCTTAAAGCAGTTGCTATGCCAGCGAGGCTGTCCATGTGAGAAATGGTTGACAGCCGCCAGTTGACTGTGTGTGGGTGAGAGTGTGTGTGTGTTTGTGTTGACTAAAAGTATGTGTATGTGCGTGAGTGTGTGTGTGTATTGCGTTTGCCGCACAAGCATGCGTGTGAACGATGGATGTTGCCGTCACTTGTTTATATGTGGGTGGCGTATGTGTACTGGATGAACAAGTGTGTGTGTGTGTGTGTGTGTGTAGACGCATGCCCAGGAGCAGCATAATCAAAGCCACCTTCTCTCCATGGCACTTCACTCAGTCACATAGACACATACACACACAAACCTTTTTATACAGTATAAGGAAACAGGTTCATACGTATATCTATATGTATTGTAAGTGCTGTAATGATGTAATGTGTTTCATACATTATAATTTTACCACTGTACAATGAATTTGAAATAAAGCAATCAGGATGTGATTCAAATGTAGACCTTAAGCTTTAATGTAAGGGAGTTAACCAAAATATTACATTAACCACTTACGATTGTGTCACATTTTACACAGCCCCTCTATTTCCACAGGCCAAACGGTAATTAATCAAACTAATGTCATTATAAATATAAGGATTCATTTTAATACTTGGATGCACATTCAAGTGAAAATTCAAGTCTGCCAGGATGACTGCCAGGCATCTGATACCCATGCAGTTTTCTCCCATGAGATGCTGTACTGCAACCACCTTCAGATGTTGCTTGTTTGGTATTTCAGCCTTCAGTTTTGCCCTCAGTGAAAAGCTGCTCAATTGAGCTGAGGTCAAGTGAATGACTTTAAATTTGAATGGCCATTTAAAAATGTTACATTTCTTTACCTTAAAATATCTTGGGTTGCTTTAGCGGTATGCTTTAAGTCATTGTTCATCTGTACTGTGATTTGACTATATATTAGAAGAATGTATAGTTCTACTTCAGAACATATCCTGCTACTTCTATCTATTACCAGTGGTTTAAATCTTGAGGTAAAACCTATGCATTTACATTCATGAAGGCATTTATTGATTGTAGACTTTGACAAGGATACACCTACTTCTAGAAGAGTATTCTTAATTCAAAAAGATGATGTAGATGTTTTTTTTTCTATGAAAGAATTCTGCGAACATTCACTTTAGTTGTCAGTTTTCATGGCATTCCAGAGCTTCTGGTGTAGTTCTCCAGGACAGTACTTCTTTAGAAGAATATCAACAGCTGATTTGGCAAAGTTTCTGCTATTTGTTTTGGGGGCTTTTTGCAGCCTACAGACGGCCTCCTTCACTTGCATTTGCACCTCTTTCAAGTGCATATCAAGAGTTCTCAAATACTAATTCAACACTTGGAATCAACTCCAAATCTTTTATTTGCCTAAAGTGTTATGAACTAATGAGGGAACAGGTCACACCTGGCAATAAAACTGCTCATCAGACAATTGCCTATGGAAGGACTATGTAAAATGGAGGGATTATGTAATCAATGTCTGTAATTCTTAAATGCTTCACACAATATTATGTTAACCCCTTTGAATGAAACACGTTAATCATATCTCAACTGCTTAATTTCAAATCTGTTAGTGGGGCACAGAGGAAAAACTACAAAAACTGTTTCACTGTCCAAATATTTGTGGACCCAAGAGCTCATCAGAGACCATGTTGCGCCTATGGCTTAAATAAAACATTCACAGGAAAGCCCATGTAAATTTCAATTTGCAAACTGTTTAAAGTGTCTAGCACTCTGAAAAAAGAAGAGATGCCCACAAATGAAGATGAAGGTTGTAAAAAGATAGCAAAACACATTTAGGTCATTTTATCAATATGTGATAAAATGAACAGTTCAACTTTCAAGAAAACTTCTTTGTAGGGTTGCTAAAATAAAACCTCTCTTTGACTGCAATACCTTCAGGGACAATTTGCAGATTTTGGATCCTGAGAGCTGGTCAGATGATTAAATAATCACCCGATTTTGTGAGTTGCTGCAGCGATGCAGCACACCGCAGTTTCTTATTCAATCACTAGAAGGCAATACAGATCTCACTCACGGTTGCAGACACCCCATTTAAGCCAGTGTTAAACTCCCAGCTCCATGTGTGGATAGAATGCTGATAGAGCCAGTCTGGTAGTTTTTTCCTTATCTGACTAAAACTCACATATTTGTAGAATGTGTAAAGCTAACTTTGCCTTAAAGACTTTTAATACCAATTACTGGATACTTCTCTCCCCTACATCACTCAGCCCAGTAAAGTGAGTTTTAGAACACAGCAAAGCTAGCAAATGACACTGCGTTATACAGTGTAGTTCTGTATGTACGGAAATTCATGGACTTGACAGCGTACTGCATGACAATCAGTCTCTAGACCCAAAAACACTTTTGGTCGATCTCCTATATTTACATAAGGGAATTTGTGTAAGGACATTTGTGTTTAGTTGATTATTTCTTTGTTGTAACAACATTTACAAGACAAAACAAGACAACCATATACATCATTTGTGACATTTTTGTGACACAGATGGAATTTGGCTTCCGCCTTTAACCCATCCATGCAGTAAACACACATACACACCAGTGAAACACACACAGAGGACAGTGAACACATGGGCCCGGAGCAGTGGGCTGCCATTGCTGCGGCACCCGGGAAGCAAAGAGGCAAAGGGGCTCAACAGTGGCAGCTTGCTGAACCCACAACCCTGTCATCAATAGCCGGGAGCTCTAACCCCCACTGCCACTACTGGCTGACTCATGACAAATGCTGGTTGAAGAATGGGATGCCATTTCAAAGCAGTGTGTGACCAGGCTGGTGATCAGCATGAGGAGGAAGTGCCAGGCTGTTGTGGCTGTGTATGGTTCTTCCACACGCTACTAAGGCTCCTGTTTGTGAAATGAATAAATCGTTAAACTGCCATGTTTTGTTTATTCAAACTTTAATCATCCAGTCCACCAAACACCAAATGAGTTAATGGCAGAATAAGCTGTTTGGCATTGTCAGAGAGAATTTGGCTTTTTTTTATGAGCGCAACCCACATACTCGGCTCTGATGCTCATCCCACAAATGCATGTTCCATGCAAATGTGGCACCATTTAAAAGGGAAATTAATAGGCTTTCCTGTTAGAAAGAATAATACACCAAACACGCATTTCCTTACTTTCTGTGCTAAGTTTATATATGGAACATAGTATTGGGGCACACCTCTTAATCATTGAATCATTGAAACTGGGATTAACTAAAACTGACACTGTAGGCCCATTCAACATCAGTGTCTGACAAGTGCTCTTTTGGATGAATGGGCAAAATTCCCACAGATACACTCGGAAATCTTGTAGCTGCAAGGGGGGGCCCCAACTCTGTTTATATGTCCAAGGATTTAAAATGAGGCGTCAAAGATCCTGTAGGTGTCCCGATGCTTTTGCACAGACACACTGTATATTATACTGTTAAATAACCGTAGACATCCACAATTTTACCCTTAAAAAAACAAAACAAATATACACATACACACAGACAGACACTAATACTCACATACATTCGCAAACACACATGTACACACACACGTGCGTCACTCTGCTGCCAGCTCCTCTCCTTGGGCAGCATTAATTGGACTGCTGGGAGTTTGCTCCACCATTGTTTTATTATTTATATTAAAGCATAAGGAAGTAAGCACTGGCCCATTCCTGTGTTCGCGTATGCTGGGCGCACAGTATGAATATTTGACGTCCCATCTATTATTTATCAGAGGCTGGCTTCATCATTTATCGGGGGGAAATAATACCGTATACATTTCAATTTCGCCACGGCTGATCTGCATTTTAGCATCCCCCGCGGCCTTGTCGCAGACTGAGATAGCTGACATAGAGGGGCTCCTAACAAATCCCACTACGCACACCCATACACACACACACACACACACACACACACACACACACATATATATACTGGCATGAGATTGCTTACATATATATTCCCTTATGAGAGTTTGCGAGAAGAGCTGTGGGCAAGCAACCAATCACCTGTGAGGCTTTGAAAGTAAACAACTCGCGTCGGAAATGCAAATATGTTTTTCAACACGAGTAAAATGTGCTAGCTGTCATTAAGCATAAATGCCTGAAGTTTTATTGGTCTAGCAGGAGTGTGCCACACTGGAATAGAACCATGCTGCCACACAAAGTGTTTCATAGCTTCACAGCAAATACAGAACTTCCAGATGTGCGCTTAAAGTGTAAGAGAGAACATGGTTATGTTGGAAGTACATGACGGTAGAATGTAGATTAGAGTTGAATAACTCATACACCATTAAACTGGCCCCTCTCCCACAGTTGTTGACGGTAGTTGATGTTGACAGAAAATGCTGAATATAGCCGACATATAGTGATTTGCTGTTGTGTTTCATCTATTGCAAAAACATATTAGAAGATCAGTAAAAGTCGCTGAATTGTTTCACAATGCCATCGTGAAATCTGACCATTCAACTATGACCATCAAAATATACATTAAAACCACAGCTAAACTAAAGTATTCTTGAGGCTTGAGTTGATGTAAATTGGTTCTCTAATTTTGCCTTATTCAATGTATTTAATTAAGTATGACAACAGTCAAAACAGTTACATTACTTTTTACAGCATAAAGTGACAGCAGAACATGTAATCATAATACGAAAATGCATTTCCTGAAAAAAAAAAAAAACGCAGTATGCGTTATTATTATGTGGTTGCTATGGTACCCCAAGTATTGTATGGTTTTGCCGTGCTTGATAGATGGATGCTATAGTGTTTCCTAATGGATGCTAGAGAATTCCTATGGTATAGGCTATTCAGGTGTCCAACTATTTCAAGGTTACCCTGTCAACTGAGCATTGAGCACTATGGATTTTTAGGTCTCATCAACACTTCATATTAGAGCATTTTTGTTACTAGGCAGAGAGGCCCAAGATTATGAAAACAGTGAATGTATGCATTTGGCCAAGCGACTCTGTTTCTGTTTCATCCAGGATGCTAAGCAACTAGCAACATGCCAATAACATGAACTCAGTGTTTCTCTGCTAAGGGCATACAAGTCCTGTGTTTACAAAGTTCCTAGTCAACCCTGGCTGTGTCCCCACAGCATAACACTATTAGCGCCACAGAGACCGCATACTAAGATCCAGGCCAGATGTTTATCATAATTATCAATTTGTCTTCCTAACTAACCTGTATTCATTTTACGTTATTTCCAACTTGGGTTACAGTAATACATCACAGACCAAAACAGAGCAACACCAAATACAACCAGCTATATGAGCAACTAACAGCTGGTTTCTGAGGGATTTTATATAAAAACACGTTTGACAATGCAGGTGATGGAAATCATGGATAACTGGTATTATCTTACAAAGGATATATAAAAGCATGTTTTAGATACAGAGATTATTTGCAGAACATGACTTCATTGCATCAGTGTTAGTCAACTTAATGAAAAAGAGCACCTACTGTCCACTTACTGTCATAGAATATGAAAAAAAAAATTAACCTGAAGAATACGTTCTCACCAGCAATAGAAAAGCACACATATAGTACCCTATATAACCTGATGAATGTATGCTTGTGCGCTGAAAAAGTATGGTTCATGATAAAACTGTATCCAGTGGTTACACAGGCTGGCCAGCTCAGGATGGTGGTTTAGCTGGTCTACAAGCATGATCAACCTCACCAAGTTAGACCACCAGTATGATCAAGTTTGACTAAGCAGGTTGACTAGCTTGACTTAGCTGGTTGACTAGCTTGACTGGCAAGACCAAACTGGTACGGCTGGCATAACCAGCATCACCAAGCTGATTGACCAGCATGAACAGCATATCTAAGCTGGCTGACCAGCATGACTAAAATCAAACACAAAGCACAATGCGGTCAAGAGCCGATTAATCAGTTAGCTTACCAGCAAGGATTGTTTTTTTGTCTGGATGACCAGTTTTTCAACCACTTTGACCATCATAGACCTCTTCTGGTGGATTTTTCAGCAGCACCATTGCTATCTTCAGTTCTGAGATTATGTGAGGGAAGAGAGGAGGAGTAAAGGAGCATGGTTTGTGGACTGGTGTTGTACTGTCACCTGCTCTGCACTGTAATTAGGATACCAAAAACAGTGACTGTAATCCGTTTCAGTTACACTAATAAAATAAGTTAGATTACATGCACATTACAAATAAGGTATTAACGAGAAGGATTATATTACAGCCTAAAAAAAAGGCATTTGTGAGATGCATGCACACTTCATGCACAAGAAGCCCTTAGCAGTTATTGTGACCCCACCCCCCAGTGAAGAATCTTAAGTTTACGGGAGCACAGCATGCAGTAAAAATGCATTCACTGGATGTACATTTGAAAGAACTTCACAGTCTCACAGAGTATCACTGTCCAATGTAAATCAGGCCTTCCAGCACTAAATATTCTCTTAGCATCAAAAGATTCCACACCTCATTTAAAGAAGCTCTAGGTAGCTGACTGCTGGACGCTGTCTTGTCTACACTTCCCTTTCTATCTGTTGCTAAACAAGTGTGCAGGTTTGTTTCAGTGTAAACATTTAGTACTAATACTATTATTAAACCAATAATAAAGTCTTGTATATCCTTGATGGCTAGATATTTTTAGTGCACAGCAACAGTCCAGCATTAACCAGCCCAGACCAATTACACATTAACCAGTTTGTGTGGGGTTACCTTGGTCTGGACCAAGCAAAAAACATTGTGGATTTGAGTCCTGCAGGCAGGAATAAACACCTGGCTCATTAAATCACATCATATAGATATCAGTATTTTTACACATGATCATGGTCATGTACACAAAAAATGGACGTTATTATTGTGGCTGCATTCCAACTTGTACATGTCTGCTTTACTGAGGCATCTACACTAATGAATGAAATTCAAGTGGAGCCTAGTTTTGAAACACTGTCTAGTGTGGTAGTGTGTGGTTTGAGACACTGCCCAGCTAAACTAAAGAGTCAAACAGAAGTTAAAGCACAGAAACCTGTGATAAGCCGGACAGATGCGGATGGCATGGTGCTGTTGGAGTGGGTGGGTAGAATTGATACTTGGAGTCACCCCGTGCCCGTAAACAACTCAATCTGTGAGAAAGCATGCGACACAACCATCTTGTGACATCACATCCTCGGTTTGGTTCGGTTAGATGCCATGGGTTCACACTATGTTGATACTTCAAACAAACCGCATGATGTCTCGGCCCACTTGTTTGGTGCACACCAGAGTTCGAAAGGCAGTGTTCACACTTACACTAACGAACCGTGGTAACAGATCAATGGCAACAAGGTTCATTTTTTAAACTATCCAAAGCAGACAAGTATAAACAAACCCTTAAACCAACATGGAAATTCAGCTTATTTCAGACAGATGAACATTTCATGATGAATGCGCAATAATAAACCAAAACAATTTTGCTTTGACTTTTTACAATTCTATTACAGCAATATTAAAAATGAAGCATGTTTTTTCTTTTGCTGTAAAATTACCATTTCAAATATTTATGCAATGCACTCCTCAAAAAGTGCTACAACGGGTTCTCTGAGCGATATCATGGAAAAACAACATTAGGTTCCAGAAAGAACCATTTTTGTAAAGAAGCTTCTTTGTGAACCTTTTTTTATTTGAATGTATTGCTTTAAAAAGACAACTAACCCAAAAGTAACTGACAGTAATCAGATTATGGTACATTAATATAGTAGTGCTTTTTATTATGTTTCCATCAACAACAGGCTACCACTCATTCTTAACCAAAGTATTATTTATTGACTGATTACCAAAAATAACAGTGCCGTCAGATTTAAATACCTGTCCAAAAGGTTGTCAAGCCCAAGCAGAGAACACTGCAACCTGACAACTGTCATGCAAAACTTCATTCACTTCTCATACACTAACTACATCATCATACACATACCTTAGACCAAGCCATGCTGAGTTGTTAAATAATCTCAAATAGAGTTTATGTTTCAGTGTTTCTTGGGATTCTGGCACTGTATGACTCACTATTATTTCTAAAAATTAGTGTAAGTATTTTGGATAAGAGAAAAAATCTGAACAAAATAAGTATTGAACACATGCACACACACACACACACACACACACACACACACAGCTGGCATGTATGCCATGCTTCATGAGAGCCAGGCTTCTCAGTGCTCTGAAACTAATTTTACAGCCCAGGCTGGATTGAATAACCCTTGACCAACCATCCTTCCCTAAGGATTTTTTTCTTTATAGAGGAGAGAGAGAGAGAGAGAGAGAGAGAGAGAGAGAGAGAGAACAGAGGCAGGAGTGTGCATGTAGGGAAAATAGCTCTCTTTATTTCAAATTCTGTGTTTCTTTAGCATAGGCTGTGGTGTTTGCATTGGCACATAACGATAAGTAAGCATTACGGCAAGGCCCATGAGAAGGCGGAGGAAAAGTGCCAGTGGCCCAAGGGTTTTGGAAGCTCCACCTTACATTATGTGTGTGTGTGTGTGGGTGTGTGTGTGTGTGTGTGTGTGTGCAAAGCGACAGGGAGAGAAATAGCTTAGGTCATTTGATTAGTCGTGTAAAATAAACAAAGCTAACCCTGTTAATCACTCTCCTGTTGCAGAGCAGAAAGCTCATACACTCTTTAGAATAAAGGTGCCACAAAGAAGTGTTGCCTACCTTTGCTTCTCTAGGTTTAAAGCATTGAAAGCGGATGGTTTTTAATTTTTTTTAATCTGTATATAATACTGCCATGCTTTATTAATGTAAACTGACTGATTTGTATAATGTTTGGATAGGCAACTGGCAACTTTCTAATATATTCAAATTTGTGATTAATATTTACATTAATACTGGCAGATGACTTTGCAATTCTGAAAAAAAGGACCACAACATAGTAATTATATATTGCTTGCATATTTTTGTCATTTGTGCAGAAGACCTTGTGTACAGACATTTATGGTGTAAAATACTTCTTGAATATTATATGTGATTTATATATACCAATCTGACATTTGACACAGCAAGTGTTAACACAATAATTCACATCGCCTCTGCCAGACATCTGAAATGAGTAAAGAAAAAGAGAAAAAGAAAGAAAAAAGGAAGGGTGGGAAGAACAAAGATGACCTAAGGTAGCTTTCCACCTTTGTGTAGTTTGCCAGAGACCTCGCAAGCCGCTCGTTGGCTTGAAGAGTCGTTGGCCCTGGATCTAGAACTTGGACACAGGTAGTGTTGTTGGCTGGCCCTTCAGAACGCTTTGTGCAGGTTTTGTTATGGAATGTCTGAAGCAGGAATCATGTCTGAAGGGCCAGACTAGTGTGAGATGTGTTTTTACACAAGAGAGAAAAAAAAAAACAGCCAACTTGCTTCATTTCAACATAAGAGCTTAAGAAATAGCTGGAAATCTTTTGCCAGTATGTCTCCCTTCTGCTTCTCAGCGGGCAAAATATCATTAATTTATAAGGTGAAGTTCAAAGACGTTCAGAAGTATGGAGGCTTGGACAAAATCAGTCCTAGAACTAGATGGTTCTAAGGCCCTACTCTTAAAAGTCATTACAAAGATTGTAAAAAAAAATATATATATATACATATATTTATATGCATCTGTAATACTGAACATTATTTAATCTGAAGACATGATGACCCTCAACCATAAAAGCTTAACTCTACAGTCTTACCGCATGTTTATAGAAAAGTACACATGAAAGGTTCCCAAGGCCTGGTTCTTGCTAGCCACAAAATCACACCAATTGAAGCTAACCACTATGAAACACCTCCAAACCACTAAAGAAGAACAAGAAATGACATGAGGGCCATTCCAGTCGACCTAGTTCCTTGCAAAGTGGACGATACAGGACAGATAGACATTTTACGGGGGATTCCAAAGTTGTGAGAGATGTTTTGTTTGAAACAAACTTGCACAGAGATTAGTGAATAGTAATTTATTACTTTGCAGAAATATATAAATACATGTATTAAATGTTATATGATGTGATGTTTTATGTAAAATCTTGGAATTTGTTTTGTAAGCCTCTGTTTACTGATACAAATAAAAATAAAAAATCACTTCCATCTTGGTCCCCAGTTGTATCTCAAGAGGGAAACGATTTTTGTAAACTTGTAAAATGGGCTGTTCATTTATGGTAACTTGTAGCAATGGGTACACATGTAATAATTCTAATATTATGTCTACTTCTTCCTACTTCTGAACAGCTATAATAAAACCCCATAAAACACTTTAGCATTCTTAACCACAGATTTCTAAATTCAAAGCTTAAAAATTCTATGTTAAGATGTTCTAACATTTAATTTTTTTACCGGCATCCATTAAAAAAAGAGGGAAGAGGTTGCAACGACAGTGCTTCATCTACAACCCTCAGTGTAGATCTAAGAGGCTTTATCGTGCACGGGGCAGGCTCCTACCGCTGGAATAAAGGAAACCAGCCATTTTGGTTTCATGGTTACTTATCACAGGCAGACGGGTTTAACAGTCAGCTTCTGGCCTCAAAGGTTGAGTCTTTTGGCCTGCCTCAACCACATCTGGGCCTGGCAGGGGTCATCCGCTGACCTCCGCGCCACTGCTCAGTGGGATCTGGCAATAATTGTGTGTGTGTGCATATGTGGGTGTGTGTAGTTGGAAAGATGCGCAGTCTCACACAAGCAAGCATAGTCATTTACTTCTACCTAAGCCAAACCGTGAGCATTTCTAAAAAATTCTAATAAGAATCATCAAGAAATGGAATTTTCCTATGTACCCTATACATATTTTTGATTTAAGTAGTTTTTGCTAGAAAGTTTAAACATGGCTAAACATAAATGACAAGTAGTGGGGCCAGTAAAAAAAGCCTTAATGCTAATCATTTGTTACCTCATTTAACTTTACTAATATATATATATATAACATTTATTTAATGGAATACCATGGTAATTTTAAAGTTTAAATTCATTAAAGTGAAAGTCCTCAAGATTTTTCTGGTTAAATTGAAAGTAGTAGTGTTCTTGAGTAAAGAGCGGACTAGGGCTGTAGCGGTGAAAGACCCCCTGCAGTGATTTAGGGTGGCTCAGCATCAAGATATGCAGTTTTACTGTCAGTTATTGTATATGTACTCAATTTTTGAGACTCCTCTGCTAGCATATGTAACCACTCCGGCCAAACGGGACAAAGCCCGATCGCCTGAGTTGTATAACGGACCCCTGAAGCTCATCAGCTACGCTGCTTAATCTCTTCCCACACAATGACTCTTTACACCATATTGCCGACCTTACCCTGTTTATCTCCTGTGAGTTTGTTTGCTTTGTTTACCGACCTTTTTATGTTTAGACTCTTTTGTCTGCCTTTCATACCTGACCTCTGCCTGTTTCTCATTTTCTGATTTTGCCTCAGCCCTTCTGTTATGGTTACCACAGCTCCAGTTTTGACCCTCGCCTGTTTACTGGTTTGATTTTGGATTGCCAACTTTTCATTTCATTTTTATTTTCATGCCAACTTTCATAATCTAGTAAAATGGACTGCGCATATCTGTCACAAACAAACATATATTGTCACAAACAACATGAGTAAGTTTCATCCTCATTGCACTAAATGTTTGCCTGAAAAACATGTTCGCCTTGTGTAGTTTAGAGAGGACCCATGTGGGCTAACAATATGCCCAACCGCACCAAACGGTTGTTGCTCTGAATGATCTGCTCGGAATGATCTGCTCGGGCTCTTAAGGGTATGAAGGCAGAAGTTGTTGTCTGTCTAAGATCGTTTTTTTTTGGTGGTGCTGATGCATTTGTTTGCTCTGTCTTTCACTACCAGCATCCCTTTGAGTCTTTTCGTCTACTCATTGACATGACTCCTTTATTGCTGACGTCCAACATGCAGGCTTCTCACAAATTTTGCCTAGTGCCTCGTCTAAATTGCTAAAGCTGCATTTGGTTTTGTGACCAGAGCACCTGCCGTTGTCTAAATCTTACAAAATGAAGAAAACATGAACATCGCGGTGTGGTGGTTGCTTGCCATTCCCTGCGGTTCACTAGTTATAGGGGCAGTGGTGGCTCAGCGGTTAGAGCGCCGGGTTATTGATAACAGGGTAGTGGGTTTCGATTCCTGGGCTTGGCAAGCTGCCACTGTTGGGCCCTTGAGCAAGGCCCTTTACCCTCTCTGCTCCCCGGGCGCTGGAGTTGGCTGCCCACCGCTCTGGGTATGTGTGTGTACTCACTGCCCCTAGCTTACTAGTGTGTGTGTGTTCACTACCACAGATGGGTTAAATGCGGAGGACACATTTTGCTGTACAGTGTACACTGTACAGTGACAAATACGTGCACCTTAAATACGTGCACTTGTTAATAGCTCGATATTGTGAAAGTGCGGTTATTGCAACAGCCCTAGAGAGGACCAAATGTTCTAATGCAAAAACAAATTTTCAGTTAGACCTGTTTAGGTGAAGGACAATTAGTTTCCCTCTTTGTGATTTGTTGATCTATTGATATGAAATAGAGTAGAATAGAATAGAATACATTATATAGTAAAATGTAACTGTATAATGTTCAATTATATTTGAACACTGACCTATGTAATTGGCCCCTCTAACATAATCATATAACTAAATAACAGTTAATAAGTTGAAAAGAACCTTCATCAAGTTTTGAATGAGCTCTTTCCAAATCCTCCACTTTGAACTACTCCATTGACTGACTGAATGTAAACTTGAAATGATCAGATTCGTCTGATCTAAAATGAGGCAGATAAAAGTACTCTTCTGCATGCTCTGATGTATTTATGCAAGTACAGTGCAAAAGTGTGAAGGGAGCTTTTACATCCACATTGTTTAGTCTGAACCTTTGTACTTCAGTTTCAGTTTGGTCCAAAAAAAACAACAGGTGGGAAAGGTGCCTTGGACCACGGCCCAGAAAAAAGGATCAAAATTTGGTATGACCAAAAAAGGTGGTCTAGGTCTGGATCAAACTGTTCCATCATTTGTTTTTTGCAGTGTGGAAACTTCCTGACCAATTACGAGTTTGAGACAGGCTATCGTCACCCATTAAACAAAAGAAGAAGAAAAAGAACTAGAAAAGAAACCAAAATGAGCAGTGGTAGCACATGCTGACAACTCTGTCACTGACAATATGACTGTTGCACAATGAACATATTTATTTGGTGAAATGTAGCTGGTCTCAAGTTCTACACTTGAAGTTGGTGCTGCTGGTAGCAATGTTGTAATATTAGCAGCATAATAATATTACAATATAATTCTGTTCATTCATTTTTTTCTGGGAACTGACATGAGATGTAGGGCCCCGCTACAAACCAATCAATCAAGTTTTGGGAGACGTAGTAATGATAGGTTGTATATCATGCAAAGTTCTTTAGTACACTCATTTAAAATGCAGTGTGCAACTAAAACTAACCAGATCAAATTTACACAATGTAACAAAAATATAAACCTTGGTCTGGACTTTCATGTTTGAAAATAATACTTGTTAATAACTTGTTTTCCGGTGGCCTCACTGCAGCACTTTGTATGTAGTATAGTCAAGTCAGTCAAGTCAAATTTATTTGTATAGCGCTTTTTACAACTGTTGTCGTCACAAAGCAGCTTTACATAATTAGTACTTAATAAAGGACAGAGACAGAGAAGAAAGAAGAAATAACATGAAGGATCAAAGACCCCCGTGAGCAAGCCAACGGCGACAGTGGCAAGGAAAAACTCCCTCAGAGCTGGAGGAAGAAACCTTGGGAGGAACCAAGACTCACAAGGGGGACCCATCCTCCTTTGGCCAGACTATTTAAACATTAATGATAAAAATTACCAAAGCAGATACAACAGAAAGTTAATAGTGGTGATATTAATAGTGTCAGACAGACACGTGTCCATCTAGGTTTTAGCACGGCCACCAAACAGGCAGCAGCAGCAGGCGGGTGAGCCATGGGTGGTGGTGGGTTGGGGGGGGACCCGCTGGGCGGACTGGTAGGTGGCAGCTGGTTACGCAGGTAGAGGGGACCTCAGCGGGCAATCTTCCAGCAGGTCGGGCTGGGTGGCCATTTACTCGAAGAAGGTAAAAAGAGAAAAGTTAGTTCTAATAGGAATTTTATGGAGGGCAGAGAATGTTGAGCATCAGCATCAGGGTATGTCTGACGACTCTGGCAGGTCTGATTATCACAGCATAAATAAAAGGAGAGAGCCAGAAGGTAACACGGACACGGGCGCACCCTGAGAACACCAGCATCTATCTGCTCCACCGTCAACAAACCTGAGTGATCGCGTGTAAGCAGCGAGACGACAGCTCCAGCATCTCAGTGTACTACAATTCCCTGGGTCCGCAAACCCCTGGACCTGCAGCCCTTATCTAAGAAACATTATTTACCAAAAGCTAAACTAAACATATACGTTTTCAGCTTAGATTTAAAGAGACTGTGTCTGAATCCCGAACATTATCTGGAAGGTTATTCCAGAGTTGGGGGGCTTTATAAGAAAAGGCTCTTCCCCCTGCTGAGGTTTTCTGAATTTTGGGAACGAGTAAGAATCCAGCACCCTGAGATCTAAGTAATCTTGATGGTTCATAATATACAATAAGATCCTGCAGGTACTCAGGAGCGAGGCCATGTAGGGCCTTATATGTAAATAGAAGAATTTTGTATTTGATACGGAATTTAACTGGGAGCCAATGAAGTGCTGATAGAACTGGACTGATATGGTCAAAATTTCTAGTTTTAGTAAGGGTATACTGCACTTGGCATCTACTATGACACACTGCGCAGTGCGGCGCCTCCAGTGTGCAGTACCCTTACAACTGTGATGTCAATCAGTTGATGTATAGTATCTGTAAAGAGAGAAACTCAAGCCATGAAATGAATTAAATTTTCTTAGGGCTTTACAGGGTATGACGCAGCACTGCAAAGACACAATTTTTGATGTATTTATTTGTCTGCTCATTCAATAATGCTACTCTTAACAAAATAAATCTTACATAGTACATCTTTAGTTTACTGCTCAATGCACTGAACAGCCAGTCAGATCTATTAGATTCCGTGATGATGAACATTTTTTGCTCTACAGCCATAACTCAAATAGCTTACATTCTATTATCTTAAACATTTGGAAGTGAATTTCATGATGAGGATATATTATTAAAAACAACAGATGAAAAAAGCCACAAAGCAAGAGACAAAAGAAATGAAAGAATTTTTGGGGGGTGAAGGGGGTGCAAAGGGCCCAGCTGCTTTCCCAATTACAATGAAAAAGACACAAGTGGAAGAATAGACCAGATGGAGAGGAAAAAAAGGCTCCAGAGCATTGTTGACCGCACTGTTCAGTGATGTTAAGAAGAGGGTGTCTTCTTGTGGTTTCGCTCTGCTGTGAGAAACGAAAGATCTGCAGCTTCCACTGGGTGTCATTGGCAGATCCTCCAACACTACATAAACCAGAATAACTCAGCCATGTGTGTAAATAGTCCAGCATGGACATGTGCTGTACATGGGAATAGGAGGCAGGCAGAGGTAAGAGAACAGAGAATCCATTAAGTGGTAATCAGGTACTGTTTCACAGTCCACAACTGACCCATCCATGCTCTTACAAACTGTGCACTCTGCCTGCTTTACAAAATGCTAGACAATTAGCAGTCAAATTAAAAACTGCATTCAATAATTTTTTGTACCACTCAGTTAAGAGTGAATTTTAAATGGTATACAAGGGGGGCAGGGGGGATATAATAAGATGCTTTTAAGCATCATCGATATTGTCAATACGTAAAGAATACTGATCAGCTACACGTCTTATTGCAGAAAGTGTTAATAATACTGTTGAACTGGATGAAGTAGAGAGAAAAAAAAGAATAAAATAATTTATAATTACAATATTTGGATAGTAGTTTTTAAAATGCTGTTGTTACTGATCCATGATGAAATATTGCGATAAATATTGTGTATTGTGAAAATGTCTTTGAATATCATGATATAGCATTTTTACCATATCGCCCAGCTCTAATGCACAATTTTAAAACAGGTGTTACAAAGAGTTCTTCATGGAACCAAAAACATAACCAAAGATATTCATTTTTATGAATATCTGCCATTGTTGTTTTTCAACAATGTGTCAGTTAAAACTGGAAACTTACTATAATAAAGTTTCTTTACCCAAAAAAGCTTAAAATAATTTTAACATTAACAACAGTTTGAAAATGATTGTTTTTATATAGTTTGGCGAGTCAGGTAAGCTATCCATAGTTCTGTGTCACTTAAGAAAAACATCTGTTACCTAACTCAATCAGAAGAAAATGATCATTGATGAACGAATGTGCTTTTTCTACTGCTACTCATTCCAATATAATCATACCAATCTCTACCAGCAGTATCAAATAAGACATGATGCAATGTGATATTAGAAAAAGGTTCCATATATCTATTATTGCACATGTTGTCGATTACTGCTCCTTCTGCTAGGGCTGTAGATAGAGGCGTTTGGACGACTACTGCAGAACTATTACTATTTCCTGTTTCTGTAGAGACAGAGTCTACAGGGAAACCAGCGAATGGAGATCTGGCACTCAGCAGGTCTCTGATGTGCCAACACACACCAAAAAGAGAGGAGAAAAATAATATGACCAGCCAGCATTAAAAAAAAAAATCCCAATGATTCCAGTGAAGCAATGTGTTTAAAGTACTACAACTAGGGCAAAGTGCATATATGTATTTGTGTTTGTACTGAAGGTCGTAAAAAGAAGAGAATATTCCATCATATCTTGACCACCTGCGCCACACAAAACTTTAATTTGTTGTAAAATGTTTACACAATGAAGAGTAAAAAAATAACACCCCCCCCAAAAAAAAACAAAAAAAATGGTTATGAGGTCATAATATGACAGTGATGCTATGCCAGTTAGCTTATTTGTAACCTCAAATTAATGCCAAACGACATTTTTGTTGTTTGATCCAGAAACATGCAAGCGTTGGAGAAGTAATATTTCAAGGCTTTAAATGAATCAGAATCAAAATGATGTCAATCTCTTCCCTTGGCCTATAAAAATATATAATGCAGACAGATCACGGAAGGGACTGCACTGTTTCCTTGGACGGGCCATCAGACTTCTAAGTGATCTATGGAAAAGTGTGAAATTAGAGACAGTCGTAGTCTCTGCCATGCAGAGGGCCCAACTGCTTCTCATTAACTTTTAGTATCATTTTTAGAACACTCCCCACCAAGAAAACATTCTTTTAACATTGAGTCTTTTTAAAATGTGGTTTTTTCGCAATAAAAGCCCCTCGACCGCAATGAAATTGCCAAAACAGAAAAAAGACAATAAAAGTATATTAAAGGCAAATGGGGTTTCTTGGTAAACCCAGGCAAAAACAGCAACAACACAGATAATAACACAAACTCGGCTTTATAAACTATGGAATAATGTTGCTGGGATACCTAGGAGATTTCCACTCATTCAAATGTACTACCCAATCAGGCAGCTGGCTAAAGAAAAATAACTGGGAGGCCAAAAAAGGTGCATCTGTATTGTTATCCAATAATACACAATACAAATACACTAACAACCACCTGAGACACCACTGCAACCATTTCAAAACACAACAGCAACCCCATGGAACACCTTAGCAACCCACTGAAATGCCATACTAGCAACCACCAACAACTTAGCAACACCATAGCTACCACCTAGAACACACCAAGAATATGACAGCAACTGCAGTGTAACTACCATAGCAACCACTTAGCAGTTTCAAACAGTTTCACAGTAGTTAAGCAACAGCCTAGCAACTGCCTGCAATTATGCTACATAGCAATTCTGCACTTTCTTCAGGAAAAGCACTTTTTTATCCTCTGGACGGGTGTTATTTAAGACTCAGTTGGCTGTCCCTGGCTACACATCACTGTCCATGGTCCGAATGCCTTTAATTTAGGCAGGTAATCGCTTGTTTTGTTTCCAGTTTGGCCGTTTTCCTTAGTAAACACAAACGAGTTGTAGATTGTTTTGCCACTCAATCTAACTATAGGGGCGTGTTCCAGCGGGAATGTGACATCAAAACACACCCTCTATTGTACTGTCACTGCTATAGGAAAAACTAATATCTCTGAAACTGGGCAGTTGTTTCAATACATGCCCTTGTTTTTTGTGCATTTTTGTGGTTTTCCTGGAATTTTTTTTTTTTTACAAAATACAGGCCAAATATGTCAAGGTTATTGTCTGTGGTAATTGGACATATTCTACAAATGCAGCAAAAAGAGAGTATAATATAAGCCAAAAAACACTAAAATATTCTTTTAAAAATATCATAACTTTCTATGCTAAATGGACAAGAGTTCAAGTTCCACCCTTTTTAGTATATTAATGCAAATCTTCTTTTATCTGCATGTCAAAACAACTGTTTACAAAAAATTTGAAAGCATGCACCGTACATTAAACCTAAGGATTATCTTAGTATCTTAGTTTCTGCCTGGTAGCACTTCACCTTTAAATAGACACTAAGTTGGCAGTTTATTAAGTATCTACCTTCTACACTCACTGGCCATTTTATGACCATCTACATGGTAGTGTGTATGTAGCACTGGTACAAGTGTATCAGGCACAGGAAATGTAAGCACCTCAGTACCACTGCTGTGTTGAGAAAATCCACTACATGATTAATAGATTTTTTTTTTTTTGGTTATGAAAACTGCAGCAAAATGGCAATACTAGCTCAAATACAACACATAGCTGTGGTAGTCAGCCATCTTGTGGTAAAGGAGGCTATAGAGAATTGGAAAGATAGCTGTCCTGAAACATTGCTTGGGCAGCGGTTCAATAAGATGCAGTGTTTGACTTCCTGTGTCACAGAGAAAGCATGTGTAACTGCCAGGGCTGCACAATGGTTTGAGGAATTAAAAAACACATCATCACATATTTCTGTATTTCGTTCAGCATATTTTGTGCAAGGGTTATGTTTAGGTTTTATGTTGATCTTAAGGTTAGGGTTAGGTTCAGGGCTACCTATAAGATTAAATCTCTGTCTACCTTAATAACTCGGAAAAAAAAAACAAATGAAATTTCTGCCATAAGTAACAGCAAAGAACAATGTAAATTCAGTACAAAATAGCAACAGTTTCTTTTTTGCCCAAATGTACCTCATCAAGATTCCACTATTCTAAATGTATTTTGAATATGTTACATTTTTCATGTAGCGTAATGGAATATGTTATTAAATACATTAAGGCAATGTTTAGAGTGTCTGGGGTTTGGGGTGCTGACAAACTATGCAGCAACAAATGGACATCATTCAATTGGTATAAATCTACCAACTACACCTAATGTGTATATATATAAATCTGCTTCCAGGTTGCGCCATCCCAAAGACTGCCTTGTTAACAAATCTAGAATTGTTCTTAGCTACTTTCTATGCTTACTTATAGGTAAGTGCACCAAACAAATTTACGTTTAGGGAAGTCTACATTTTTTAAATGAAAGACTCATTTGCAGAATTGTGTTTAGAGTCATATCACTGTTAAACTGACCTGGTCTTATCTAAGTCGTCTGTTACCCTTCTCATTATAAAGGAAAGCATGAGTTTCAGCTTCAAGCATTCACTATGTACATTATTAAAGAAAACATTATGGTTGTTTTTTTTTTACATTTGTTTCTCAAGCCATGGCCAATTCTTGGTTCATTTGGGGGGGCTCATTATCGCTGATTTGTTTTCACTTTTTTGTTTTCTATTTTATTCAAATCATAGATCGATTGTGCAATTTCAAATATCACTTTTCCTTGCACATTTTTTACAAAATGGTAAGGCCTAGGTTCACTTGTTTACTGCTTTTCATTATTTTCTTTGGATACAAACACTCAGGCAACAAAAAAAAGAAAATAATTTTCTGGAGTCATGGCATTAAACCATGGAGGAACACCTGCGAACAAGGAGCCATTCTGGTATGATAAGATTTAGCCATGCAGGTCATAAGTTGAAGCTGTCACGTGCCAAAATGAACCAATCTCGCAACCCCACACACAGCGCTGGGGACTGATAGCTTCCACACATGCAGCAGACCGCACCACAGTCCCGCATAAAGCGAAACCCAGACCAGGAGGACCAGAGAATGGTTCTCTGAACAGCTCCCGAGCTTAAAAACACCTTTTACACTTGACCAAATGTATTGAACTGGTCCAGAAAACAAATGCTGCAGTGCCCTAAAAAGTGGTTTAGTTAGTCCATGAAAATGTGAAAAATCTATGTCACAAATGCATTATTTTGTCCTATAGGTAATTTCCTGTTTCACAGGAGCAATTTTATTTCCATCTGGATCCGTGTTTTTCTCCATACACCATAACTCATAACTTAAAACACCACACAAAGATCTGTCTGGTGGTAAGAACCTGTCTGGTGGTAAATAACAACTGATGGACTAATCTTTAAGTAATTGTTTTTTAAACATGTTTGGTCACACCTGCAGGTCCCACTCAGCTGACGAGATTGATCTGTTTAAACTGAGCATCATGGCATGCATTGCAGCCGCAGTTGCAATGAACTTTACTTATTTGAGAGTGCATTAATACAGGATCCAGTACTGAGGGCTCCGACTGGCTGAGACAGCACAATTGCCTGTGCTCTCTCCATGTGGGTAGATTATGCTCTACCCCCTTCTCACTGGTAAAGTGATGTTTGCTGGCATAGGTGTCTGTTAGCTGGTGTGGTGGAACTGGGGACCCAGTGCTTTCCTCTGACTGT
This sequence comes from Salminus brasiliensis, assembly GCF_030463535.1. NCBI lineage: Eukaryota > Metazoa > Chordata > Actinopteri > Characiformes > Bryconidae > Salminus > Salminus brasiliensis. Next base: position 29,400,752 of record NC_132897.1, read on the forward strand.
GTTGGCTGCTGGTGATGACGCATGGCCGGCAGTTCGAAAAGAGGTGGTGGCTGGCTTTACATTTATTGAAGTCCTTACCTTCCTAGGGTTGGGAGCGTTGCTAGAGCTAGGGAGAGTTACGAACGGGTGGGTTACACTGTGAACGGTGGGTTTGCTGCTCTCTCATTATTTCAAAAAAGGAACTTGACATCTCTTTTGGGCTCTTTACCACATTGCTATTGCTTTCATAACAAATATTTTGTTATCTTGTATTCTGTTGTCTGTCTTATTGCAGTTTACCAACCATCTCTTCTGCTTCTTTTATTAGACTTTGTGGCTCTTATTTAAAGAGCCATAAAGTAGAGTAAGAGAGTAGTGGAGCAATACTACAGGATTTTACACAAATATGACTCGGGTTATGCAGCCTTACACAGTAGCCTCACCAAAGATACATAGTGCAGTAGCTGGCGTTCAGAGCATGGAATGACAATTATAGAGATGCTGTTTGTATTCTCTGTGAAGCTGTAAATTGGTTAATCTTGCTTTAAATACTATGGTGTGGATTTCACACTGTGCAGGGTATTATAAACTGAAGATATATAAAAAGAAAACTTGTGACCAAATGTATATTTCTTAAGCACAGATAATACTTTCTCTCAGGATGAGGAAGTAGTTGAGCACAGATCACACTGCTTTAAGGAAATCAAGCTCAGTAGCTATGTAAGAATGTATTTGTGGGAACTGCATGGATGGGTACATTCTCTTCAAGAAAAAAAGGTCTGCATTCTAGCCAGAAAGTAACTTGAACAATTTTTTAACTGCTGAGAAACACGTTATCGTTGAGTAGAAAAATCAGATACATACAATTTTCAGGATATGAATCCTTAAAATGACAACATCACACTGAAAAAGGTATAAACACTATCTGGTAATTCCTGAGAGCAGTTTATTTTTTCCTTTCTGGATAGGCCTGTTGTGGTACCTATGATAGCCTAAGCTTATCTTTGGACTTCAAAGCCAATTGTGTGGGAGTATGTGCACTGGGTAAAATATGTATGAGCTTAAGAGAATAAAAAAAAAGGTGACAAAGGCGAACACTTGAATACTACACCCAGAACGGCTGTTAGCACTGCTGATATTGAACCCCTGGGTAAGATGCAGTATCAACACTACAAGGAATGGGGGCTTATTAGATTCGGTGCTGGAAGCACAGAGGCATATGGTGCACTTGAGCAAATAAATATGGTAATAGAAGAGGCAAACTGATCAACTGAAATTACACAAATCTGTAGCCCACCCTGCTAGCCCCAACCAACCCACCACTACCAGTGTCAGGCCTTACACACTTCTCCATGGACAGACCCAGGGTCGGAGGCCTAAAGAAAACAAACACAGCCTGATTATGAAAATAGTGCTGCTGCAAAACCCCCCCCACGGTGCCTGAGCGCTTATCTCAAACAAGGACAGCTTTGTGTGTGTGCGCACATACACACATATGCGTTTACACTAGGTGGAAGGTTTTAGAGTTCAGAAGCCCCCCTCTTGCTGGGTCGGTCGTCTGTGTTTATTTGGAGAGGAAAGCATCAGGAAATTGACCCAAAGCCCCCTGCTGATCATGGGGCTACCCCAGCGAATTCCTCAACAATTACACCTCTGTGCCATCCTAGCCTAAAAGTCAGAGGAAAATAGACATTTTCCAAAGAAGATGAGGGGCACACGCACTGTGTTCACATAACATGTGTTGAGCTGGAATAAAAACAAGCCTTCCACCAGGAAAAAAAATATTTTACACAAACTTCTGAACTGAATTCCAAAGGGCTTTCTATTGAAGGTTTGTCAATGAATGTCACGTTGTTACTGTGGAATATCAGTCTATTAAACCATGTGGCATTAAACGTATTAATCCTATAAATGCAGTTGTTTGAAGTTTCCAACATTAAGAAAAGCATGCTGATACTTTGTTACACTTCAATGAAACAAGAAAAGGCATTATTTTGAATAAACAGATGTTAATGTTTTAATTGATGCCAGATGTGTGTTCAAGTAGAAGAGAAGAGATTTCTTTATTATTTAAATTTGATGAAAAGTTATTGTTGTATACGGAATCATTTTGTGGAAGGGAAAAACTTTCTACATTCTGCCATGTTCTTAATCATTGACAACAAACTACCAAAATGTAAGACTCAAATCTGTCAATCTAAAATATGAATTCAATAGAAATGCAAATGTATTCCTAAACTAATTCATTTAGAAGTTAGTACTCTGGATTGTAAGGATTGAGTATGTAAGCAGAGAGTAAGTAAGTAAAGAAGTGCATTTCTTGGTAACTGACATTTTTTCATTTACTATAAATGCTAAATCTCCTTATCTGGGAGATTTCGGCTACTGACCATTCAGCTCTCTGATGTTGAGCCAGGCTTGGTAGGCAGAGTATAAAGACAGTTTATGCCTCAAAGAGCTTGATCTAAAAATTTACATCCATACCTTTAGTCTGCCAAGACTTCACATTTACTTTATGACCAGTGATAACGGGCTATTTTACACAGAAATCTTCAATGTGTACAATGAGCACCAAGCTGTTCTTAATAAGACTTAAAAATCATAAAAATCACTGATATATAAACAAACTATAGGTATATGTAATGTATGTAATGTAATATATTTTTAATTCATTCATTCATTCATTTGTTCTGTCCTTCATGATAGAATACACAATATGATAAAATACGCATTAAACATTCATTATTATTATTATTATTATTATTATTATTATTATTAGCATTAACAACTAAAGATAATTTCATTATTAATAGTGGTCAGATCAAACTTATATTCTGCCAAACAATGTTGTTATAGTTATAGAATTATAAGGATGTGTCTGGTCATATTTGCCTACATTTTCCAACCAATCAGCTCCACCTATCAGTAATTTTTTTGATTCCAGATTCACTTTGAAGCCCCCTCCCCGCCCATGTTGGAACATACACCGCATAACAGCATAGCGCTTATAACAACAACGAGTGACGGTGTGTTCTGAAGTGCCACGTGCTTGGTCATTAGAAGCCACAACATGTTCAGTTATTGACATCAACATGCCACCAACATTAAGAAGCATGGCAGTCAAAGCTGGACAAATTTTGTACAACTTGCCCAATCCTGAAAAGTGATGAGCACTTTCATAAGAAAGCTTGGGATACAGTGATGGGTTCCACATGGGAGTGCACACACACGGACACAAACACAGACACATACACACACGTGCTCACGTACAAAAGATCTGTTTGAAGCGAATGCTACCCAGACTGTCAGTTGGAATTCATTAAGGGGCCATGGGGACCTCATCTCTGATCAAAAAGGAAAAAAATAGGCGGGACAACTTAAAGAAATGACAATTACCTCGTTTTTTCCAAGGACTCAAAGAAAGCGTGATCAGTAGAGAGGAGGGGTAAGGATGGAGGATGGAGGATAGAGGATGATGCCTTTATGTTTTAGGGTTCTGGCATGCAGCAGTTAAGTTCAGAAGCAGCTCTTTGGGTCACATCTGCCTCCTGTAATAGTGAACAGTGTCAATTTAGAATATGGGAGGACACAAGTGACGCCATAGGTTTACCATCGAAAACCAACGTACCCTTATTCTAAATATAGTAGCTTCAAAACACACTTTGACTTCAGGCATCTAAGACGTCTTGGCTTGCAGTAATGCAGAGAAAATCTTTATTATTTTATACTTACTGCTTTAAACACACAATGGAATGATGCCAGAATTTAAAATCAAAAATATAAAAAAACAGCTATGTGGTTCTGTAATATATAAATATGATTAAGCACATATATTTAATACTGTATTAATATGCAATGGTATTAACTGATATAAATGTATTGATATAATACTAATATAAATGTTATTAAAAGTTGTAAGCTCCTTGTTATAACTGTTGCCAAAAATGTTTAATGAACATATTGGGCTCATCACCGATTCATTTGTAGTGAAGTAATTCATTTGTAGTGTAGTAAGTAGTAGCTTTTTTTATACACCCAGGGCAAACAGTGTGTGTGTGCTTGTGTATGTATGTGTGCAGGGTGTATCTGTTGAAAAATGAAAGGCATCCCCTTCAGTAATTGCTTGTAAAACTTTTTTTTCCTCCAGAAATAGCCTTTGACACTTTAAAATGAATGCAAACAAAGTCAAATGGTTGGGTCAGTAGGGTGTCAGGCACTGGCTGACCTGACTGCAAAAAAGCTCCTAACTGCTAAAAACTGAAACGAACAATCTAAAAATAAGGCAAACACTTGGATTAAAAAAAAGGGATGGGCTTAGAGTTGAGCTAAAAGCAAACAAAAATTAGGCTGAAAATACACACAATGCCATATTATGGTTTGTATTGTTTTAAGGGTCATAAATGACCTGCCACTATGTTTAACAGCAGAGAAAAACCCCTAAACAATCCTGGAAAGAATTTTCTTAGAGTGAGCCCAATGTTAGAGAAAGTGAAACATTCTTTGTTCATGCTTCCATCAAAGCTGTACACCACCAGGGTAAATAGATAGTCTTTGACCCTTAAACTAGGGGAGTATACAGAATGGTAAGACTACACAAGGGTTGAGGGGGAAAATCTTCACGATCATGCACGGTCATGCAAAAACCAAACGGCAACTTTACAGGAGAAGAAAAGCATTCTTAACTGTCAATAGAAGTCGTAAAAATATTATATTAGTCTTTTGGGAGCATTTCTATTGGTTTATTTATGACCTGTTGATACAATGAAGAATGGTCAGATTCACATTATATCCCAATTTGAAAAATCCAAAAAAGGAGAATGGGGACACCGGTGAAATTTTACTGTACTGCTAGAAATGAATGGTATTTGAATATACATATAAGGTATATGATTCATACAATACACCAAACTCCAGGACAGCAGAGAGCATTATTAGGTGTACTCAGTAACAACGCTTCAAGATATTTACAACAGCAGAGTCACAAAGCGCACTGGCAAGATTATAGCCAACCCCTCTCACCCTGGACATCACCTCTACCATCCACTTCCTTCTGAAAGATGTCTCAGGACCATCAAAGCCAGCATGACTGAACATGCCAACAGCTCTTTCAGTTCTTTTTATCAACCGCAGTGGACCCAGACAGAACTCCTCTTACAGTGGCCTAGACCTTTCTAGAACATTCACTTTTTCTCAATTGTAAAAATGATCGCAGCACTATACCATTCCGTAAATAAGAGCAGATTATATATTTCCTCAGATGTGCATATGTACATATTCACATATTCTATTTTAGCTCCATTCACACTGGAACCTTTGATATACTTTCTTGTCTAGAATTTATATTGTCTTTATATTGTCTTGTCTAGAATATATTGTATTTTCCTGTAGTGTGTTTCTTATTCTTGTAACATCTGTGTACAGTCTGTGTCTAATCTAATTATAATGTCACGTCATACATGTTTGTGCTCACCAAGACAGATTCCTTGTATGTGCTACATAAATAAAGTGGCGAAATAAAGTGATTGTAATTCTGATATCTCGCAGAACTGCAGTGAGGTTTAGGATTGAGAGATGAACCTGAAGCTGGCAGTTTTCTCAGAGCACAGTGAGTAGTGGCTGTTTGCATTGGCTCTCTCTCTCTAATAAGCCTCTACATTAGAGAATGAGAGTGGTCTAGTGGTGGGGAATCAGACGTGTGGCAGGAGATTACAGTCTGCTGTGCTTGTTTGGGTTATGGCTTTAGATGAGGAAATGGGATTAGGGGCTGCTGGGGTGAAGTGTGTACCACACACACACACACACCACAAAAAAGAATCAGAGGTCATGATCCTTGAGTCTCCAACAACAGGCCATGCTCAGGTTTTTGCTTGTATGTAGAGCAGTTTGGAGTGAGGTCCAGTGATAGGACAGGCAATGTTCCCTGAAAAGAGTGCAAAAGTGCAAAAGCCTTGTTTAAAGCAACACTATGTAGCATTTTCACTTTAAAATAACAGAAGCATTTTGGCTCGGAATAAAATCCTGTAATATTACTCTACTACATCAGTCCACATGCTTCTTTTGCTTTTAGTGTCCAGAAAGTGTGTCCTTTAGTGATGGCTCCAAGTGCAAATTACAGATCCTGACTGTTGGGGGAGACTGGGAGCAGGAAATACCAACTCTCACATAATGATGCTTTAAATTACATGTTTTGTTGATTGATTGATAGATTTTCTACAAAAAAACATAAATATGGCATGATAAGAAAAAAAATACAATCCTTAGATAAATTTTTCTCTTCCAACCAGGATATCATAAAACCGAGCCTAGCAAAAGGAACATACTACTGTAAAGTCACTAACTGACCGGATCTTTCACACATGCAGGCAGACACGGCTGAACCCAGAAGTGTCCAAAATCAACAAATTACATATTTATTTTCACTTATTCAAGTATACTTCACAAGTATATTCCAGGTTAAATCACCCATCAACATTTTTAAAAGCCACCGTTTTGCTGTTTCTGCTGTTTTTCAGCAATAGAGAGAGATGACAGCTGAATTGTTTGGCTGGACACCTGTACCTGTAATGGAGGAAAGCCAAGAGCGAGGGTGAGGGGTAATGACGCCACTGAAAAAAAGTCCTGAGCCCAGACAACACTGTGCCAAGGTCCAGCACAATTATTTATTTTAGTGACAAATAAATAGAAATTCAGTGTTTATATGTTGTATTTAGTTTTAAAGTAATGTTAGTAAAGTAATGTTTATCCTGATGCCTTAAGTCTCTCCCGCATGGTAAGGTATATGGTTTCTTTATTCAACAATGGTATCGCATTGGTAACGGGTATAAACCCATGTGCAAAGTTTATGTATTGTATCGGTATCAGAACAGAAAAGGTCAGATCAGTGCATTCCTCATTAATACAGTCCTTATTAAGGTAGTCAGTGTGCCGCTGAGGGTTGAGTGGATTCAGATCCTTTACTCCTTTAAACATTGAAAGTTAGAATAATCTTAAAATCCTTAAAGCATTTACTGGCTAGTTGTTAAGGATAGTTGTTTTTGATTTTTGAAAGATATATTTCTGTTAGTCCACTGTGATCAGTTTTGCCACCACATACCTTAATGATGTGTTAATCCCAGAAACCAGAAGCATTTAAAATATATATATATATATATATATATATATATATATATATATATATTTTGTATATACATTGATACTGATATTGTCTGAAAGACGGATGGTTTGACATATACCATATATACTTACCAAGTACTTTATTAGGAGCAATATACTAATACTGAATAGGGCCTTCTTTTGCTCCATGTAGATCCATGTTGACATGCCAGAATCATGAAACTCCAATTCAACCATATCCTGAATTCAGATGTGGTGACTGGGAAGGCCTCAAAACCCACTGTCATGTTCATAGAAGCAACTTGAGATTACTTATGCTTTGTGACATGGTGGAGTATGAATGTTGGAAGAAGATGTTTGTTTGTGCTGTGTGGTTTCTCCAAAGGTGTGGTTTCTCCAAAGGTTTCTTCCTGTTAGTCTGAGGAAGTTTTTCCTTGCCACTGTCGCTACCACCTGCATTGTTGTTGTTGTTGTTCTTGCAGTTTTGGAGATCCTGTGCCCACTGCAGCCTCAGCTTTCTGGTCTTGGCTGACAGAGGCAAAACCAGACGTTGGTCTTGCTGTTGTTGCATCTGGCTCAAGATGTGAATTCCGATATGTTTTTCTGCTCACCACAATGAGTGGCTGTTTGAGTTACTGTAGTTTTCTATTATTTCGAAGCAGTCTGGTCATCCTCTATAGATTTCTTTCATCAAAAAGGCATTTCTGTGCATTGAACTTCTGCTGAAAGGATGTGTTATTGTACCATTCTAAATAAACTCTAGAGACTGTTGTGTATGACAATTCCAGGCGATCAGCAATTGTAGAAATGCTCAAACCAGCCCATCCGGCTTCAGCAATCATGCCATGTTAAAAATAACATTTTCCCTAATGGTTGATGTGAACATTACCTGAAGTTGCTGGTCCATGTTTGCATGCTTTTATGTAATGCACTGCTGCCACATAAACGGCTGATTAGATAACAGTATTAATAAGTAGGTAAGTTTAAATATAATCCATGCAAAAGTCTGATTTGTGACATATGCACCACACACACATTTATACCACGTCTTTTAAATAGCCTGTCATAACTTCCACAATAACACAATTGAGAAAGGAATTCAGACTCTACCCAGGTCAAAAAGGTGAGTCTTTTATTAACTCAGCTGGAGAATAGGAGCGTTTTGTGGAGGATAAAATCATAGGGTCTCTTTATCCTGGCTGTGTTTTGAATATGTAGAAAATGTAGCTGAAACCTGTTAATTGCAGCCACCCTGCCAATCAGAGGGTAATTACCACTATCCTGCCTGACTTCCTTTTTGATGCCTTGATGGTTAATTTGAGCAGCAGTTTAAACAGCTGGAAAATGGTACCAGGCTGTAGTGTATAGAGATTTGAGACAAAATGCGTGTGTGTGAGCAGGTACATGCAAAAATATTTAAATACTGACAGCTAGAATTCAATCTGCATGCAAGAGTAACTGTAAAGTTACTTACTATCTAGTGTCTGGTATGTTTAAGCATAACTGTCAGAAACAGACAAAAATTACAATTGTTAAAGTAGCCCTACATGTCCCGCATTACACTGGATGCTTGTTCAAAACAGTGAGCCAAAATGTTCGGGACTCAGACACAGTCTCAATCTTTAAATCTAAGCTGAAAACTCATCTGTTTAGTTTTGCTTTTGGTAATTAATGTTTCTCCTTAGATAAAGGGACACAAGGAATCTGTTGTCTCGCTGCTTGCATGTGATCACTCAGGTTTGTGGATGGTGGAGCAGATGGACGCTAGCGTTTCAGGGAGCTTCTGTGTCTGTGTTACCTTCTGGCTCTCTCCTTTCAATTAGGTTGTTATAGTCAGACCTGCCGGAGTCGTCAGACACACTCTGACACTGCTCAACATTCTCTGCTCGCTATAAAATCCTCTCAGAACTAACTCTGTCTCTTTACCTTCTCCAAGTTAATGGTCACCCAGCCCGACCTGCTGAAAGATTGTGTCAGACCAGCTGCCACCTACCACCCATTCCAGACCAGCGGCACCTCCTCTTACCACTGCTACCTGTCTAATGACCATGTTAAAATCTCAATGGACTCTTAACTATCTGCTACTATTAATACTACCACCATTAACTATCATTACTCTGAAGATCACTGCCATGACTATAACTATAACTTATACATGATTATATAAGTTCTACTACACCATGATTAATATATCATGATTATGAACAGAGCAGGTTTGGTAACTTTTATCAATAATTTATAAATAGTTCTGACCAGAGGAGGATGGGTCCCCCTTGTGAGTCTTGGTTCCTTCCAAGGTTTCTTCCTCCAGCTCTGAGGGAGTATTTCCTTGCCATTGTCACCGTTGGCTTGCTCACTGGGGGTCTTGGATCCTTCATGTGTTCATACGTTATTTCTTTTTTTCTGTTTTTTACTAATTACTAATCATGTATAGCTGCTTTGTGACAACAACAGTTGTAAAAAGCGCTATACAAATAAATCTGACTTGACTTACATTTCTAGACAGACAAGCTGAGAGATACAGAACTGTAACAGAAAGTGAAAGTAGCATGTGGAATGAGGCTGTAAATTAAATATCACTGGATTTTAAAAACAAATATGACAAATGTGTAGTGCTACACATTTCTTGTGAGTGCTTTCTTGCCTGCGTCACCAAAGTTACATAGTGCAAAGACAGCTCTGCGTTCGGTTTGGGGAGTGGTCGATATGTATGCCAGCTCCTCTCAGCTGAGGAGGAGTAAGGCATAGCATGCTGACATAACAAGCTTGTCGACAAAACAATAAAATCATGTAAAACACTAGTTGATTTAGTTTATTAGTTTGTTTATTTAGATCCAAAGGGAAAGAAAACATACATGGCTAACATTAGCATCTCCTACATTTTTGGTTTTCAGAGTTGGACTGCCCCTTCAGCGCAGATTTACATATTCACCAAACTTCAACTTAATGCTACGTTTCAAACATAATTTTTTTTTCACTATAGACAATTACATTGAAATGAATATAATTACACAAACAGAAATCCTATCGTGACCACAGCTTAAATTATGTCATTTAAACATAACAATGTAATGTTTGAGCACAATGTCACTAGCTGAACAGCTGTCTGGGGAAATTGGTGGTGGGCCTGCAACAAACAACTATTTTGAAAGTCGAATAATCTATTAATGAAATTAACAGTAACAGTTGCAGTAAAACTGTATACCACACTGTTATGATTAAACCAATTAATTCGTAATGTACGTGCATCCTGAACCGTTCCTAGTTAGCGCAAGAAAGCATACGTTATGACGTCACAAACTAATCAACTATTAAATTAGTTGCCAACAAATGTGGTCGTCAATTTTAGTCGACTGATTTGACTTAGTCGATTAGCTGTTGCACCCCTAGTTGGTGTTTAAGTGCTTTGCCCAAGGGCACAATCAGCAATACTTAGTCAAACCTGGAAATTTAACTGGAGGCCGTTCTGTGGCTGTCTCATCTAAATTCACTGAATAGAGATACAATTTAAAAAAAAAAATTCTGTTAGGAAATGCTGTTGTGGCTTGGATTTCTATGGAATGGGTAAAAGTAATAGGACTGGGTGGCATCAATATAAATGTTGGCAAGATTTCACAAAGTTGCAGAAGAAATACAAGTAGTATTGAATGATTACAGTTATAACAAGAATTAGGTTTATTGAAGAGGCAAAGTAACCGGGGCCATGGTCATGGTCACTGAGACATCTGCTAGCTCGAATAGTTCAAATTCAAATTCTTGTTAGCAAGATTAGCATTAACTTGTGCAGTAATCGAAACAAAACAGGAAGAGGACTAGCTATTAAAAAATACTACATCATCAGTCACTTTTACACTCTTAAACCTGTAATCATGCTCGTCTGACTGTGAGTGTACATGTGTGTTTAGGAGGAGTGGTCAGGGCCAAAGTGAGGGAGATCAATTAGACTAGAGCCACCTTTCCTCTGCCTGACAGCCACTTAATGCCTTCGCCTGTGGTATACAAATCACTGTTAACTAATTACCTAAATTGTTGTTAATGTCGTGCATGGACTGGGGTGACCAGGCACTAATGGCAGATGGAGAAAGAGGCCACCTTAATGGTCCTGCTTGCTCAGCAAGCGTGGGGCCAATTAATTAGATAGGGGGGTGGAGGAGCACGGCATGCAGGGCGGTGGATTAATGAAAGTAAGAAGTTAAACCCCCATCTGGATACATTACCTCTGATCTTGTGGATGTGAAATCGGCATGCTGTGAAGCTCTGGACTGCGGTTTCTTCTGTGAGCTTTGCTGATCCCTTCCTGAATCCGAACCATGCCTAGATGTTTAAATCTGCTCGCCTTGGAGACCTTTATAAATGTAGCAGTACGGAATGCCAGATGGGAATGTCAAATCTTGAAGCATACAAATGGGACGCAGACAAGCCATTTGCTGAGAAATCTAGGCAAATGACACCAAGGCTGTCAACTCTCCCGCGTTGTCTGGGAGATTCCAGCAATTCGGTCCAATCTCCCGCAAATATTAAAATTACCCACAGCTTTACTGCGGGATCCAAGTACCTGGACATACAGTAAGCAGGTTGCTGACTGGTTTATAGCAGGTGGATTGTAAAGCTGATTGGTCGTCAGCAGAAAAAGAATTCCATCCATTGTACTTCCCTAAAATGAAGGCATGTGTGAGTGACAAGATTCACTTTGCTGTTGCCTTAAGCCTTTGTTTAAACACCACAGAAGCCGCGAAAATATATACGTGACAAACCTCTGCTAAGCTCTCAGAAATGACCAGAAAATCCACGACCAAGCATTAGCGTTACATTTACTCAGGTAATAGTAACCAGCATTTTAGGAGTCTGATTTAGATGACCATTATGCAGGTAGTGGCTGATAACTTTTGTCCATATTATTCTGAAATACAAATCCAAAGACTTTGTGTTTAAAAAAAAATATGCAGCTCTTACTAGTTTACACAGTATATTCAGAATAAAATATAAACGAAATACGCCCTGTTCGCAGCAGTATAGAGGACAGTACCATTATTGCCCCCCTACCCCCCATCCCGTGAGTCTATGACATTACATGGTCCAACAGAACTGATTCAATTTTTCAATTAATTCCTTTTTATCCATGTACATATGTTGCTATGGTAACTTAGTGGGCCTAAGTTTAGCCTCTTTCGTGGGAACAAAACTGAGCAAAATTATCCAGACTCAAAAAGACAAAAAAGATAAGGCTTTATCTTCAGTGGTCAAAAGTAACATTACATGTAATGTAAAGTCCTAATTAAAGGTATGGACAGATAAGACATAACTGAGTTACATAACTGGGGTATAAAACTGGACAACAACAACAAAAAAAATCACATGACTGGTTTTTATAGAACAACTTAAGGTTTTGTCTTCAAGGAGTGAGGAAGTGTTTATTTTTCATGACTGCCCCCATCATCCAAAACTAAAGATAATATGTAGGTATTGTTAAAGTTTCAATAGTTGCCATTCTATAGTCCACATATTGTTTATATATTTTATTGTTACTGTTTCTCTGATTTTACAAAAACCACTTAATTTACCTATAGTACCTAGCCAACCAGATTTCAGCCCCACCCATTCATCTATTCATACTTAGGAGTGTCCTAGCGCTGAGTGCTTTCAGAGCACATTTATCTGATATCAGTCTTAAAGGCACAGTAACACAAAAAAGTTGTAAGTGGAAATGTACTGCATTTGCGTTTTAGAGGTTATATGATCTATGGCTGCATAATGCATAAACTGCACTACTTGTTCCCACTAGCAAAATGCAATAAATCAGTATGTCCCCTACAGCGTGAACACTCCACCAAAATAACCATAAGGCACAACTTATCTTTTTATTATTTCAGACGCAGTTCATATGACTGCAACCCAACATGAATGACCAACATCCAAGGTCAGCTATCTAAGCCTGTTCTGTTGTGTGGGGCTGTTTCATTAGTTGCCGTCACATAGCTTAATCTAACCAAAAAGGCAGAACAGCAAGTGAGGAGCACTACTGTGAACTGTAATGCTTAACAGGTGCACCAGGATGAATAATGAACAGCCTTCACACAGACCTCTGCTGAACCTAACAGGAAGGGCATTTTTTGGTATGATCCATTTGAGGCTGGTCAGGTGCTGGAACGCTCCGGCCTAATTAAGAGTCACCTATAGATTCAACAGATCCAGTTGCATTCAGGTTATGTGACCAGCAACCATGCAGACCATACAAACAGGAGATAAATGTGAGAGAAAAATTCCATTTGAAGAATTTTACTTAGAGGGGGAAAATGTTCTAAGTGTGTTTTTTGACCTTCAAGTGCACTTGTCTTTTTTTCCACGGGGCTGGAAGTTTTATTTATTTGCTGTTTGGTCTAGCTGTCTGACAGCAAGCTGCTCCTGAAGGATGGTGAAGCCTCACCCTGGAGTTGTTGAGCATTTTCAATGGGCTTTTTATTGTGATGTATTGACTAGTTGTCCTCCAGCACAAGTCAGAGGATGCCCTGCAAAACTGTTTTTTTAGAAATAATATTTCAGAAACTGTACTGTACCGTGTTTGTATGAAAAATTCCTTTTTACAGCCAACTTTTCAGATGGGCATTATGGTCCAGGGCTGCCCCTAGTGAATATAGTAGTAATCAAATAACTCATTTTTATTTAGTGGACCCTTAGTGAAAAATTATCTATGAGGAGACTAGGATTTAAAAATCCAAGTAAAAATGTGCATTATCATCATACAGCTTACAAACTGATTGCTGCCAGTTTTAACATTCCAACTCATCCCAAAAAGGGGGGGGTCAAGACAGACAGACGATGGACAGGCAGAGAAAAGGGGTGAGGGACAAAGAGGAAAAGGGAAAAAAGAAAAGTAGAGAGGAATTGGGTGAAAAACAACACAATGGGGTTTCTGGAACATGAGGGACAGGCTAGGCCAATATCAACACTGATAACAACAAAGCTGTGATTTCCAGTAGAAACTGGGACACAACAGACTAACACACACAAACACACACACACACACACACACTCACAACCCATACACACAACACATGTACAGTGGGGAGAACAAGTATTTGATACACTGCTGATTTTTCAGGTTTTCCCACTTGCAAAGCATGTAGAAGACTGTAATTTTTATCATAGGTACTCTTCAACTGTGAGTGATGGAATCTAAAACAAAAATCCAGAAAAATACATTGTATGATTTTTAAATAATTAATTTCCATTTTATTGTGGGAAATAAGTATTTGATACACCAGAAAAAGAAACTTCATATTTGGTACAGAAACCTTTGTTTGCAATTACAGAGATGAGACGTTTCCTGTAGTTCTTGACAAGGTTTGCACACACTGCAGCAGGGATTTTGGCCCACTCCTCCATACAGATCTCCTCCAGAGCCTTCAGGTTTCGTGGCTGTCGCTGGGCCACACAGACTTTAAGCTCCCTCCAAAGATTTTCTATTGGATTCAGGTCTGGAGACTGGCTAGGCCACTCCAGGACCTTAAGATGTTTCCTACGGAGCCACTCTTTAGTTGCCCTGGCTGTGTGTTTTGGGTCGTTATCATGCTGGAAGACCCAGCCACGACCCATCTTCAGTGCTCTTACTGAGGGAAGGAGGTTGTTGGCCAAAATCTCACCATACATGGCCCCATCCATCCTTCCCACAATACGGTGCAGTCGTCCTGTCCCCTTTGCAGAAAAGCATCCCCAAAGAATGATGTTTCCACCGCCATGCTTCACAGTTGGGATGGTGTTCTTGGGGTTGTACTCATCATTCTTCTTCCTCCAAACATGACGAGTGGAGTTTAAACCAAAAAGTTCTATTTTTGTCTCATCAGACCACATGATCTTCTCCCATTCCTTCTCTGGATCATTCAGATGGTCATTTGCAAACTTCAGACGGGCTTTGACATGCGTTGGCTTGAGGAAGGGCACCTTGCGTGCACTGCAGGATTTTAATCCTTGACGGCGTAGAGTGTTACTGATTGTTTTCTTTGAGACTGTGGTCCCAGCTCTATTCAGGTCATTGACCAGGTCCTGCCGTGTAATTCTGGGCTCATTCCTCACCTTCCTCAAGATCATTGATGCTCCACGAGGTGAGATCTTGCATGGCGCCCCAGACCGAGGGAGATTATCCGTTATTTTGCATTTCTTCCATTTTCTAATAATTGCACCAACAGTTGTTGCCTTCTCACCAAGCTGCTTGCCTATTGTCCTGTAGCCCATCCCAGCCTTGTGCAGGTCTACAATTTTATCCCTGATGTCCTTACAAAGCTCTCTGGTCTTGGGCATTGTGGAGATGCTGGAGTCTGACTGATTGAGTGTGTGGACAGGTGTCTTTTATACAGGTAACGAGTTCAAACAGGTGCAGTTAATACAGGTAATGAGTGGAGAACAGGAGGGCTTCTTAAAGAAGAAGTAACATGTCTGTGAGAGCCAAAATTCTTACTGGTTGATAGATGATCAAATACTTATTTCCCACAATAAAATGGAAATTAATTATTTAAAAATCATACAATGTATTTTTCTGGATTTTTGTTTTAGATTCCATCACTCACAGTTGAAGAGTACCTATGATAAAAATTACAGTCTTCTACATGCTTTGCAAGTGGGAAAACCTGAAAAATCAGCAGTGTATCAAATACTTGTTCTCCCCACTGTATGCTGGCTAATACTGAAAGTATTTAGCCAAATTCTACAGGCAGATCATTGGCCACATTTTTAACCGTTCATCGCTAAACAGAGTAAACTAATAAGAGATGTCTTCATGCAGTGGAATAATGAAAATATTAAAGATACATTAAACAGAACAAAAGTATTGAAAAACCTGATTGTTTCTTCTGAAATCAAGTGTAAAGAGTTTATTCTGCTTTTGTAGGAATAACTGTGTCCAAGGATGGCTTTTTACTAGATTTTGGAGCATTGCTGTGAGGATTTGATTGCATTCGATGACAAGAGCGTTAGTGAGGTCAGAATGCTAAAGGATCACCACCCCACCTTAACCCCAACTCATCCCAAAAGGATTGGATGGAGCACCATCACTCCAGAGAACACAATTTTGAGAAGCACAGCACAGCTTTAGTCCACGCCTCACATTAGGCGTGGTGCCAGTAGGTTCATGTTTATCTATTGGCAGCATTCATCTCTACACAAGGTGTGTGTCATTAGAAGAGGTGTCCACAAACATGTGAACATATACACTACATGTCAAATTAACTTTCATATATATTTTACAGCATTCTGTGTTAGTGTCTGTCTTGCGTTATTTTTACTAGTTGGTAGCACAAGTAAGCACACAGAGTTGGTCATGAAGATGTTGTGAAGGTGTGATGGTTTAAAAAGAAGGTTATTCTCTGTTTTTGAAGACACTGTTATTAATCTGCAGCAGTTAAGTGTTCTACCCGTAGCAGATGAGGACTTCTGTTTGAAGTAGATGAAAACACAGAGGCAGGCTTTGCACATGTGTGTGTCTGAGTGAAAGAAAGAGCAAGACAGAACAAGTTGGTGCGCGCATGCCTCCCCAATGAGAGTCCATCACAAAATGTAATTGCTTGCACATGTGGAAGATTTTCAAGTGTTTAGAATGGAGAAAAAACAGAGAAAGGGGGAAGAAGAAGAAGAAGAAGAAGAAGAAGAAAAAGAAAAAGGAGAAGGAGGAAAATAAATATAAGTATTATAAATGGAGAGAGCGAGACAATAAAGATAGAATACTAAAACAAGTGGAGGAAAGAGAAAAAGAAAATATAAAGAAAAAGAAATATAGAAATATAAAGAATATTTGAAACACAGAGAAAAAGTACAAAGAACTCTTGTTGTGACAAAGAAGAATATCAGAAAGAGTGAGAGGGTAAGGTAATTAGTTAAGGGAAAAGAATAAAAAGAAACACTAGCAGAAAAACATTCCCGCCCTAGAAACTACGGGCAGGATCTCCAAGGTCAAAGGTCAAGCTAGGAGGATCACGGCAATTGGACACAGGCTCCTCGTCTCAAAAGCCGGCAAAATACTGCAGCTGACCTGGAAAGAGACACCCTGCCTTGGATCAAAGCCTTCGATAAGTTCCATTTCAAACTCAACAGCAGATCTGCTTTAGCCTTTTGTTGAGTGTCTCCACTCCCACCCCCCCCCTCCTTCTCACACACTACTGTCATATCACTAGTATTTCAGAGACCAAATGTAAACCATTTGCTCTGTGAAAAAAAGAAAAGGCAAAGAAAAAAAAAGAATTTCACTGGCAGACACCCTGACCTCTTCTTTTGGAGTGAGATAAAATGTTCCAGAGGAAGAGAAAATGAGAGAAGTGCACACAGTTTCAGTTGTGTATTAGCGGCCGAGTGTGGAAAAGTGCTTTTAATGTTGTGTAACCGAAGAGGGGACTAAGTGCATGGAGGCTGAGACGCGGAATACTTTCAAAGCACATGTTAATGTTATTAAAAAGGATAACATGGCAGACTTACTATGAGCATATCAAATTTATTAATTTAAAAACTGGTTATTCTTCTATTCATTTAAAAAAATATATATGTTGTGAAATGTTTGAATTACTCACATTCTTACTGATACTTCAGTGAGATGCACTATCGACTGTCAGCTCTTTTACTGAACATATTTTTAAAACCCCTGCTGCTGTTTACATTGTAACTAGTTCATTGATGGAATTGTAAAAGTTACTTGGAAACAAACTTTTTACATTAAACAACAACTTTTTTTTTTTTTTTGATGTCCACTTATGAAGTGGTTTTATGTGACTTTAAAGGACAAGCCATAATAATAATGTGTATATATCACTGTTTCTGTTAATGTGTCTTTAACTGGCCTCTATTCTGGCTACCCTGTACTGTGCCTCATTTAAAAAGCAGTCCTGTCGGAAATAACTTATTTTGGTTTTCATGACAGAAAGTTTATGCTGTTTGCAATTTAAAACTTTAACAGTGTTTACTTGCTGCATCAAAAGGTTCTTTAGAGCATTTTTTTCTTGTGCTATATAAGGCTTTGTTATCAGGGTGGTAATATGCAGTGTTTGATTGTGCCTTATCAACATTGAGTGTGCTCATCAACATTGGCCTTAATAATAATAATAATAATAATAATAATAATAATAATAAATATTACATTAATTTTCTGTCATCAATGCGACTGTAGACGCCCAAGACTACAAAGCTACAAAGAAACACCAAATTTTGTTATAATTTTTATTGTTTAAATTGCACAATTTCGGCATTCCATTGGTCTACTGCTTTCCTTGCAAAATATTGTCATAGGCTCTGGAAAACCTATGCTGGTTGACCACTCGTCCGGCCATTCTGAATGCCTCTAATGATTTCTGGGAATGAGGGAAAAAAAAAGGCTTGAACACATCCACATTATTTTTACTAGTCTTTACTTGTGCTGCCAGGTGGTTTCATCCCACTTGCCAAAACAGCCTGAAATCAGCTTTTATCACATTACCAGGCCAACCTTGGGTTTAACACACTTTTCTCACCGAACTGACAACCACTCAAATACACTCAAGAAGCTCAAGAGATAATGTTGACTGCTGCTTTTAGGCATAGCTCTTCTATACAATTTCTCATTTTTTCATGAGCGTTTGCCTTTCTTTTATGCTAGCTGTTTTTCACTTTCCCACATTTGCAAATGACCTACATGACTGCCCCCCCCCACCCCCAAATGTGATCAGCCAGAAATTGGGAACAGGCTCTTTTCTCCCTGCTTTACCCTGCTACCTCCTCCCAAACTACACCCAAACATCTGGTCCATACAAACCTCAAATCTAAAGCTGCCCTCTTTTTCTCCCCTTCTGCTCTTTCTCCAAAGAACCCAGATGGATTTCCAAGTTACTTCAGAAAAGGGGAGAAAAAGAAACCATACTGTCCCTCAAACCACTGTTGTGCACTTACAGTGATCATTGGATAACAGCAATGTGTTTCTTTGCTATGGCATTTTGGCAAACAAATGTATGCTTCACCTACTTGATGTGCAATAAATACATAAGGCTGTATTTCTGCACAATTTTAAAGAAAGTACAAGCATTAATGTATTAAAGCCATTGGACCTTAATGACATGATTATTAAGCTATTTGAAAGACATTTGAAAGATATCTCTGCTGGATATCTCTCTTGACCAGGATGTTTTCATTTGAGTTTGATGGTAGGCGTAAACAACCTGACCACACTAGTCAACCAGCTAGTTGACTGGTTGATCAGCATGACCAGCCAGACCACACTGGTCCACCAACATGAACAGCTTGTTCAAGTGGGTTATGCTGACAGTGGGTTATGCGAACCATCAAATTCAAATGAAAACATATGCTAAGCTAAGCTAGCTGGCCAGGTTAACCAGCTAGTTTACCAGCTCAAGATGACCAGCTTTTCAACCACCATGTCCATCAAGCACCAGCTTAGACTGCATGAATCAAGTTACCAGCTAAAGTCTACTGTGAGTGACGTTAAGTGTGTGAAAGGCACTATATAGTCTATGCCATAGTCTACGCCTGTGCGTAACCGTCTAACACCCATTGTGAAAAGTGCTACAAAAAATGTTTTAATGGAAATGAATGGAATTGAATTTTAAATGACAAAGACTCTTCCATTTCCAAGCAAAGACTGGAAAATTACCTATCCATGCCAAACATGTCAGTAGAAGAACTGAAACAAGAAGTCACTGCCATGTTTCGTTTCACAGTGATGGTCGATATGTGTCAGCCTTAACATAGGAAGAGATTATGAGTAGTTTTGTGCAGGTGTTAGTGAAGCTGCGTCAGCAAATGAAAGCCTGTCTGCCGGTTACAGTTGCACATTGGAGATAGACATCAGCAATGGAGAGATTTAATTAACAGATACCTCCATGGGGCATATGATCTTATGGATCATACACAGTTTAGACAGATCGTCTGGACTGGAAGGGATTTCAATTTCACTCGCCAGCTAGATGAAAGCAGCAGACATGGAAAAGAAGTTTCATACACATCTGACCAGTAACTCTATAAGAATTTGAGGAAGTCAAAACAAATTAGATGTTAAAGACAAAGACAAAAAAAAAAAGAAGTCCTTATCTTGTGGGACTTATTATTTTGTGAGTGTGTCTACAAGTGAGTGCACAGGGAGTGCTTGGCAATATATTATTTCCTAATTGTTATCACTTTATTTGTTTGTGTTGTGAACATCCTAAACAATGTCAGATGTTCCAAATTAGCGTTTGCGGCAACAATGATACTTAGTTGTTGCTATATGTAATACATCGCAAGACATGTCACATGAACCCATTTTTCTTTCTTAATGCAGAATAAGTCTGTGAGCAGATGGCAGCATCTATCATGCGGTCAAAGATCGAATCAATGATGGTACCTCCATACACACAGAGCGGACTGTGACAAACGTATCAGAACGCATGTGAACTGAATTAACTGCCAAAGTTTAACCATAATAGTGTAGAAAACAGCTTTACTGTAGCTGTAGTCTGTAATTGTGTAGTTCACTCAATTTATTCAAGTGATGCATGGACATTTGTAGCTTGTATTTCAATGCAGGACAAAAAGAAGATCTTGACAGTCTGTCTATTTATTTTTAACATACCTGACTCAAACTCAGTCACAACTTCTGTAAATGTGTTTAACTAAGGAGACTCTTGGGGAAACAGAGTAAAGACTTAAGAGTAAAGACCACTATCCTGATATACATGGAGAGAACACTGCTTAGCTCAGTATAGTGAGTTTCAGAACACAGCAGAACTAGCAAACACCACTAACAGCACAAAAGGCCTATGGTCTTTCTTTGTATAACAATGATAATACATCTAGCATGGTCACACACTTGAAGTGACAAAAGAAAAAGATACAATATGACACCGCAATCTGTTCTGAATAGTGAGTTTTGTGATCCGAGGAGAGCCCATTGATGTGAATGAGCCGGTATGCTGACATTGTTTAAAAGTTGTGGATTGATTTTATTAGTTTTATCTATGCAATATTTAAATATTGTTTACATTTCAATTCCAATGTCTAAATTCTTAAATAACAAAAGCTCATACCTCTTTAAAAGGATGTAATTATATTATATTATATTATATTATGATACTACATTATCATTATATCAGTGGCATAAAATTGTCTTAAAATGACATTAATATTTTTAATCAATTATTTATGGTGCAAAAAATCATCCAGGTGGCTGTTGTTTTCAAATGGTATTTATGAATAGAAAAAATACTTGTATAATAATTTATATTTGATATAACAGCAACTTAAATGCATCTAAATGCATGTCACATGGACAGTGAAGAAATCTGAGTTTGAGAAAACTCAGTGCTCAGGGTTTTCAAGTCTGAAACAAACCTGAGGGAGAGGCGTGCAGGGTGTGAGAGGCTATCTGAATGTATTTGAATCCAAACTCAGCATAGCATTTGTTTAGTTAATTGGGTATTAGGACAAGGTTTTTGCATTTGGATGTGAGGCATGATATACAGATATAACTGCTTGTAGGAAGTCAAAATGATCTACAAATAGGATGAAAACATATAACTCAATAAGCTAAACTTGTAATTTTCTGTTTGATTATTAATTTTTTGCAACTGGAAAGAAGGTAGCATCCTTCTCACATGCAAACTGCTCCACATGTGTAGGCTAGATGAGGCCTCCTACAATGCAAATAGTTTTCTCCTATCCATATGTCTTGAACAAGAATGTTTGGTTAACTGTAAACACAGAAAATGATTCATTACAGCTCATTTCAGTGGAATGGGCACAGTCAAGATAGCTTGTGAATGAAGTGAGAGATATGGAAGATATTTTTTCATTCAAGTGTTTCATTTCATAGTTCCTGGGAACACAGCAAGTCTTTTTAGCTAAGGGGTTCTGTATACATTGATCCATTGTCGCTCACAGAGGATAACAAATTGCATTTCATTTCACTATGCTAGCAGGAAAGGCTGAAATAGAGGAATCGTATCTCTTACATGGGGGAATTGTACACCTTATGCATTGTTTATTCTTTCACAAACATCATATTCTTCAAAAGCACATCACAGACAGGCATACACTGAGTTGCTAGTTTTTTAGGAACATTTACTTTATACACACACATAACTGACATCTGTCCCTGCCCAATTTATCATCATCCTCTACTCCCGTCCATTAAAGGGACCATTAAATACCCAATGAATTTTGTGAGTATTTTGAGTTGTCATTTGATGTATAAATAGTATGAATGTGAAATGTGTTGGGACGAAATGCTTAGATGTGGTTAGAGCTGGGAGATATGAATAAAATGTAATAAAATGATATTTAAAGATTTTTTTTTATTTACCGCAATATTTAGTCATGTAGACAAAATGCACCAACTGTGTAAATAAAAAAATAACTGCTATCCAAATACTCAAAAAATGAAATAAGACTGATTACACTCTCTGTAATGAAACATGCAGTTAATCAGTGCTTATTAAGCACTGACAATATCTACAATACACTCATAAAAGCATATTGTGTACCACAATGACAAAATCTATCACGAAAAAATAAAATATTGTCATATTGTCCAGCTCTAGATGTGGTTTTACAAGCCTATTTACAATCCTGTTATTTTGGCTCACAATGAAATACGCTCATGCTAGGTCTGTGGAAAAAAAATGCTAAGCTCTTCTTTCATTGGCTGGTTTACGCCAACACAAAGGGCTCACATGAGCCACATGCCATGGCTTTGTTTTGAAAAACCAAAAAAGTGCCAGGACAGAAAAAAAAACAATGTAAAAAGTAAAAAATATATAAATGTCGGTTACCATGAAATTACATTCCTCCATGGCTGTGGTGCAGCAAGGAACAGAAACAATACAGTATGAATACATAAAGTGCAAACAACATGTGCAAACATGGACAAGTCTGTTTGTGAAATGTCAAAAGAAAATTGGTAGTGCATTACCATTAGCTTAACGCGAACTAACAAAATCCCATTAGAGGACTGGCAGAAATTAGAATTATAGGTCTGAAATGATTTGAGACTAACCTAACCTGATTATTTTCCATTACATTTGGAATAATGTACTTTACTTCAACACCAGGCAAACAGAAAATGCACTTTCATAAAACAAAATGATAAAATTACACATTGCGTTATGTGTTATGTATACATCCATTTCCAATATCCAGATGTAAGATAAGTTAGCCAGTAATAGTTAATAATAAAAAAATTAAATCATACAGTACATGGACAAAAGTACTGTGACTGCTCACGCAGTGTTTCTTCCAAAGTGGTGTCCACATTTGAACATGTAATGTATTTTATGTTGTATTAAGCATATAATGTAGCTCTTCAGGAAAACATGTGGACATAAGCAGCTTATTTTGGGTCTAGCAAAAAATGTCTACAGGTGTGAAAACAGAAGTGGTTGAGGCTTGTGTGAGGTTTCTGAATCACTGTTCGCACCTGGCTGAGATGCCTCACCTTCCGTCAGTCATCTGTGAGGAATGCTCTTGTGCATTGCTCTACAGCAGTGTGAGATTGCTTTACAGCAAACATGCTTTTTCTCACCCCTGCTTCAGAGAATTCAACGGAATTAGCAGTAAGACCTGCAGTTTGTGAAACTAGCTCAGGAGATGAGACTTTGACATGGTGTTTTTTCATTAGGTAAGCCGAAAATAACCCTTAAGAGTTACAATTATTGCATAACTCACTTACTGTTTTAGGGTTAGCTTGTTAAGACAAAGAAGGAAATTATGTAGAAGGTGGCAAATTTAAACTCTCGGTCAACACTGCATCTGTGTTTAGAAATGGGAGATATTTAATCACATTTTGAATTTGATTTGATTTGCTTATTATCATGCATAAAGCCTAGTGAATAAAAGTTGTTACATTTTTGCCACATTTCTGGCATGTATAGAGGAAAAATCTAAAGAGCAGACCCAAAGCTGTTGATACAGCATGTAAATGTAATTAACTGCAGAGCTGTATAATTAATTACAAATTCATGCAGTTATATTAAGTAAATATGTAATGAAAAGTGAGCAAATTAATAATTCTAAGCATTAAAAGTGCATTAGTACTCATAGCAGTTTGCCACACTCACTTATTGCTTTTATTGCTCATTCTGTCTTACACACATGCACGCACACACACACACACAAACACAGCCAGCGACGTACATGCATGCATGTCAGGGACTTTCGTGCTTAGAAACATGTCA
Organism: Salminus brasiliensis; assembly: GCF_030463535.1. Lineage (NCBI taxonomy): Eukaryota > Metazoa > Chordata > Actinopteri > Characiformes > Bryconidae > Salminus > Salminus brasiliensis. Next base: position 29,425,015 of record NC_132897.1, read on the forward strand.
GGAAGTGTTAGCAGAGGCTTCATTGATAAGTCATTTCCGAATTCCTGAGCTGTCCACAACTCTGTTCTAACAAGATAGGTTTACGACATACATGCTCATGTAGGTTCATCCAAAGATCTTGTTCTTTTTTTTTGTCATCAGAAAGATACATACTAAAACACCGCTCAGTGAGTGTGAGCTACTTGCATACATCAAGTACGTCTTCATGAAATGAACAGACAGAATTCTGTTTTAGCTGTTTTAGCTATGCAAACAACACTGTATTATTGTCAGATGTCAGTTTGCTGAGCACTGCACAATCCAGGCTAACACAGGGTGGTGAATACATTTAATACACGCTGCAATGGACAAGTATTGGGACACCTTCTCATTTATTGTTTCTTTCAAAATCAGAGGTATTAAAAAGAGTTTATTCTGTTTTTGTCATCTCTATTGTCCAGGGAAGTCTTTCTACTAGATTTTGGCGCATTACTGTGAGGATTTGATTGTATTCACCGTCAAGAGCGTTTATGAGATTGGGATGCTGGATGATTACCACCCCATCTCATCCTCAACACATCACAGAACACTACTTAACGTCTCCATACTGGGGGGGCTTTATACACCTCTAACCTATGCCTGGTATTAGGCATGGTGCCAATAGGTTCTTCTCTACAGGGGCTAGACAAACTGTGTGTGCGCTTACACATCTGTGTCAGCAATGGTTGCACCTTAAAGTAACTGAATGTATTCATTAGAAGAGGTGTCCACAAACATTTGGCTAGTCTATCTGTTATATGAGGCATGGGTCAAATGTATATGAAATAATAATGGTTAAGCTGCTTAGCAACCAATCTGCTTAGTCTACTGTTAACAAACTACATTGTTTATTCATATTTAAATTATTAAGAATACATTGAATTAATAACACTGTAACTAACCCTGTAAGGCTGACACGTTAATCTTAATAGTGTCATTTTTGGGTGCAGCTGTTGCATTTATTTGACAGTATATAATATTACTGTATCATAGTAGCATTTTATTATTATTCTGTTAAAAAACAAAAAACAAACAAACAGTAATAGGCTCTTCTTCCACTATGAATAAGCTCATTCAGTCACTGAGAAAATACAGCACATATGAATACAGCACATATAAATACAGGGAACCTGATGGGTCTTTTACTTTTATATAGTAAAAACATGGGAGCCCAAAGAAATTGCCAATTCTATCATTTCGGTTGAAATGGAGATGCCGTAACTTCCCCAGACGTGCTCCATACAGTTAAACAATGTTCACTTATCAACACTGTGTCTGTACAGTTGTGTGAATTAAAAACAAATAACCAGGCAAAATATTTCACTATTCAGTCACTATTTTTGTTAGATGGAGTTGCAATATGCTTGACAGATATTATGTGGTTTTATTCTAATTAAACAATTGGGTAAAAAGGGATTTGAAACAAAATGTTTGTGTGACTTTAACATAAGCTCTAGACCATTTAATCTCTATAACCTGCAATCTGTTTCAACCTATCTGTAGATACTTGCTCATCGGCCTATCAGTGTTCTGTGAAATTAGAGGCACGTGTTCAGTATATATGCTTATTACAACGTTTTCACTGTGTTCTGTGTTTGAATGAAGTCCATAGAGCCCTCTCAGTCACTGATTAAGACAGCTTCAGTACAGTATATACTGTTCTTTCCTCCGCCAAAGTCAATCATAAAAAGGACTAATGTTCACTCTATACAGCATACTGTGTTTGATAATGTCGGTGAAGAAAAATTTAATTAACCTGTAGCTGAGATGTGTCAGCAGAGGTGAGGGATGGCACCACGTTTCCAGAAGATTCTGGCTTCATTCCTGGCCCTTCCTGAATGCTGACATATTTCTTAAGGAATTAAGAGTCAGCGCCATGTGGTACTCTGTCATTAACCTTGCTGCTCTGGACCTGAAAGAGAGCAGATATGAAAGCCATTTACTTGCATTTTATCGTGCAATGCAAACCTGTTTAATTTATCGTCATTTATCTTCCCATTGCCATAGAACCACTTTTTGAAGCTTGTGCAGCAAGAGATACCCAGCAAGAGTTAAATAGGTTCTTCACACTCACACATCTCATTTACAGAAAAAAGAACCACCCATCTGTTTTTCTATAACATCACCTTTATTAGTAAAAGTGTGCACTGTAGTGTTTCCATCACTATCAAAAATGTATTGAAGGTATTTTTCAGTTTTTCTTTGATGGACATGCCTAACTGCTCCTTCTGTGTAACGAATCTCATTACTAAACTGTTGTAAAAGGTTCTACAAGTAGCCATATACAAGAGACATCTGATGTTGTATTAAGTAATCACATATGGCCTACTGTTTGTAAGCCAACTGCTGAAGAATGGAATGATACTGTTGGCTACTGTACAACTTTGTACCTTGGCACTGACTCTTGTATTTAGCAGTATCTATCCTCAAATGGGTCACTGGACTCTACCCTTTTCACACTAGCTTGTCACTGGCAACGACAACTAAGCGCTTCACCAAGTCTGTCTGGAGAAAAGCATCTGAAATGCTATAAATGTGTAAAAGTGAAAAGGTCAATTTTACTTACATTAAACCATACAAAGATTCTTCAATCATTTTTAGTTGTCATGGTTCTATTTAGAACCACTGCCTTTACTAAACAACTCTTAAAGAATTTAAAATGCCCTTATTTTTGTGATTAAACAGCTCTATTAGCTGTGCTATTCTATTAGCACAATGTTTTACTTTTTATAATTTTTGCCATTGTATAGACATCTTAATCTAAACAAGCACTTCCACATAGGTCTAATAAATGTATGTTCTACAGTGCAAAGCAATGTACTTAGATGCATTACATGTGTTGGTAACTTGCTGCCCTTTATCTGATGACAACAGCTGACTAAACCGATGTGTGTGCAAGTGATGTAACTGATACGGTGCATGTGCATTAACTGTTGATACAAAAGGTCACCTGCATCATATCTGCATTATGCGACTTGGCAGTGGGCCATTTACATCATCAGCATGACACCAAGGAATTTGTTTTAAGTTATGCAGCATTGCTCATGAATGACTGCTCCACTCCATTAAAAGTCAGCCCATAACACTTCCACTACCATGATGGTTCCAGTTCTTCTCCATTTCAACCTGGTAGAGAGGACTAACAAAGCTAAAAGGCACCTGTTCTGCTTCTCAAATGAATGACTTGCTTTGTTTTGTAATTGCACGAGCAGCATGAGTCCATGGCCGATTGAGTTTTTATTATACAAAGGGATTTTCCCCATGATTCGAAGTCATGATTCGAAGTGTTTTTAACAAATATGTTATTAAGGAATTTTTAGGAAGGTTTAGTCCTCTTAGCACTCTCCCCCAAGTGTGTGCAATGACCAATGTCCAATGATGTTGTGCTAGCTGCAATTCAAATAAATGCTATACGCTTTATGTGGATGCAGCACATGCTTACCTCTCAGCACTGGTAGCATCGTGTAACAGGAGTCAAAATTGGAAATGACTAAATTGGGAAAAATATTGGCAAAAAAAAAGCTTGCTATGCCAGCAGTAACTAGCCAAAAGAACTCATTTTGACTACAAAACATTGTGCTTGGTGTACTAGAACCATCAGTCTTTATGTTAAATAAACTGCATGAATAAAACATATTGAGTGTATAAAAGCCTTTAGACAAAATCAGTTCTAACTACATCCTTTATGAGCTCAGACAAGTTTCTTAACTATCATAGAAAGATTTTAATGGTCAAATCTTACAACATACAGTCAATACATTATTCTATGATTGAGAGCTTGCCAGGCACTGGTGAAGCAAATTATTTCCTTCTTTATGCTTCATAGTAAATATATGGTTCTTGTTAGGACCTCCTGAGAGAGACTGCACATGTTTTTGTTTGAAAAGTGACTAGAGTTTGCCAGAGAACACCTAAATAAAGACCAGGAATTCTGAAACAATGTGCTTCGGACAGATGACTCCAAAGTTGCATTTTTAAGCACAGTAAGAGAAGACATGATTTCACCAAACCAAACACAGTGTTTACGAGCTTCATATGAACTAAACAGCATGGAGGATTAAATGTCATGGCTAATGTTTTGAGTCTGCTTTGCTGCAGCAGGGCTTGGCTAGCTCTCAATCATAGAATCCACTATGAATTGAAGCTGACGTGGAGGTGGACCTTGCAACATGACAATGCCCAAAAACATTCTAAAAAATCCTTAAAAGAATGTTTAAAAAAAAAACAAAAAAACAACAACAAATAAGTCAGTGGGGTGATTTTGAAATTTGAAGGGTTGTGCATACAAGTCTGCATGGAGGAGTGGGAAAACCACCTTCTCCCAGCTGATGTCAGAGACTGATATATGGTTTTAGGAAAAAGCCAACTGAAGGTGTTTTAGCCAAAGGGGGAATACCAGCTATTGGGATATATAGTGTTCTTTCGCAGTTAAGATTTCGCAATTTGATCATAATACAAAATATGCTATTCTAAGCATATCGAGGATATGGTCAATGATCTACTAAAGTGTATTTAGACTGTGATCGCGTGTATTGTGATAAATAAAAAAATATAGGATACACGATTGTAATATAATTATAATATAGTTAGGGATAATTTTATTATGATGATAAATTGTTACATTTTTTATGTTAAATTATCATTGTTTCTGAATAAGTCACGCAATTATCTTTAAACTCTTTATAGGCCCATATTTCCTAATAAAAAACAAGATATTTAATTGGGCATCCTGATTGTTTCTCATTACTGAGAAAGTAATGGCAATGTAACTAAAAGTAAGGTTTAGCAGTCAGACAGAAGTAAAGAGGGTAGAGAGGGTAACTGTAGTAAAGGGATGATATTACTGCAGGAGAAGGGGTGTGTGTGTATATAGAGAGAATGAGAGGAGGACAAGGCCAGAGGTTCCTGCATTCCTTTGCTTACTCTCCCCTGCATAATAGTACCACCTGCCCTTCACCCATCTCTCTCTCTCTCTCTCTCTCTCTCTCTCTCTCTCTCACACACACACCCCCCTGGGTGAGTGCCTTTGCAGACCCTTTCCCAGGCGGCAACTTAAAATAACAATTGCATGCATATCAGATTTCTGCCTCCGAAATGTGTGCGGGATGAGGTAATGTGATCGCGAATACTTGGCTCCAGACTTTTCTGAGGGTATAAGTGTATGTGTGTGTGCGTGCATGAGTGTGAGTGTACAAAAAAGAGAAGGGTACTGTGGGTACTGTGGGGTACTGTGACCCCATTTCAAACCCAAAACACTAGTGTGAGGGAAGAAAACGAACATGCAGTTTGGTGTGCTCTGGTATGTGCCGCATCAGACGAAAGCCCTGTTGTATATCTGTTTTCAATTAGGCAAACTGTGCTGGCAATGTTAAACTCACGCATGCTTTCGTTTAAAACCAAATTATGACTCAATTAATACCCTATAAAATGGACATGGAGTTAATGAGAGAGAAAGAGCGGATCATAACATCGAGACAGGGCTTTAGCGTGCAGGGCAGACTTTCGCACAAGTGCCAGCGAATAAACACTAATAATGGGTCCCATAAAGCGGTTCACTAAGACACTGCGGTTAAGAGTGAGTCAAGAAGAAGGGAGGGAGAGAGGGAGAGGCTGAGACAAAATAAAGAAAGAGAGGGAGGGGCATTACAGCAGGTGCGGGAGACTTTGGGACGGCCCCTAGAGGCCTTTTGAGCTTTGCTGCTGTCTGGAGTATGATTGACCACATGCCTAGTGTGTTAGTGCGATTGTACTTGAGTTGCAGTATTGTGCAGTACTTGCATTCCACTTCTTTTGAATTGAATGGAAAAAAAACCTGTAAATGTCAAAAAGGCTGTTAATTTTATTCCATTAAATTAAAATCCAATAACCAATATTCAGTTAATATTTTAAAGAAAAACAAGTCATGGAATCCACAACTGAATTGGATTTGCCAAAACAAGGTCACACATCTCTTTGTGTCCTTGAGAGGTTGGAGGCTGGAGCCCAACATTAAGAATTAACTAGAAAAAAAATTGTTATGTTAGCCTATTGCTGATAATGCCAGATCCAGAAGGATACTGCAGAGATCTAGTAGTAATACACAGTTTGTACATAAACAGACACATAGACATGTCCAAATGTTTGTGGACACCTCTTCTAATGAATGTGTGTGCAAATGTGCTCTCACAGCTTGTCTAGTCTCTGAAGAGAAGTACTGCCTAGCGTGGGCTAGAGGGGTATAAAGCCGCAGTGAAACTGTTTTCTGGGATGATGTTTCTTCTTCCAATTTTAGCATGCCAGTGGTCATCCAACATCCTGAGCTCACTAACGCTCTTGTCACTGAATGCATTCAAATCCACAGAGAAATGCTCTAAAATTTAGTAGAAAGGCATCACTGGACAGTAGAAGCAGGATACACTTTTTTTAAACCCTTTAGAAAGAAATAATGAATGAGCAGGTGTCTCAATACTTTTAAACTGATAAAATGAGCAACAGTTGGTATTGCACTAGTTTAATTATTAGTGATTATCATTAAGAGTAAGAGTAGTAGTATAATCAGCCTAGTGTATATCAAGTGACAGTGTCATAACAGTAAAAGTGTGTAGCATGTTATGGAATACAGCACAGCATATGTCTAGATACTTTGTCTACTGTAGCTGTGCAGTGTAATTCAGCACTGTTCAGTCAGCAGATCCTTTCTTACTGTTGAAAGGCTCATTGGAGTCTAATTGCAATGGTTAAGAACGATCACAAACGTTGCAGTGAAGCTGTCTCAGTCTGCCACTAAATATGCTTCTGTTTTTTCAGTGTTGAGTACAGTGAATGTGAGGTATTGCCCAAAACGGCTAAAAGAAGCTCAATGAGAGTCCACCACAACTTCCAGAGAGTTCAACTTTACGCTCGCAGCAAAGCCAGCAAAAGATTTTATCTTTTTAGTCAGCACTTTTATCAACAGATTAATAAACTGTCAGTAAGAGTTTTATGCCCACACCGAAGGACCTCAACCTCTGGCCTTTCTTGTACCCTGCATGGAAGTCCTGACCAAATCCATACCTACACCAACGATGGGGACTGATGATAAGGGTGTTTGGGCCTTCCCAAAGTCAACCACCATTTCTTTAGTTTACTGATATTAAGCTGCAGCTGGTTCCATTTACACCAGTTGTTACATTTTGAAAATAACATGACTTTGCTTAGTACCTGATGTCGGAGGTGTAACAGGTTAAACAGCACTGAAGCTAGCACTGTCACCTTGGGGGCTCCGCAGATATACAAGCAGGGGTCAACAAGTCAGATAGTCTATTGTCCATGAGATGATGGATCATCCACCTGAATCAGTTGAAGGTTCGCCCCTAGCTGTGCACGCTGCATAGTGTTAAATGCACCGGAGAAATCGAAGAACATGATCCTCACAATGCTGCCTGTTGTGTCTAAGTGGGTGTATGCTTTGTCCAATAGGTAGTAGGTGACCACATCATCCACACCAATACCATTCTGGTATGTGAACTGCAAAGGGTCACGAGCTAGTCTCACCGAAGGTCTTAGGTGGGACGTCAGAGTAACAGGTCAATAGTCACCCAGTTCTGTTGGTTGCCTTCTTGGGCATAGGAACCACAAATACATTTTCCTTCTGACTGGGACTCTTTATTGACTGCAGCTCAGCTTAAAGAAGTTAAGGTTAAGGATTTTGCACAGCTGCTCAGCTGCTTAGATTCAGTATCTTTGGCTCGGTGTCATCGGGTCCTGCTGTTTCGCTTTGTTTCCTCACTTGCTTTTTCACCTGATCAGCATTTGTTTCTTGGTATCAGACATAAACTATTAATAATGCTAGGCATATAACTCGATTGTAGGTAGAAATTGTAGAAAATGCTATGCCCCCGTTATGCTAAGCATCCCGTTGCTAAAAGGCTATGTCTAAAAATATCTGTCAATTACTTGTAATGGACCACTACAAACATTCAAAATATTATGCTACATAAAACTATGTATTATAAGCTATGCTGCTTAATGCTGCTTAAGGAATTGATGTTTTTTTTGCATCTCCTTTATCTTCCTCTGCTCATTTGCACCCTTTTTGACAGAAACTCTTTGTCCTTTTACTGCCCCCCCCCTTTCATACTGTGTGGGGTCTTTTTTTATTGTTAGCATTGTTTGATTGTTTGTTCATCGTTTTGACCTTTTTCCTCATTACATTACTCCTCTCTTAATTTCCATTATTTAGGTTAACACTCTTTTTGGGTTTTTTGTTTGTTTTGTTAGGTTTTTAGGTTGGTTTTGCCATCTGTTTTTTCCACAGTGGAGACTAATGGGTACAATAGAGATCGGCCAGTGGAGAACAGGAAATGAAGAATGTCTCTTATCAGAGGAACACAGTAGGGCTCTCACTCTCTCTCTTTTGCTCTACCTCTTTCTTTTTGTTTCTATGTCTTTCTCACTCCACCACTCGCACTTACTGTTGTATATCTTGTGTGGTCTATTAGGGTCAGTAATGTGAGGTGCTCAAAGCAGGATGACCATACAGTGTTGATGAGGAATTGTCCTTCTAGAAATAAAAGAAAAGAAACGTGCCAAATAGGGTTTTCCAGAGTGTTCCCAAAGAACTCGTCAGTGGATGTTCTATTTTAAAGAACCACTGTTTTGGGTAAGATTTGTGAGTGAGAGAGACTTAAGAACTTAAGAACTTTTAAGAGCTTCCAAGAACGTTCTCAAACACATTTCTATTGAGCAGTATCAACTGAGCAGGTCTCCCAGAGATTTCATAACTCAGTTAGTGCCATTTCAGTTTACAGCAGCATGACTACAAAACAAAATTACGGTTTCTCAGTGAACTCTATTTAACCCAAGGATTCAGTCAGTGCTAACCCCCATTTCAAGTCCAAAAAAACCCCTTATGCACCACACCTCTGAAGCATTAGTGTAGAAGAAGTGCTTTCAGCCCTAAACCACAGACATCGCAGCCACATTCCTCTCTGCGAACTCAACACACTGTTTGTCTGCATCCCCAGGATCCGTAACCAGGGCGACCTCCGCAAAATATGATGGCTGGCTCAACTTTGTTTAATTGTCTCCCCCCTCCTCCATCCCCATTCACTGCTCCTTTTTATTTCATCACCCCATTCCCAGACACATACACACTTGGATGAACACACACAAACTCATCCAAACTCAACTCAACTGGTTAGTCCATGAGCTTTGGTCGTTGTCATTTTGCTTTTCATTCTTTAATAATTGAGGAGCTAGACAGATGTTTCCAGTTAAAAACGATTGACTTGTCACATCTGTACTCCGAGCTATACACAGACAACATTTGAGAATGTAGTTATTATTGACAGTAACTTTATTTAGTTGGGAGTAATAATAATAATAATAATAATAATAATAGTTAATTGTATATTAATCTGTTTTGTAAAGTGTGTAAGCAACTAAATAATAAATAATAATTAAAAATAACAATTTTCTTATTTAAGGCATATAAATTGCCTGAAAACTTGATTTCCTTCACTTGTTTGTTGTCAACTGAAATTCACACACATGTATGCTCTCTCTCTCTCTCTCTCTCTCTCTCTCTCTCTCTCACACACACACCACACACACACATTCCTTACAGTTCTCTATAAATCGATTGGCCCCTAATATGACACTTTGTCCCCATAATTGGCTGTCCCTCTCTTCCATTCAGCGAGTGTTCCACAGGCTGAGTATCCCCCTATTAAGCCTGGGCTCCATCCTAAACCCCTCAATATGCACTTAACTGCAGCCTAATGGCAGATTTTCCCACACTCTCTCCTGGAGCCAGTCAAGTGGAGGAGAGTTAATTTGCCTCCAATGCTTGGCTAATGATGGGTCCTCATGGGAAGAATGGAATAGCGGATTTTGGATTGGGGGGTTGTAGGAGGTAGGGAGAGTCTTTCCAAGCCTTATTAATGGAGATAAGAAAGTGAATGCAGTCCCAAACTGGCAAATTGCATCATGTTTTAAAGAAACTGGTTCTGCTTGTTTAAATATGCGTGGGACATAAATGGACATAAACAGTTAAGATTCTTCAAGAAGACATATTTTAAAGGACAATAACTTTGTGTTTTTCTGGTATCTTTACAAAAAATACTACAGTAAAAGTCCAGCGCAACTACTGTGTGTGCTAAAAAACTAGCACACACGTGAGAATACTCCTTCAAGTCAAAAGAACAGGTTTAGACACAAATTATGCTATTGACATTTAAATAGCATTGTATGCATAATGTACTTGTTTTAAATAATGTTAATATATACCAAATGTTAGGAAGATACTGAAATACACCTGAAAACACTAAAAAAAAAACAAAGCACATCACATTGGAAAATAAGATCGGCATACACCCATGTGAAGGCAGCATCAGCACATTCCGTATATGGCACATCACAGCATAGCACAGTGAAAACTATTTCCCATTAAGATTAATTAATAAGTTTAACGAAAGAAGAAGTCTTATACACACACACAAACATACTAAAGAAAGTGACAAAAACTGCTTATAAAGTCAACAGGTTAGCTTACACTTTCACACTTATGGAGTGTTACACCAGTTAATAAATAAATGACAGTTTTGCAGCTCAGGGGAAAAGCCCTTGCACTAAAAAAAAGATATAAGCAGAGCTTATCCCTCAGTCTTACTCTTCATTACAAAGGTGGCTTAAGTGGCCAGTTGCTAGACAGCTGCCATGTGGTTGCTATGGAATTCCAGGTGGTTTCTATGGCTTTGCTATGTGTTTGCATTGGTACATCCCGTTGCTATGATGTCACAAGATGGTTGGTATGGTATCCCACTAGGATGGTGGATGGTGTTGCTAGGTGGTTGGTATGTTGTTGCTAGGTCATTGCTATGGCATTCCAGATAGTTTATACTAAGTGGTAACTTAGTGGTAAGTCACTAAGTGGTTACTATGGTGTTATTAAGTGGTAACTAGTAACAGTGTTGCTGCAATATACAACTACTGCGAGTACTACTACTGCTAATAGAAATGATAACAATATAACAATACGTTTTTGCAATATGTAGAAATGTCAGATAAATAATGTCTCTCTGGTATTTATTATTTGCTATTCTACTGTGTCCTGTACACATTCAAAAATCTTCACCAGTTTACTTTCTGGTCAATAAGCACTGCCGTTGCTAAACAACCACCCTTTCCGTGAACTGCATCCATATGTTAGAGCTCTAGCTTTGGTTCTAAAATAACAAACAACAATCAAAGCAGAACCTAAAAACTTTTTCCCCCCATAAAATTTAGGAAGACAAATTGTCATTTTTCTGATGAACATGTTTACCAAAATGTTTCTTTGTGTGTGTGCGCATGTTCACATGTTTGTGTGAGAAAGCAGACTCTTCAAAATCCCGTTGCGCTGAGTTCCTCCCAAGGCCCGCCACCCAGGGTGAGTGTTGAACTCCTGCGACTTTTTCCATGTGCTCAAAATAAAAACCGTCCTGCTGGGCCACTCAGGCTGCTCTTGGCGTATCTCTGACGAGGGAGTGATCTCCAGCAACCACCGCAGGCTATAAACAAACACACCTCGTCATAACAAGTTAAACCTTTCCAAATGGTTCGACCAAGTCTGAGTCAAAGCACCGCTCTGTAGTGCAGCTGGTGTGAGCTGGACCTCGTGGACAGGGCAGCAGTGCTGTGGCCGGTCCTCTTTATAGGTTCCTGTCACCAGCCGCACACAACAGCGAATTTACGTTTCATTTCCCGACAAGGTCCAGCTGTGAGGCCACAATTCACAGAGACATCGCTAACAATAAAGGGCCGCTTAGCATGATCTGCAGGGTTGCCAACTTAGGTGACTGGAATCGATTTTACACACACAAGTGCACACCTATGATTACACTTAACTACATTTGAGTCCCAGCTCAAGTCATTAGCATGCGGATGCACGGTTATCAAACTAGCTCACAAACACACGAGAAAACTCACTCAGTGTCGCTCTGTATTCTTCATTCTTTCAATCAGAGTTTCCAAAGTAATGTTCTCCAGCTCTTACAAAGGCAGTCTTAAACCATGAGTGACACAACGCTAGTGGCAAGCTTGAGCCGCTCCTATCCTTTAAGTAAGAAAAGAACATTACTCACAACTCACTTCTCTAGCAACTATAATTACAAAGAACGTCTTTGTTATAGGGAAAGTGTGCAGAAAAAGAGGGGATACCAGAATATTAAATACAAAAAGCTCTAAATGTATTCAGTAATATATTCTATAAGATGCATTAAATGTAGTGGGCATAAAGATACCTGTGTCCCTGTTGAGAATGATACAATCTATTGAGAATGAGAATGTATCAATAGATTGTATTACATGAGCAGTATATGAACATGCTGGAGTAGGATGTTGATTAGTGCTGGTTGTTCAGAGACTTGCAACTATGCAACTGCATTGTATGTTGTTAATAACAACAGAATACATTTACATTACATTACATTTACGGCATTTAGCTGAAATTCTCTCCCAGAATGACCTACAAGGTTACTCGTATTACAGAGGTAATATAGCCAATATAGTGTTAGGAGTCTTGCCCAAAGACTCTTATTGGTGTAGTGCAGCAGAGCCACCCACCCATAGTCTCCAACAGGGTGTAATAGCTCACTGGCAGGTAGTTGAGTTATCTGTTGAGCCACACCAACCACAGAATATCCATACTAGCATTTATTTACTGAAAAATCCCCCACGTAACGTAAAAGATAAAAAAAATATACGAAAAAAAGAATAGCAAAGAAATACACCAAGGAATTCACAGACACTATATTCTAATTGAGTCTCTTAACTGTAAATGAATTTGACATGTTTTGGACCATAGTTCCACACTGCTACAGTCTTGTAAAGGTATTTGTTTTTCAACACATTTTATAGGTATACTGTTACATGCCAATCCTAAAAGCAAAAGAGTTATAATAATATACTTTATATACGTTATACTGAATAATGTAGCTCTGGCAGCAGATGGCAAGATGGCGATGAAGTTAAAAAAACAGGAACCTAAACTTGAGTGAGGCACTTGTGGAATAGAGCAGCATCAGGAATATCTTGGAGTGAGAAAGAACCTCAAATGCTCCAACTTCTCTGGCCATGCTAGAAACATTAAACAAGGTGGAGCTGCAGGAGATAGACATTTATTTTTTCAATAGGCTTCAATAAGACTGAAATGCTCAAGTTCGTTCTGAGCACAAAGTTTGGCCATTATCTGGTTTAAAACTCCTTTGCACAGTGAGAGAGAAAAGCCTCAAAGTCAGAGTCTCATGTTTAAATCATGACAGTTGGCAACTCTGGATCTGGTTGTCTTGTATATTTTTGGTCGGTTTTATAATTTCATCTGGGTTGTAGTTATAGTCCTACCAGAACATAGGATACAGGTTTGTCTTTCTGCCCTGTACCAGGTAGTTTAGCCACCATAAGACTGTTGCTTCTTACGTAAGTTCTTACGTAATAGAGATGATATACACAGTATTATCAGAATATTATACATGTCAGAATACCACCTACCTAATAGTGGAAATTACCACTCTTGGCTCGAATGACACTAGTAAGACGTCCTGGCTTGGACTGTCTTGGGTGATGGAACTTTTATTTTAAGGTAGAAGTCAGTTCAAAAGAAAATAAACACTGTTATGCCCTAATGTTTTACTATTTGAACTTGCTACTTGCTTCATGACACTATATCTTGGAACTACATCTTTGGAATATGGAGATACTCAAGTATTCAAGTGTAACCTACAGTAGATTGATACTAAGTCTATCAATCTACTTAGTATCAATGAGTTGTAGGTTACAAGTGTAACCTACAACTCATTGATACTAACATGCCAGTTGTGCCTTAGAGTTAGATGTGGAGGGTAGAGAGGACCCAAGCCCAGGTCCAGTCAATTCATTCAAACCCTTAAGACCACACACAGACAGGGCTGACAGGGGAAGTGTGATAAAAAGGAGGAGATGGAAAGGGCATTGGACCACTGCATTCACTGAGTGCTCGAACAGATGAATTAGCAGTCTAGATGTACAAAGAAATGAAAAAGTGTAGCTTATTCAGAGTGAATGAACAATAGAGAAGAATTGACAGCAGCCGAGAAAAAGAAGTGATTTTTATAATAAGTCAAAGTGTTTTCGATTAGCAGAGGAACTCAGGGATTATCTGAAAATGTACCCCCTGAGCTCTCACTGTGAACACCTAATTATTTTTGATCTTTCCTTATTTAGCGCTATGCGTACATCTAAAAAGAGATCATTGCCATCTTTTGAAGAAGTTCCATTTAGATTCAGCTCAAGGCTTATTAGACCCAGACGGGTCAAACTCCTGCAGTTGTGCTGTATTAGGCTTGTCCGTTCTCACTACAGTGGCAATTGAAGGCATTTGGTAAGGGAATATGTATAGGTCAATATGTGTGAAGTCTATTAGGACCCAATAAACTGGCAACTCAGTTTTTAGATACGCTATGTCTGACTCCCTGTTAATGTGGTGGTTCACACCAGAAAAGGAGAAGGGTTTAGGCCTAAAAACTGAAGATGCTCTTTCCTATGATCCCTGACAGGTAGCATGTTGACCTGCATTTCTTCCCAACCTTCTCAACCTTGCAGTTCTCCAAGGGCATCAAACATCATCAGCATTTCAGACACAGGGCACTCCACACTCAGTGCATCTCATTAGCACTCTTAATTACCATGTACTGTGTGTGTGAGTGTGTGTGCGCAATCCATATCACACACATTAAGAACCAGAATCAATAAACGAGTGACCTTTTAAACATTTAGTCGGATGGCATGAGTAAAATGATGAGAGGACATAGTTGTGGTGCTGGTGACACACACAGGTTAAAAAAAAAATTATAATAAAAAAATAAATAAATATATATATATAAATATATATATATATATATATATATATATATATATATTTTTTTTTTTTTTTTTTTTTTTTTAAATAAACCCTGTCACCCCTGTTGCAAACAAATCATCTCAATTTATATATATTATTATCTCAAACAATATATTTAATATGCTATTACTTTTTCAGATCACATAGTTTCTTTGCAATATGTTGAACTAAGCAAATATTCAGTAAGCATGCTTTAGAGTTTGCTCTCTGTAGAGGACCTGATTTAACACTACATGTAATCTGATTGGGGGTGCCCCAACGATGTATACTGTCCACTGCTGAGACATGTATATGCCACTGATGTTTATCAACGGCTCTGTATCCCTCCCTTCTTTTTCCAATGGAGCACCACCACAAACAACAAGACAATGCAAGATACGGGTTGGGTTTAGGAGTGAGGAATATCAGGTGATGTCATTTCCACCAAGTACAACTTACTCTTTAGTAGTACAACTGACAAACCTATTTAAAAGAAAAATTCACAGAAGCCTGGACAAGCGATTTAACGAGATTCATTGAACTCAAATAAATACACAGTACACACTACACAATAAAACTATAACTTCTGTTTCAAAGAGACTTGTTTTCAGTTTTTTTATGGTTAAAACCACAAGAAAAGAATCAAAAATGCAAAAAATATACAAAAACATATGCTACTACAAAACACTATCAAAGCAGCTCATGTAATCTAATCTTACTTGAATGTAAATAGTGAGTTACCACCCAGTACACAACGTATGCTTGGGAAAGTGAAGAATTCTGTTTCATTTATACAGAGGAATAATCTGTAATAAGGTAGTCAAGCCATTGTGTCTTCAAAATATCAAACAAACAAACACATAAACACACAAGATGTGTGGATGGTAGACTAATGGGACTACAAGGAACAGATATGGTGTAATAATCAGCAACTGAAAACTAAATTCAGATCAAAGTCAAAAACCAGGCCTGGCATCTATACAATGTTTCACCTGTGCAAGGCATTCAGTGGTGAAGGCTAAGTGAATTTTCATTACTTACGCTTTCGGAAAGGGAAGCCCAAGGGAAGCCTGAACGTTCAGTGGGAAGAGAGGTTTAGCCCACATCTGACACCATGCAACAATAAATAACAATCAGAATAATTGATCAATTTACTCAGAGGCCAAAGCAATCAATGAGATGTATTATTAAAGAAAGCTTATTGATCAGTAGTGGGGCAAAGGGAGTGAAATGTTTACCACAGGCAAAACGTGGAGATCAATTCATCTACGCGACACTAGGATCACACCCTAAATGGATCAATCCATGCCTGTGTGAGTGTGTTGGAAAGTAGTGTGTTGCAATGGCCCTGATGAGGACACAGCTTATATTGATAGACAATACTCATATAAGCAATTATAAAAATTACTCTCATTTGAAGGTCCCATGAGCCACAAGTAGAACTATACATTATGTAGATGTATATTGTCGCTGTCTAATGAAAAACATGCATCTCCAAAAAGTGTCTTTACAGGAGAACAAAACAATGTTCTTTACATTGTAAATTATGAGCTTATTCCAAGTAATTTAGAGCATTTCTACTGGTCTGTTTACAGAGCAACTACAGGCTTTGAATGATATAAATATATGAACATATAAAAAAAGTAAACCTGATAACTGGTTGTGCCACCCTTGGCAGTAAACACTGCAATCATACGTTTGCAAACATTTGCGATGAGACTTTTACATCGCTGTGGAAGAATTTTGGCCCCCTGCTTTTTTGCAGAATCAGTTTAATTTGGCTACACTGGAGGGTTTTTCAGCACTAACTGCCTGATTAAGGTCTCACAGCATCTCAATGTGATTCAAGTTAGGTGACCCTAAAAGTCCTGGGCATAATCTAGATGTTTTGTGTTCTTTTTGGTCAGCAATGGTTTGCAAATTGCAACTCTCCCATGGATGCCACGTTAGCACAGTACCTTTCTTATTGTGGAATTGTGACGTTAAGCCAGCAACTTCATTTGGTTAATTGGCTAATTTAGTAGCTAGTAATTCATTTTTCAGAGGGTAATATAGGTTTGGAATAAATCTTGTTAAGGCTGCACTGTCTGCTTAGTACTTGGATGAAACTAGCCATTACATTCCAGCCATTGTGTCCAATATACCAGGTTAACGGTCATTTGTTAGCATAATTTCACAAACCAAAACAATCACAGACTTTTCAAATGTCCTTCAGTTTTGCCTAGTTAGAGAGAGCTCTGTCTCAGTCTGCTTACCCCAGCAGTACTGGAGCAGTGATAGGTAATTGAAAGGTGGCGTCATTAGCAGCAGGTGGGGCACGGATCCTGTGGGGTTATGTCACCTTGCCTACTGTACTGCGGCACGCTCAAATCAATGGGCAGGAGGCCATGTTGGGGTAAGGTCAGTGTCAATCAAAGCAGGAACAGGCTGCACAGAGAGAGGATGAAGAAAGAATAAGAAACATGTAGAGAGAGAAGAGTTTACAAAGTTCATAAGGTTGGAATCAAAGTGAATGAGGTTCAGGTGCATGTGCAAAGGGGAGACCAATGAATGTACAGTAAAAAAAAGTCTGAAGGCCTCACATAAGAGATAGACTTATAGACAGACAGATATATAATGATATCATGATTGATTACCAAGGCTTTCAGTGAACCAACATTTGTACAGCCAAAACATTCAACACTGAGACTATGTGATTGATTAGATTGGGGGACTTGTGTAAAACATAAATAAAGACAGGTGAAACATTCTCAAGCCGATTTGTGAGAAACAGAGTGAACCTCATGCAAAAAGGAACCTGGAAGATATGTCTGATTATTGTCAACTGAATGTATGTGATAAAGCAAAGTCAAAGAGATGGATGAGAGCGTGGATGGACAGAGAAACAGGAAGGAACGGAGAAGGAGAAAGAGCAAAAGAGAATGAAAACCAGTCTATTAGATTGCCATTTTGTACATGCGAGGGGGGAGGCGGAGGTGTCATTTGTTTGAGTTTGCCGTTTAGTGTCATTTAGAACGGGTAGCAGGAGAGAGAGAGAACGAGAGCAAGAAAGAGAGAGTAAATGTGTGTGTGTGCGTGCATGTGCCTTTAATTTGACAGTGTGGGGCGCAGGTGAGGGCAGACTTGACCTTATTTAAAACAGAGCAGCGCAGGCCTACGCGTTGGTCCCTTGACATTACGGCCATGATGCGATTACTAAAGAGCCTCCTCCAACCACCTGCTCATCCTCTCTCTCGTTCTCTTGCTCTCCCCTCCTCACTCCTCTCCACTTTTCCACCCCTTTCCTTTTAAAGTGGCTCACTAAAGCATCATCAATGTTGATTAAGATAAATGGTCTTCCATGGCCTGAGAGTATGCGCATGTATGTAACATTCAGTTCGTTCGGACATCAATAGTGCTTTCTTATTTGAAAATAAAGCAAGAAGACACAAGAGGCCATGCGTTAGAGTGACGTAAGCAAGTAAGTAAATGGGTGCTGTTAAGCAAGTACACTCCCATAACCATGGTAAAAAAATCCCTGTAACACGTATTTGGCTTATTAGAATATTATATATATATATATATATATATATATATATATATATATATATATATATATAATATATTAGAAATTCTTATTATTAATCAGGATCGGGATTTGAACTCGTGACCCCCAGGCCATAGTGGTAGCACATTCGACCACTGAGCCTCTTATAATGTTTGCTGTATATAGTGATTAAGGCAAAGGTGATGGTCTTATTACAGCTGGCATGTACGTTGTTTCTGTACCCACACACTATGGATGTGTGGCTTTATTTTATTGTGTGAGTGCGTGCGTATGTGTGTGTGCACTGCAGTATTGTGGAGCTGGCACCGTTTTTAACGGGCGTTTCCTTCCTCAGAGGAAGCCCAGGGCCACGCGAGCGCCTCATCAGGGGGCGTAGGGTCGCCTCGATAATAAGAATGAATGGACAATGCCACAAATACAGCAGCCGGGGAAAAACACACACGGCACCAAGAACAGGGTGGAAGTTAAAAAATATATCAAAGATGTGTTGTTAGATGAGAATGATTCATATTCAGAAATCTAATCGAAAATCAAGAAAAAAAAATCATAGAAAATACTGTTTTATCACTAATACAATATGCAGTTGTTTCATTAGCCTGTTAACTAATTCTGTGAGAAAATGCTTAGACTCAACTGGGTTTGTTATGGGCTTTTATAGGCTTCTGTCTACTCATTGTCACTGGTTCTCTACTCTAATCTCATTGGTTATGACCTTGTCTTTTCATTGTTTTACTTGTTATATTTTCTAATTGTTGTTTAAGTGTTCAGTCTCCTTGTAATTAGTCCATGTCTTGATCCAGTCTTGACCATTATTAAAAAACAAGCAACTAAGCATACTTTGAATTTATATCCAACCGCCTCAGGCTCCTGTATGCTACATTCAGGCACGTTCATGCTATTGCTCACCCCCACACTTGCACTTAGCCTCTACTGATTTCTCTATTTACATCCTTGCTAAGATTCCCCTGCCTATTTTGTGATTATATATCTCAGATTCCACGGGCCATCCTTCCCTCTCTCTCTTTCAGTTGGGCAGGACAAAAGCTTAAAATGCTAATCCAAGTTAACAGAGATATAGCCAGCAGGCCTCTTGTTTCGTGTTCTTAGCCACGGCTGTCCTACTGTACTGTTCTGCCAACCCTCGCGTTACAGCCTGAAGGGAAGCTTATCATTTGCATAAGCTTAGATGTATTGGCTATGCCCAATTACTGTAGTTACATTAATACGTTTGAATACCTCCTTAATTAATCGCCTACCTCTCCCCTGAAGAAGCCTCTTTTTTCTCCTTCATTATGGTGACAAGGTGAAGAAACACAGGAAGCGGGAGTTGTCATAGGGTCTTGTTATGGCGGCGATATTGGTGGTGGCAGGTATGTGTGTGTGTGTTGTGAGGGGAGCACAGCTGGTTGTCTATATGAGCACCCCTTAGGCTGGGGTTTGAGTGGAAAATAGAGTACCATAACTAAAACTTGCATAATGACATTACGATATTACTGATATGCCAAATTGTACTAGTATGAAATTGTACTAAACAGAGACAGGCTAATTTGTATAGGATTAAGTACAGAATGTGTCATTTCTACAGATTACCAATGATAACCTTGGTTGAAACATCATTGTTTGCAACACTCAATAACAGTAACATGCTGCTGGCAGATTGTCTGGGCAGATATTATTACTCTGGTATGATCTATTATTGAGGTTACGCTGGATTCAGATCATTACTGAACCGCATTTTCTAAGAAATTATTGTCCCAGTGTTTCTTGTCCCTTAAAGTATAGCTGTCTCTTTTTTTTAATTACAGTAGCTCCCCAGGTAAAACAAATCTAGCTTGAAAAAGATGCAGAGGATAATTCTCCGACTTTCATTGAGATATAAACAAACGTCAGTCAAAGTGGTTTGGTGTGAAAAAGTACACTGTGGAGAAACCTTCCAACTAGAATATCTTCATAATGGAGATGTTAGAAACCATCAAAAATATAGTCATTTAATTTACTATCCTAAATGACCAGTGACTCAATAAGTGTGTCCTAATCAGTAGAGTGTTTTTTCTTTTTAACCTTTCTGCTATGAATATTTTGTTTTTGTTGTTTTTTAATAAATTATATGTCAAAGTTAAACTACAGTAAAACAATGTCTCAGGTGGCATTGGGCCAGACATTTGTAATTACTTCATGTCACCACCATTATGAACTATTCTGACATAGTTTCTCTGCAATAGAGCATTTTGCATCAAACTAATCAGAATGACTCATCTTAGTGATTAAATTACGCAGAATGTCAGTTAAATGAACAAGGTAAATGTCTGAACACAAGAAAATGGAAAAAAAGGGAAAGGAACAAAATGTGAACTATTGCATGAACTATTCTCCTTTTTGTGTGAGAATTCTCTTATCAGGCCTCAGGTCCGGTGGACGAGACTTGCCCTTCCTCATCCCTGTAGCTGCCACACACTCATTGGCAGACACCATTGTACTGTCTTGCAGGAAGTTGCTGATTCCCAGCATTCAACGGGTTTCCTGTGTCAGGTTACCATGTCCTGTGTTTATTTTCTTTCTCGTTTCTCTCCCTTTTTCGCAGACTATGTGTACAACCCTCTTTCTCTTTTTTTCCCCAACAGCATCCGCAACAATGGAGAGATTGCCTTGCGTCAATAGTTTTTCCCCCCCTTTTTTTCCCTTTTTTATAGGAAGGATCTAAATTCTGTTAGCTATATGGTCTCTTTCTTGTCCCGTTTCTGCCCAAAACTGAAGTTTACAGTTTCCATCAAGCCAATGAAATGGTGTCCAAAAAAAACTGAAAGAAAGGAGTAAAGTAGAACCTCAATCAATTTCAAATTAAGCAGTTCATTCAATAGACCGTGGCTTTGACAGATAAGCTTGTTACAGCTTCAGAATGGAGTAAAGGAGAGGCAGCAGAAAATAGTAATCTTCCAGTAGTAATTATTGCCTTGCTTGGACTTTTCTCTTTCTTTGTTTTTTTTTTTTTTTTTGTCCCAAGCTCCAAAACTAATGGCTGTACAACAGCAAGCAGTGGGAGATTGATAGGGAGCATGAATGATGTATAAAGTCTATTTTGCACAGATCAATAGTGAATTTCATTACAGCTCGGACAGCACACACTCAGAGAGACAAGCACCCCTTTAAAACCTCTCCCTCTCTCTCTCTCACACACAGTCTCTCTCTCACTTGCGTGCACACAAACATACACACCAACAGAAACCCAAATATGATATGCACTACACACATACACCTTCAATCAACTTAAAGTCAGCCCTTATGGTCTTAACTATGCAAATGAAGACAGAATTGTTAAGCTAAATGCATTTCTAACAAGGAATAAGTCATTAGCACTGATACAGAATGCAAACTGGATGTAAATGTAACTCATTTTATATATGAGCACCGTAGTTAAGAGTAAATGTGTAAGTAAAAATATTCCCAGCACAAGCAACACAATGGGGCTTAATGCAGTTTGGGCCCAAAAGTCCTAATGAAGCTTAATCCAATTGAGAAATTTGGAGTAACCCAGAGAAGGCATTCTACTAAATGGTGGAGCATTGCTGAGTGAATTTGATTGCATTCAGCGACAGGAGCATTAGTAAAGTCAGGATGTTGGCTGGTCGCCGCCTCATCTTATCCTTAACACCCCAACTCATCCCAAAAGTATTAATTGGAGTACCATCATTCCAGAGAACACTGTTGTTCCTACTCCACTGTTGGGGGGGGGGGGGGGCTTTATACCTCTCAAGCCCACACCTGGCACTGGGAATGTGGACAACAGATTCATGATTATCTGCTCCAGAGAGTCCTATTCTATTGCCTATATTTATCTACAGGGACTAGACAAGCTGGTGTGTGTGTGCATTTGTAAATGCATTTATTAGGAGGGGTGTCCACAAATATTACACAGTGTATGTGTAATAGAATTGTATCAAATTTAAGTGTCTTTAAGTGCATTATCGCCCCCTTCAAGATGATTTGCTGCAAAAGCTGAACACCATATCAGAACCTGAATGTCTAACAGTGGATTTCAAAATTATTATTATTTTGAATATTTTTATCTGCATCTTTTTTATTACAAAAAACAATGCATTTTAAAAGTTTGCATGTATGGTTAGGAGTTAGAGGGTCACATAACATTATAGTGCCAGCTTCAGGCCAATAATAGCAGTACAATAACAATTTACGGTTTGGTCTGGGTGATTTATTTTTATAGAAGAAAAATTAATAATAATGAGTTACTTCTGAAAAACAACTCCTGATGGGTAACTGTGGTAAGTATTGGTAAATTTGCCATTCAACATCGGTATGGCCAATGAAAACAGATATTGGACCTTTATGGGGTGAACATCCAAAAAGCAAAATACACCAAAATCCCCGTCCCCTGCCCAGGTCCGAGCACAGGAACGTTCCAGAAGGCTCTGAACTGCTGATGGACCATGCGCAGGAGGGGAAGCAAACACAGAACTATATGAACATTATTTCACAGAAAGAGACAGAAAAGGAGGAGGGGAAGAAAAAAAGGCTGAGGGTCTGGAAATCATTTCCGATTCTATGTTTACACACTACGCCGGTCTTTGGCTTTGGCCTACGCTGCAGAGCGATTCAACTCTGGCACAAGTTCCCTCGGCTCAGTGGAGGAGATCCCAGAGAGAAGAGCTGGTGGCAGTCTCATGTGCAGGGATCATTCTATCCTGTTCTGTCTGGATGGACTTTAAGATTGGTGAAAGAGCGATCATCAACAATTATTTGAACCACATTTCCCACAATTACAGGTAAATCATTATATTGCTGCTGCCATTCTTACTATCATAATATATATAAGTTAAATAAAGCAGCAGGCAATGAAAGGCTGTGCGTTGCAGTGGGGGGAAAACTGTTCTCTTTGCTACCATACATCACAGTGGCCCTGAAAGCCAAGCTACACATCGAACCTTTTCAGAAAGGGGTCAACTACCCTGACCTCTGGGGCAGCTGTATTTCATGGCTTAGGCCAGCAGCCTACACAGCTTAGAACATGCAAAAAAATGTGCAGAGGTTAGAGGATGTTAACATTCACCATTCATCCATGCAGCAGCCTCCTGGGAGAACCAGGCCCAGTCCAAGTAATGAGAGGGTTGAAGTAATTTGGTAGTGGGTTTGGTGGGAGGAGGTGGTAGTCATAGTGTTGGAGTAGGGGTCAACATAGGGATGAGTAATGAGACCTTCCATGTCGTCCAGCTGCAACACCACTTAAAAGGAAATGATGTTCTTACTCCGTCTATAATTCCTTTCACCTAATTCTTCTTCTTCTTCTGACGTATTACAACCTGAATCCTGTTAAACGTCCAGGACGCAGACTTGTGAGGAAAATCAATATTTTTACAATCCTAATTAACAGTAATAGTCTAAGTAAACTAGACCAACCAAATATGCATTTACAAATTCATTCCAAACTATACCACAAAGCTTGGATGCAGTGTTGTGGGTGGGTGTTTCTTAGTCCACCTGATCATCTACCCAGCCCATCTGGCATTGGACCATATTTCATTTTTCTGAGAAAGTGAACTGTACACTGTACTGTAGACATTAAAAAAGAGACACCACATTTCCACATAGAACATGTCCTATTGATTTAGTTCCTATATATTGCCAGCTGTACTGTAGCACTAGACTGAACAGCTTCATAGCTATTACCAGGCAGCAAAGGGTCAACAAGAAAATAACACAGTAGGTATCCTGAAGCATTAGCTGGATGGAAATACACCCTCCTTGGCCCTTCCAAACTTTAACTCTCTTGCATCTCTTCAAGGAGTTGCATTCCGTACCTAAAATATGCAGCCCAGAAGCTTCTGGGCCCCTTTCCGAATGAACAGCACGGGTTGCTATGACAATAGTAGACAACAGTAACACATAACACACAGCTGATGGACAGCAAACTGCGGGTGCTACTCACACAGCTACTATTTTGTTTTATAAACTTCAAACTACTACTCTCAATTATAGAATTTGTTTTGCATCATGTGATGTTAAAATTTGCATGAACCTAAACACAAAAATCAACACAACCAAATTTCCAATTTTAAAAATAAAAATACATTTAGAAAGACAGATGTTTACTTCAGGACTGGCTCTGCATCATTTCCCAATGAGATGCCATTAAGTTTACTCTATAGTCTTGTCCAATGACCGTAGAGAACATGGACACCATGGTTCCACTCCTTTCCATTTTAGAAAAATTAAGCTAAAATTGTTCTTAATGCTGTCAAATTAGCAACCAGATTCTGCCCAGCACAGACCAGACGTAAAGCCAGACTCACTTACTCATTTAGAAGACCTACCTCCTCTCAGACCAAATATGTCTCAGATTACCTTCATGGAGCTTATAACGCTGAAGCAAAATGGATTTTTCCCCATACCTAGTTTGTCTAATAATTTTAACGTTCCAATAAGAGTAAGTTCATGTATGTTCGACTACATCTTACAAAAAGGGTGCAATGCAGGCGGTCTCTTCCAGCCAAGGCTGTCAATTCACTCTATTCATTGTATTCAAGTGTAACCCCGCCTTCTTACAATATAGCAGAAGAAGGTTATAAAAGCTGATTTCTGAGTGAAATAATAAAATGTGCCAAAATTAGCACAGCGAAAACTAACTGTTGGAATTAAACAATGAAGGGCTGTTTTGTCAATGAAACACATGGGAATGAGCGAAGCTACACATCATACTGCAACCAGCCATCAGAGGCGCTAGTAGGCACCTGTAATTGCTTCACTTTTGAGACACGTTACAGAGTCCATGTTTTCTACATTCATCAATTTCAACTGACTACCTTATATGCTGCTATTTGATGCTAATAATCAACCCGTTGGCTGGGTTGTTACTGTGACACAATCACTAACCGAAAGGCTGGACAGTGCAAAACTACAGGGCTGGGCTGGGGTCAACCTGCATTAGAGGACAGTGGGTTGATGAGTCTCAGAGGCAGAGCTTTTTTTTTTTTTTTTTTTTTTACATAATTTGAATCTGGCAGCTGCTATTTATGGACCAAGAGAAATGCACCAAAATAACTGTATAATAAATTGTCTTTACACTGACTTCTACTCACTAAATATTCTCCTGTTGTTGCATGACAGAAAGTGATATTAGACTTATATAATGGTAATACCGCATACCACAGTTTTTGGTGTGTACATTTTCTGTTCTGTGTCTATCTAGTACATGGCAAAATAAGCTCATTCCATGTGACACAGGATGGGAGCTCTGGCGATGTCATGCTTTGAAAACAGGTGAAAAAAAAAACAAGCCCACTGAGTTCAACTAAAAGACAGAGCAAGCCAACCTGGAGGAATCAGTCGGCTAAATGTGCCTGAAAACAGTCAGAAACACTATTAAGACCATTCACTCGACTTGAAGCTCTCAGGTATGTGTGATTCGAACCTCAGTTAGCTGAAACACTGTCTGTCTGTGCTGTGGAGTTTAGCCTGCTATCTAACTTATTCAAGCCTAGATAACCAGCTACGAGTGCAAACACTTTTTTTATGAAAAAGAGTTTATCCTACTCTTGTTAGAGTAACTCTTTCTACTGTCCAGGAAAGACTTTCTACTAGAAGCATTGGTGGATTTCATTGCATTACGCGACAAGATCAGTTTCTAGAATAAAATAATGGCTAAAAGCACTGTCCCATATAATGGCAGGAATGCCACTGTTTGGCAACCTTAGGTTTAACAAGGGATTCTGGTCGTATGCAATGAACACCTTTTTTTTTTTTTTTTTTTAATGGCAACATGTAAACGCAACATAACAGCGCACACTGAGAAAGAGGAGGAAGAGAGAAAGCGAGAGAAGGGAACAGAGTGGGAGCCATGCCTCAGGATGTGTTAATGGCTCGGCACGGAGGTCCAATTCCCATAAAACACTTGATCAGGCTAATTAAAAGAGCCGTGGCGGGATCCATTCTGAGCAGCAGGGCGGCCGGCTGCATGCCAGAGCCAAGCACTCCCACACATGGAACACTCAGCCAGAACCGGGTGAGAGAGAGAGAGAGAGAGAGAGAGAGAGAGAGAGAGAGAGAGAGAGAGAGAGAGAGAAAGAAACTATGCACTGGGGAATCTCAAATAGAATGGAAGAGGGCATCTTGAAAGGATTTATATAGGATCGTCACTAGAGGATCTGATTGGACAGGGAACATGTGCTCAAACATACTACAGCTAACAAAATTTAAAAATAAAAATAGTTAAGACTAGGTGAACACAATCGTTAAAATACTTTTAGTAATTTTATAGTTACTGAGTTACTGATTAAGCTGTAAGATTCCCCTTGGTGTTTGAATAAAACACTATGTAAAAATAAGGTAAATAAAAATAATAATAATAATAACAAAATATATAACATATAGCGATTAATAAGTACATTAACCTTTAGGATAGGTTTGCTCAACATTAAGATGCGTAACTTCCACTTTCAAAAGCTAATTTTCTCTAGGCTAACAGCAGTGTAGTAGCAATGTAAGTTCAAAGTCTCATCACAATGGTTTAAAAAGTCTTTTAGCAATTCTATAGGTTTTATGATTGTTTTCAATATAGTTCTACAGCTCTCTTTTTACTCTAGTAGCACCATTACGTACGATGTGCACATTTAAATGCTAGCACTGCATAGTGATTTGTGACGCAATTGTCACATGCAGCTAAAATAACCTAATTAGCCAAATGGATTTTAACTGAAGATAAGATTGTGAAGATAAGATGCTGATTTGTGGCTGGAGTTTGAGATACTGCAATACTGTACTTTAAATTATGTAAGAATTCTGGCCAAAAAATGGTTGGATGTAAGTCATTATGTCATTAATGACCACACGTCTCCTCGTTTTACTCACATTTGACTGAAATACAGCTATGGGCTATTAATATTTGGTTCACACCACATTAGTATTATTAGTGATACTAATACATTACGAAAACCTTCCAACTTTTTTTTGTTTGTTTTTTCTCTGATTTTTATGTTTTTGTGGTCATATTCAGTACCTTCACTGAGGAACAGAATAAACTGTTCATTTTATGTATTAAGTTAATTTGATATATTGTGAAGTCATTTTGGAATCAACTGCAATCAACACAGTCAAACTCCTAACACTAGCTGAGAAAGTGTTTGAGACTCAAACACTGACCATGAAGCTCAGAGTCATTCGTAATGTTTGCTGGTTCTGCTGTGTTCTGATACTCACTGTACTGGGCTGTCTGATGTACTCTTCAGAGTGGTATCCGGTGACTGGTGTTACATTTGCTTTTACTGTCAGTCTAGCTCCTCACACACATCAGATTCGGCTTCTGCAGCTGTGAACAAGCAATGCATTACTATCTAGCAGTGAATGTGGTACTGCAGGATCCTGTGACTGAGAGACCTTGCACAATGTTGCAGCAACTGGTGAAATATGGATCATATATGATCTAAGCAGTTTCCAGCAAGAAATATGGATGATTGATCAACCAATATGTAATGTAATCGATCCATCTCTAGTTTAAAGTGTCAACGTCTCAGGTCTTGCACAAAAGCTGTTACTTATAAAAATGGTTTGGGATGTAGATTCTTTCTTTTTTTTATTTAGATGTTGGGAGGAGCTTATAATACAATGAACTCTGAATTTTCAGAGGCCCTTGAAGTCTTATGTCAAGGCTATACTGCTGTCCCTAATAGCAGGTATAGGGAGTTTTATGACTGAAGCTGTCGTGCAACTTCACAAAAAAGTGCTCCTTCAAAGTCCTGTTCTGCAGTGAAAGACGATATTCCCATTACTTAGTACTACTACTACTAGGTGCTAAATACAGCACTGTTATATGAGGGGAAGGGCTGGGGTGAAATAAGGCATTACTCATGTTGGGTGTGTATCTCTGTGTAACCTACTAGTGACAAACATCTAACATCATGCCATAATGTGGCTTTGAATTTTATACAGTCTGCTGCACACACTACATTTTTATTGTTATCTCTCTCAGTGCATTTTCTTCTTCTTGTTGCACAATCACTCCACCACTCCCTGAATTTGAACAAGAAATTAATATGAAATTAATCCCTACTACATGATGCTGCCACCTCCATACTTGGATGATGTGTGTTTGTTGAGTGGGCAGTGTTTATTTTGTCAAAATATAAATACACATTTGACCAGAAAAACGTCAACTGGCAATCTCCAGACGCGCTTTGCTGTGTTTACACATACAGTCCAGTTTGCAAATCTCTTGATATCACTGACTGGTGCAACTTTACTCCAGTCTCAGGCCCTGAACCCTGTCCTTCTTGGCCTTTCTGTGACAAGTCTCCCTTTGAGAGATGGCCTTGTGTAGGCAGTTAATGGCTGGCATAATGCACCTTCACTTTCTCCAGTGCTAACTGGAATTTCTATATTCTATATTTCTAATATTGTGTAGTCTATATTTTGTGCACGTCTACAGCTTTATATTTGACTGTTTCAACAATTCTTAGCTCTTGACGTCTACTCTTGGCCTTGTTTGTTTGTTAGTTTTTTTGTAATACTGAAAATGAATAAAAACCCACGCACACACGTTCACACACCACACCGGTAGATTTCTTCCAACCTAAGCCATTGTTTACTTGGAAGAGATTTTAGAACGAAACATATCCACACGTGGTTGCTACAACAGTGCTGGGCTATGAAAACAGTGCTCACACTGAGTGGAGAAATATCATTTGTCAGATTAAATCATGCATACGTACATTGGCTGGTCCATGTTTTACAAACGTCTGGGCATTAGACTGTTGTATTATCAACTCTAAACAAGCAGGAATATGCTATAACATTATGGCGTGAGATGATACTGGCTGAATACATACATTTGTTATGCCATCTGAATGGTATATAAACATATATGTGTATGTTAAAATGATTGCCCAAAAATAGAACTTTGACTGATAACCTCGCTGAACTACACCAGTGCGGCGTAGGTGTCCCCCAGAGCTGTATGCTCAGGCCAATGCTGTTCGCTCTGCTCACCAACAACTGTGCTGCAAAGATACAGTTCGAATAGCATCAAGTTTCCTAATGTCATGACTGTGGTGGGTCTAATCACTGGTGCAGAAACAACAGCCTGTCTTTTCATGCCTTTAAAACTCGAGAATCTCAACTGGGCCCTCAAATTGTAACTAACTGTGCTATTCAATCAAAATGAGCAGCATTTAATAACAGAAAGAACCAGTTAAGAAAGCCAACAAGTGCAGAAAAAAAACACAACAGCGTTCCAGATCTCACAACAAAAAACCCTATCTATGCTCAAGCACATCACAGCAGTGTTGAGCATGGAGAAACCTGCGTTAGCGAGCGTTAACAAACATGTCCAGACTTCCCCCGAGGAGAGCTTAGAGAAGTTGGCCGAGGCGTTAGGCTGAAGATTTATGGCTCCGTTGAAAAAGAGTGGAAGTGTGCTATTGATAAGTCGCTCAGTGGAGGAGAAGGGTGGCCGCAGCAGTAATTAGGAGATGAACTTGTGCTTCATTGACTCGTAGAGGCTTGAGAACAGAAGAGTAGAGTTTTCAGAAGGTGCCTTTACAGCCTTAAAAATTAGTTGTATAGTAATAGTGGAAATGTCTTGTTTGTCTTGAATGGTAATGTGGAGATGCAAAACTGAAGAGACGCTTCTACTGAAGTAAAAACTGAACATCACTTTTACATGAACCTTTAGCACATAATTAATAACTACACCATTACGCAAATAGTAAAGCTCTTAACACTGTATTAGAATTGAACAAACTAACTGCTGATTTAACTAAACAAGTAACAAACAAAAAATAAACACAAGGTGCCTTAAATGGCGCATCTTCGTGAATGCCTCTTGAGTTTGGGGGACGGGGGAAAGGTTATAGGCCAGGAGTTTGAAGTCTAAACAGGCTATGAGTGTGGGCCAGGAGGGAACACCCAGGGTGACGCAGGCCAATCTAAGCCCACCCTTGTATTTCCAGTGCTTCAGAGTGCTGGACTCTGGCCCGGCTCTTTTAGACACTGCTGAGCTATGGGAAGGGCCATTGTTAGCTTTGGCTGCCAGGCTGTTTTGTTTCTACTCTGCCCAGAAAAAAGGAGGGAAAAAGAGAGGTTAGAGAGAACAGCAGGCAGATGACCTAAAGAAGAGGCGGCAGGCGGACTGATGGGAGGGCCAGAAGGAGAGAGAGGAAAAGAGAAAGAGAGAGAGCACTGGGAGCATGGGTCATTTGCTCCTCCTCTCTTAGTTTAAGGAAAC
The DNA here is from genome assembly GCF_030463535.1 of Salminus brasiliensis. Lineage (NCBI taxonomy): Eukaryota > Metazoa > Chordata > Actinopteri > Characiformes > Bryconidae > Salminus > Salminus brasiliensis. The sequence continues at coordinate 29,455,660 of NC_132897.1, forward strand.
CCATCATCATTAAATTTTCTCTCTGGATAACTGAACTCCATTCACCTTTTTAATAATATGCTGTAATATGTAAACATTATATGTTAAAAATAATTTGCTGTAGCATATAAACACTGCAAATCTTCAAAACACATAAAAAACATTTTGGTGTAATTGGTTTTGTGATGAAAACCAACTTATTTACATATATCTACTTATTCAGTCTGCAGCAGTTTAGCCTCAGCCACACTAGTCTACTTTTTCAAAAAGCCACAATACAGTATATAAAAACAGAGGTTGTTTGCAAGTAAAGCACAGTAACAAAACCTGCTGTTTAAAGAGAGGTGGACATCAGTGAACAAAAAGAAAAGAAAATACAGCCGAAATGTAAGAAATGAGCCCTTCAAATGTTTTTATATTACTTCAGTAAGAGCAGGATTCACCGCTAAATGTACATACAAAGACTCTGGGTACAAAGTCTCAATGTATTGTTATGATATTACCATGATTACTAATTACTATTTTCATTTTACTTTCTAAATAATTTCTTTTCATAAAACTTAAAATGAGCTATATATATATACATTTAAGTCAACCCTACTAAACAAGTCAATAAGGAGACCATAATACTCTACTCTTGGCCCAAGTACTCTCGGAAGACAAGGGTCTTCAGTCTGCATTTGAAGACAGCGAGCATCTCTGCTGTTCGGACAACCAGGGGAAGTTTGTTCCACTATTTCGGTTCCAGGACAGAAAAAAGCGTGGACGCTTGTCTTCCGTGGATCTTAAGGGATGGCGGGTCAAGCTGAGCCATACTTGAAGTCTGAAGGGCTCTTGGTTCAGATCGGCTTTTGACCATTACCCACAGCAATTTGGTGACTGTAGCTCAGAAAATGTGACCTGTAGAAAAGTCTACAGTCTGAAATGTTGGTTAAAAGTTTACAGACACATTTCAATGCTGGGAGTTTTTTGGCCACATTTTGGCCAAACAAAAAATTGTGTTTGGATGCTGCAAACATGCTGTTGCATGTAGCAAGCCATGGAAGACAGGCGTCCAGGCTTTTTTATGGTATTGCAGATCAGGACAGAGACGTCAGAGCTGGAAAGTTGTCGATATCACAAATACTGTAGGAGTAGCGGCTCCAAAAATGGGCTTTCAGTGCAGTGTGGAAGAATTAGAAGCTGCTGGGCTGAACCTGAGAAGCCTGGAATAGAAAATAAGAATTTTCCCCTGTTTAGCAAAGAATTCCCCAAAGGACAGCCACAACTACTGCTTGTTATCTTTTCATCTCACAGCTAATCTGTGTGCATAGACACACACACACACTTCGCTCTGTTACCCAGGTGTGTGGGGCATGAATTCCTGTGGCACACTCACATAGGCTCGAGGAAGAGCGCGAACAATTATCCTCAATATCTGTCAGGCATATGACAGCTCCTATGAACACCCCTCCCAAACACACACACACACACACACACACACACACACACACACACACCCTTCCTTTCCCTTTCCTCAGAAGGAAACAAGAGATGCAGAAGACTACAAAGAAAGGGGTGGGAACTGCTTCTTATTGTTCACACTCTCTCTCTCTCTCTCTCTCTCACTCACTCACTCTCTCTCTCACTCTCACTCACTACTCCCACACTCCTCCTCCTCCCCTTTCTCTGTCCCTGGCCTTTTTACTGTTCATTACCCAGTGCATTTGCATGTGAGCCAGCTTGCTGTAAGAGCATGGTGTGGCGAGAGAAACTGGAGAGAAAAGGATTAGTATAATGGAAATCACTGGTGTGTGTGTGTGTGTGTGTGTGTACACATTCTGGGGTCTATTTAAGACAATGTGTAACCGAGCGATAGTGAACGAGAAGCAGAGATATGGCCTTTAATTAAATGCTGTTGTCAAGTCTTTTTTTCCCTTTCTCACATTAAACGAGCCCAACCCCTTGTTATTCTTTGCCCAGAGTTTAACATTTATCCCAAACTGATGATACTAAACTGAAGAATGTGTGCATTTTAAGGATTCCAATATTACCCACAGCAATTAAACCTGTTAAATAAAAGGATGTGCATCCTAAAATGAGTATAGCAACTGGGCCAGAGTTTGTACAAAAACTGAACAGGGAACTGCTTTCTAAATTCTGTAAGCACTGGACACCAAAGGTCAAAAGTATGTTTTGTTTTTGTTTTTTTACAACCTAAGCCAAAGCTACATAAAAATAATTGTAGGACTAATCTACTTTTTGCAGAGCCACAGTATATCTACGTTCATTTCTAAACCATAATTCCAGCATGGATGCAGATACTAAATGATCTGAGTACAGAGTATGTAAGCCAGTAAGACATGGACAGCAAACCTTCAGTTCTGTACCTGAAACCAGGGGGTTCGTATAGATCACAGGAGGTACCTAAATCCCCCCTGAACCCTTCAAAAGGATTACTTCCTCTCTCCTTCCACGATATCTCAATCCGCTGGCGGGTGGTCCTAGAGGGAAGATTTCTTAAGCAGAATTGTTCCATCAAACACTTTAGAAGTGTTGAGCTTTAACAAATCAAGGAGATGAAGTCAATGAAAATAATCTCTACACAGGTACAAGGTGCAGGCTGCCACTAAGATGTTTTATATGGCTTTCCATTACCATGATACTGCTTTCTGGATGCAATTCAACATTTAATAATCAATGACTGTTTTGACAGAGCTTTAAAATGCCTTGTGCTGCTACTGTCCACATTTCACTTTCAAAAACTTTCAACATTGTATTTTGTTTATATCATCTAACACTGGATGATCCTTCTGTAATGCAATGTTTTTATCTCTCTGTCATTTTTCTGATTGTCCCAAGCACTAGGAGAACTGTACTTTTACTCAATTCAAACTTTTCAAGTTTTCAATTCAAGCTTTTAGTAAGAAAAAAAAACCCTAAAACATATAGTATCTAAGCGTCGGGAGTAAAAAAAGGCCATTAAAGGCCATATTTGTATATAACTGAGTTATGAAACCTTAATTACATGAGATATTTTAGCTTACAGCAGTGGGAGAACTATGGTCTTACCAAAGAGAGGACAAACCTCAGCAGTGAGCCTTTTAGTAGCAAAACACAGCATAGCCATAGGAAGGTTAAAAAGTCTGGCTAAGAAACAAACCGCTTGTGTTCAGTTTGCATCATCTGATGCGTTCATATTTCTCCCTCTCACGTCTTATGTCATTGGCCATAATTTTTTCACTTTTGTCTGGATGGTCACTTTCCGTTTGGTCGCTGGTGTTTAGGAAATCAGTTGCACTGATTAGTTGTACTAAACACTAACAAGAATGTTTCAAATATAGTCCCTCTTTGGTCTTCTTAGCAATCAGTGGATCAGTGGTACTGTATGTCAGGATAGAGGACATTGACTTGAAATGAACCTTAATTTACTAATGAGCCAAGTTCACCGGCGAATTAAAAGTGATGAAGCCAATCTGTATGCTAAGCTCACTGCCTACATAGTCATTTAGCCATGCACTTCCAACAATGCCAGGCAGTTTGAGGAAAAGTGGGAAGGGATGGTTGTTGTTAATTGCCCACACTTGATCACGGTATTACCTCAAATTAGGTCTAATTAGGCAGGGTAAGCCGGGATGAACTGGGCGCGTGCAAAGCGAAGCCCTGGAGGGCACGCCATGGTACTTTTATAACTGGCTGGTTGGTCTGGCTGAGCCAGTTTGTTGTTCACGGCACACTGCTGAGGTGATTAAGGGAACAGGGTCTTTGCTCGTGCTGGGCAGAGGAAGGGAAGGATTCAAGGGACTAATTATCAAAGAGAGCCTATAATCAAACATCCGAATCACAAACACACACACACACAGGCAATTGCCATAAACCTCCTTTGGCATACATCCAGGAGTCATTTTATCCAATTAGGTAAATGACTGTAATGGCAATGAACAGGAGGAGAGCGAGGGAGAGAGAAGCATGAAGCAATCAGCAAATAAAAAAGCAGAACAAATATATGTAAAAGCATCAAGGGGGAGACTTCATAATGAGGTTTTTACTGTGGGTTTCCGTCTCTGCAAGCTTTCGCATGTTCATGTGTGTATGTTTTTTTAAAGGTCTAGTGCAATTTATTTGTTTTCAAGAAAAAATATGCTATTTCTGCCATTAAACAACAATAATGGGACATTGTGAAGTCAGAGACAGATTAATGTCATGCAACATGACCAATTTATGAATGTTTTATAATGAATTATTAAATTCATATGCGCTTTGTATCTGATGAAAGCGAGTGAATTTTGTCCAAAGAAATGGACACCAATAGGCCAACAAGCCAACAAGCAGCAAAATTAGCTACAGGCCATTCCATGTTGATATGTTCCAGACACTTCCAAACATGTGTCAGACGGGTCCTAGACAAGGTATTAGCCCAACCCACCCCCACCACAACCCAGCCACTGTGCCTCTGAGGTTAGGAATGTTCCTGACACAGAGCTGAGGTGCAAGCTTCTCTGATCCCACCATGTTAAAAGTCACATTCCTCATTGGTGCGGCACCTCTGCTCGCTACTGGCCAGACCGTGCCCCGGGGCACAAGAGCCGCTTGTTCTGAGTGACAGCATGAGTGCTCCGGGCCTTTGCCATGCACTTGTTAAACCATGCCCCTCCCATGGCAGCCGGGCTAACTGTCAGTCAAGCAAGGGGCTTCGTACGACATTCCCTCGAATTGGAAAATCCCAAAAACGTGTCAAGGCCCGGAAGGAATGGGGTACAGTGGAGTTAACGGTAACAATGACTACACCGCCATGGGGTGGTGGTATAAACATTATGGAAGATATTCCTGAAACCCAGGGAAAACAAACATTGTGTGCCTTAATAATAGGCCTTAATAATTCATACCAATAGGAAGAGACTTTATTAAAAATGCAACTTGTTTAAATTGTTGTTTTAACTCGGTGGGAGAGGAGGACCCTCTGTGCAGATTAGTGCAGTGCTATCAGGAGGCTGCAAAGACAAAAAGCAAACAAGTCTAAACACAGGAAAGATCAAAACTGAACTCACTGATCCTGTGACCCGTGCCTCAACACATTAATCAGCACATTAACTGTGACTTGAATCACAGCAGCTTACATTTGCACATCTTATTCTTTGTGACTACGATGTTAGCAAACACTGAAACAGATATTCAGTATTAGGCAAACTAAAACTATCTTCTTAAAAAAAAATCATCCAGACAATGCTTGCTTCAGAGTTCGAAATGCAATTGGAATCCCACAATGCTAATGCTAATAAATGTCTAGGTTTCTGGCATGAACTTTTCCAGTTAGACATTGCCCCTATCGTGCTCTTATTTACACGAGTATTAGTTGTAGGTTCTAAAAGCTCAGGAATGTGCCATGTTAACCTTTTCCTGTTGGAACAGGATCTTCAAACATATTCAGTCAAGCACACAAATCTTATCATATGTAGTGACAGTGTAGGTCCTATAGGCACAGTTTTACGGTTCACTGCATAAGACTGCATCACGCGCCACTCAAGCCCCTGATAAGACTGATCCGTTCATAGACTCATACCAAAGCCATGACTACTAACATGAACTATATCGAGCAATCTACTTCTCTTACTCCCCTCAAAAGACTTTTAACTAGTGATGTCCCAATCAAGTAATTTTGCCCCCGCATCAAATCCGAGTTTCTTAATGCTGAGCATCAGCCCATACGGATCCGATCATTGTGTTTATATAAGCAACACAGCCACACTGCTTAGATAAGATCAATTCATTTTTAGTAACAGTTTCTATAAAAAAAACATTCTGGACTGCTTTATTTAGTTTAGTAGAGACCTTTCTTAAAATACTGTTATATAGTGTGTTCTAATAATATAATATCTTATAATCCAGTTTAACTCTCTTGCCTGACCATTCAGCTCCCATTTCCTTTAAAACATTGCAGTAAAATCCCTGTGTGTGTAGTGGTACACAATCTGGACAGGTATCCGTTGTTGTTTGTTGACTACTGATGTGAAAGATCTGCTTTAGACTGAGTTGAATGCACTATGACTGGGTTTTTTTATAGCGTATGGGTGTATTAGCTTTAGCGTTAGCCTCCTCCCGGTTCTAAATGCATATAATGTTCTGTTTCCCTATTACACTGTAAAATAGTTATTTCATAATAACTGCAATGTACTCTTTTATTTTATTTATAGAAAGCTGCTTTGTGACAACACCTGTTAAAATGAACATATAAATAAGCTTGACTTTACTAAACTAGCCTCACTCTAAGAATTGAATCTTTACATTACTGCGCGTGTATCTTGGCTCTTTCTTTGGGGTTGGCCTTAAGGTTTTTTGCAGTTGCAGTACAAGCCCACAGATGTGCTGATGTAAAATAAGAACTCCAGCAGTCACGCACACAGAAGTGTCATTAACAAGCAAATTTGTTGTGTAATGGCATGTAAATCTTGTACAAGCATGCCTCGATACGGTGCGTGGGAAGTCGGGTACAAACAGTTGAGAAAGCGACATTGTGTAAGCAACTGATCATTAAGGAAAAATGTGTGTGTTGGGTCGATTGAATGTGTTCCTGCCTGTCGGGAGCTGTTGAACCTGAGCCCTATGGTGTGTATGTGTGTGTGTCTGTGTCAGTGAGTGTGTGCGAGCGAAAGACAGTGAGAGAGAGAGAGCAAGCAAGAGAGAGCGAGGGAGAGAATCAGACCACTGTGACTGATCTATTGAGAGGGCATCAGTGAATGCCTCTACTCCGGCTCTGATCAATACCACGTTATTTGTTTGTGTGCGCGCAAGTGTAAAATTGTGTGCTCTCTCACCCGCTGCGGCTCTGAGTTAGGGCCCAGGGTTTAAGGAGGTGGTTAAGCTGAGGGAGCAGTGGAGGGAAGAAAAAGAGGGAGTCAGATTGGCATTTCCATCAGCAAGGACGAGGCATGCTGCTCAGGTTTTTGCTGCCGATCTATAGCTAAGAGCACATGGCCTTGCAGAATCCCTGCCAGTGATACACATCCCATTAGACTTACTGGCTACATTATTAGACATATCAAAGTTGTTAATTCAGGCTCTATATGTGCTGTTCGAGACTATAGTAGGGTTGGGCGGTAGTAACACTAGATACTTAACATTTAAAAATGTAAACAGTATCTTAAAAAGTGGGCGACATTTCAAAATATAGTCGAGCTGATTTCTGTTCCGTGTCTATCTAATACACAGTCAAATAAGCTCAGTTAAAAAAAAAAAAAACACCATGAAGACCATTTCACTAAAAAAGTGTGATTTGAGCATCAGTTAGCTGGAACATGGTCTGTGCTGTGGTGTTTAGTCTGTAAACTAAATTATCTAAGCCTAGCCAGCTACGAGTGCAAATACAGCAGAACCGGTCTCATTACACCTTTCTGTTACTTTCAACACCAGTTGCTCAATATCGCTCTCTCAGACACAACTTTGATTGGTGGATCTGTTGCCAAGCTAGCTAAGCAAAAGTTAGCTTAGTGAGTGGGCTACAGATCCAAAATCATAGTAAATATTTGCAGTTGGATTGAATGATTGATACACAATTGTGTACAGTGTTCACTTAGTCTGTCACCCTGAACTTTGCATTTGAACGTTTTTTTTGGTTTTAATATAACGTAGGATGAGATTGTACGACAGCCATGTAAATGCAGAACCATCTGTGCTACATGCACAACTTACGCTACATCCACCCACCAACTCCATTCCCACATGGGGATACTGTATACCGCTGTAATATTTTGAGATATTTTAAGAGGTTTTTGAAAACTCAAGGGATACACACTCCTATGCTAAGAATGCTACCACTGAAAGGATTGGTTCACCATGCAAAAAATATCTAGCCAGCAATGGTCTTATGATAGACCGTTTCCATTGATGAATGGAGTACAAGGTGACTAGCAAATTGTAGAGCAACAGATAAAGTGCAGCCAGTAATTGTAAACCTAATTGTAAACATGCATGGGTATTGTTTGTGTATCTGATAAAATAGCCAATGAAACATTTTTTTTTTTAGATGGCTTGCAGATCAACATCAAATGACCAGGTCAATAAATAGTAGACTGGATGATTTAATAAAAATGAAGAAAGCTGTATTACCAAGGCAACTTTTACAAAGTAAAAAGTAAAAAGTTAAGCAGCATCATGCAAAAATTGGTATTTCCTGCTCCTGGGCACCCAAAGAGCACACTTTGCACATGCATTTCTGGGCAATCTAAGAGATACAGAAATATCACTGAAATTAAAAGAAGCATGTGGCCTGAGGCAGCAGAGTAATATTACAGGATTTTACATAAAAATAGCATTATGCGAAAGTTAGCAAAAGTGCAGTCAGCAGTGTGCTGAGTCCAGAATAGCAAATACACTATTCTCCTTATTACGGTTTATATACACTATTTTCTTTCATATTGTAAAAATGCTACATTAAAATGCTGCATAAACCAATTACGCAAAAACCACAGAGCAAATGAGTTGCCGTTGACCAAGATATTTTACTGCTAGAGAGCTGATCCTAGACAATGGCTGGCATAGTTCTTATTGCGATCATCATACACCACTGGACAGTTTTTGCAGGCCTGACTGCTGCTTCACAGATGAAAAGGTGGTGGTCTTGGCTCGACCACAGTTGGTGCTGGCTACCACTCTTAATCCGACTCAGCGGGTTGCACTAGTGAGCTGATAACAGCACGCAGTGACTGAATGCCTCTGCTCTGTGACAGTGTGATGCATGAGCTACCAGGCGCTCCCACTTAGCCTAGTGCAGCGAGTGCTGCTCCCTTTAGGGGTCTCACAGCCACTGTAGCTGCTGGAGAGGAAGTGTGGCTTTGGATTGGCATTGACAGATATACGGGTGGCAAGTCAAGACAATCTTAGGTGGCAGTTGCCAGTGGCAGACTGGTGTGGTGATAGAGAGTAGAGTAGGACCTGGGAAAAAAAAACAGAATGGGCCAAGTAGAATGTCTGTCAAAACTATGTTGCAAAGACAATGTAGAATGTGTTCCTGTATGGAACCAGAACCACTTTTTCTCATGATAATCTGCCAGTATATTATATACATTAAGGGGCTCAACAAACCAGGTGAAATTCATCAAATCTTCAAAACTTTCATAACTCATTCTAATTTGTATTAGTCTGTCCCACTTCTTACTTACAAATTAGTTTAACTACAGTTACAGAGTAATTCAGAGTACTCTTAGTACACAATGCTACTTAGTTTAGCATTCAAGGGGTTAAATTACAAAACCAGTAAACAGTAACTGAAAATTAAGGAAATGGATAAATAATAAACAGCTATTAAAAAAGCACTCCTGTTTGCTGGCAGGTTCTTGGTTTTCAAACAGTAAGCTCTCTACCCTAGCTCTCCCAACATACTACATCAATGACAGGGCTGAAATAGGCAAAGCTCCACAACATGTGATAATCACTTACATATCTCGTGGGAAGTTTGGGCACGGTCTGTGTATGTGTGTGCGCTTCTGCGATGCTGCAGCTGGCGTGTTCACAGATAAGCATGCCGAAACTTGACACTGGATTCTGAATAAAGGTTTGTTGTAGGGGGACAACAGGTGCCCCAGGTTGGGCGCCAGAGTTTGGTCCATGGATGTGCAAGCACACATTATTATGGTAAGAATTAAACTTATAAAATAGCTGTGCCAGACTTTTCAGCTCTAACAAGAGCTATACGACAACAGCCAAAACTGAGTGCTGAGAAGAATGTTGCTATGTACAAAAGACCATTTATGTTCTACAGTAAAGCAATCAGCCTATCAATCAACCTTAATCAACCTAGAGAAGTACACAGCATCAGAGACTGGCACTTCTGCATGTGCACTGATGACGTTGCTGCCTCCAAGTCCATCATCAACCCAGCAGCATCTCTACTTCCTGCAGAGACCAAAGAAACTCATCTCCCTGCCTCCCATCCTCACCACCTTCTACAGAGGGATTGTAGAGAACATTATGGGCGGCTAAATCACTGTCTGGTTGGGAAATTGCATCATATCTGACAGCAAGACTCTACAGCGCATAGTACACAACTGAGAAAAAATGTCTCCATCAAGACCATTAACACCACACAGTGCATCTACAAAGCCACCAGCATTGTGGATGACCCCACCCATTCTTTCACACAAACATTTCACCCTGCTGCCATCTGGCAGAAGGTATCGGAGCATCCAGGCCATTGTTGCCTGATTCTTTAACAGCTACTTCCCACAGGCCATCAGACTCCTCAACACTGATCCCCCACACATGCAGTGTATGATGCAAAATTCTGAATTTAGCAGAAGTATTGTAGTCTTCTATCTCAGTAACTCCTACTTTCATGCCATAAGCTGCCTGAAAAATATGTTATGTGCATATTATATCTTTGTCCTCATCACCCATTTTCAGCATTTGAGTGCCGTGTCGAGTGCTGCACTGTCATTTCTGTTTATTTTGCCAACGGTCTCTCAATGTTTTGTACTGTTCTTGGCCATATATACACATTTGCACTTTATGAAGTCTTGTATGTTTGTTTTGTGTCATTTTGCACTATAGTCCTAAGGGAACATTAGTTCAGTGTGTACTTGTATATGGTTGAAATGTCCTTTTAAACTCCTTCCTGCAAATGTACATATATGTATGTATATGTGTGTTTGTTTTTCCCACCGACATGGCAAGGCTTTAAACACCTACTGGAACAAAAGCAATCAGACTGCACCATGGGAGTCACATATAATGATGGTGGAAGAGAGGTCTAATTATCATAAAGAACCGCTCCTGATTATAGTCTGACATCAATATACCGCAAAAAGTAGACTATAGGCACAGCGAAAGAGAAACACAATCCTCACCCACACAGTGACTATACCCTTATTGACCAGTTCAACTTGTACGTGCACAGTTAGAGATTAAAGCTCATTGTTTTCTGCTAATTTCTATTAATCGTCCTATAGCCTTTCATTAGTTTACAGCTACAAGATTTAATAGTCAACAGAAAGTTTATTTGTCATATGCTCAGCCAACAGGCAGTTACTCTGTACAATCAGTAGAAAAACTATAAACATACAAGAGGTAGACATAAATAGGTAGCGTAGTAAACCTGTTAACAATACTGTGGTATTGTGCAAGAAAATGGCAGTAAGATACATGTGCACTATGATGCAAAAAGCATGGTCATAAAGCGCACTGTGCATGAGGGGTGTAATAATCAGAGACAACTTGTTGAGCAGGTAACAGCACAATAAAAAGGCCATATGTGAGTATGTGCATGTGCTGTGCCGAGAAAGTTGCACCGCACGAATGCTGGTTGTATCTGAAACGTAATAAATGCTGCCTAACTCAGGCAGTGTTTGAAGACAGGAAGGTACAGAATGCTTCGCTGCTTTACATATACTATGGTCCTCTCGGATAGCCTTGTTTCGCCTTGGGAGAAAAACAACATGGCAACATAGCTACCTTACGTTTCAGACACAAATGTTATCTGGTTAGCAGTAGTCCTATGGTGATCTTCATCCACTGATGGACAGGGTAGAGAGAACCAATCAAAAAGGGCTTTATTACAGGCTATGTCTCTACATAGAAAAATGACAACTCAAAGAACTGTTTGAAAGCCTGAATGGCTCTCTAGACAGTTGAATTGCTCTAAAAACGGTTCTACCCATAGGGAAACCTGATATATGGCAATATACAGATTTCAAATATATGACATACAGTATATTACAATATATCCAATTCCCTTTATATCAAACATACATTTGTCTAGTCCCTGTGGAGAAGTACTGCCAATAGAATCGGACTCTCTGGAGCATATAAACATGAAACTATTGGCTCAATGCCTAATGCCAGGTGTGAGCTAGAGGGATATAAGGCCTCCCAGAATTTTAACTGTGAAGCTGTCGAACTGTGTTCTCTGTATTGATGGTGTTTCATCCAACGCTATTGGGATGAGCTGGGGAGTTGGACATAAGGTGGGGTGGTGATCATCCAACATTCAGACCTCACTAACACTCCTGTCACTAACCACAATCAAATCCTCACAGCAATGCTCCAAAATCTTTTTAACACCCTTGATTTCAGGAGAAACAATAAATGAGCAGGTATACTTTTGCCTATATAGTGTACTGCACATATAACGCAACATTTACTACAGTTAAAACAGATTCAGTTAACTGGTTGCCTTTGCTATCTTAATAATTGTGTTACTGCCTGAGATGCAAGTGATGAGTTACATTTTCAGAAACTGCAGATTGATGTCTAGAATAAAACAAAGCTCCACTGCTAGCTACATTTCTGGTTTCACACAGTTCAACTGCCTGAGTCGCCTACACTGTGAACCAGTCTGTCCACACTAACTAATGCTAGTCATTAGTGTTAGCCATTAGCAGCTCCGTGCGCACTCCCTCGTCTCACTCTCCGAGTCGTCAGTGGTGCTGGCAATGCGTTAGTGAAGCCACTGTTCACCAAGGACTCATATTCTTTAATCAGAGCATCTTTTGTTGTTGTAAACAGCATGCATTTTTAATCCAGAGCCTGGGATTGTGTGTGTGTGGTAAAGAATGTGTGTGTGTGTGTGTGTGTGTGTGTGTGTGTGTGTGTGTGTGTGTGTCTGTCTCTGTATGTGAGTGTGTGTGTTGCCAGACTCTCGAGGGAGGTCTCTGAGGGAGACACTTCTCTGGTTGCTAAGCCTCCACAATGTCTGTTTTTTTCAGAAGAACCACCAGTTTCGTTCCACCCCAACAAGCATGCGCGCGCACACACACACACACACACACACACACACACACACACACACTGTTGTTATGCAAGTGCCAAAGTAACATTGTGTGAGTGTCTCTCTCTCTATATATATATCTGTTTCTCTCTCTCTCTCTCTCTCTCTCTCACACACACACACACACACACACACACACACACAGTTGTTACGCAAGTGCCAGAGTAACACTGTGAGAGAAACAGAAATAGACAGTCTTTCTCTCTCTCTCACTCTCTCACACACACAGCACTAAGTAAAGTGAAATGCATACATATCCAGCCACTTTACAAACACAAAACAGGCTTAACTATCATACACACATAATTAGACATTTACAGCAAAATCTCATACACTGTCTAAGTCTTTTGGGGCTAAAGGATCCATCCAAATGTAGCCATCACATTTATTTTGCTAGGTAAAAACATAAACAACAAATACATTTGATTTATAGAACTAGAATAGGGTACATTTGATTCTTTCTCACAATCTTCTCACTACTGCTTTAAATTAACATGAATTTAAACTTCCGGTCAAAAGGTTTAGAACAACCCCGATTCCGATTGTTTTGCCATCTTCACAACGGTTTTCTAACTGCCACCTATCAAATAGGGTTGTGTACTTGCAAGAACCGGGTAAAACAATATGTGTCACAATACAGGGGGTATGGTGCAATATACTACAAGATACTACTATAAGCAAGACAATATACTGCATAGTATAACAAAATACACCATCATAAGCACAAAATCTAAGTAAAAGAAACAGCGCTATCTAGCGGACGGGTTTAAAGACAACACAAAGTGAACCACTTTCTGCCAGCAATTTATGCATGTAAACTACTAATTAAAAATGAATACTGTATTTTTGAAAATCAATGATGTCCGCCATACATCTGGGAGTGCAAACACACAAACAGTTTGCCAACAGTTCTGTCAGAGCAGTCAGAGCCATTTTTCAGACAAGCTTTGAATTCGGTACTTTAGAATGTTGAAAGCAACCTTTGAAAAGCTACGCGTCAAACCTGCAAAAGAGAAACTGTTGGTTAAGGGAAGTCAAACAGAAATCATGTGCATGCTGATGTGCTTCATACGCGGAAAAGTAGAATCGAATCTTGTCTGGGGGATGCAGTGTAAACAACTTCCAGCCAAAGTACATTTCCATATTAATGCCAGATTTAAACAGGTTTACAGACACACCCAAATTCCACAAGCTGATGGGAGCACTTTTTAAAGCGTTAAAGAGGATACAGTCAAAGTATATTTTAGGTAGGACAGTCATTGTCACATGATAAAAATACTCACATCCTCACATCCACTAACACAAGCCTTGCTACTATGCTAACAAACTGCTATGAACACTCAGCATTCTATTTTTCAATTACAACCTCCCCCCTCCCACATAATAACCCCCCACCCCCCAGTCTTCTGCAGATCATCTGGAGACCAGCTCTGATTTTCTTTTGCTCCTTCTCACTCTTTATCTGTTTTTTTTCCCCCTTCCTCAGCGGATCCATATCTTCGATTGCGCAGCCACTGGCTGTCAGTCATTTTATTAGCGGATGACTTGCTGGGTCAATAGTGTCGATGCTGTAGCTTGGACACTGACCTAAATGAGCTCCTGCTCAAAGACCGGCACCCAAAAATCTACCATATCCTTTATTACACTCACACCCATTGGCCATTTTATCAGAAACATCTACTATAAAAACTTTAATCAGTAATTGTAGGCTTACAATTACAAAAAAAAACACCATCAATCTGTTCGTTAACGGAAAGGGAACAGGCTTTACCAGATATCATGTGGATGGTGACCCATCCAGGGCAGTGTATTAGGTGTAGTTTTCATCAGTCATATCACATCTCAGGCCTGTAAAAATGGAAGTACAAATTTTAAGCCCAAAAGAGACCCTCTTTTTCTCCTTAATAGACTCAAGTGCTAGCAATCCCTCCTCCATCCTTTGCCTTCCTCTTTTTTCAGATATCCCCTCCCAATCCCCCTCCCTTCAAGCGTTTAAATTGCTGATTGATTTTTAGGGATCTGAGCTCGATTCACTGCCCCTAGCTCCATCGTCTCTACTCATTGATCGGCTCGCCAGGCTGCTGACTCGCAAGTCGGAGGAGCCATCCTCCACCGCCCTGCGGAAATGAACTTGTTAGAAGGGCCCACCGATTTATTGCCTGTGAGCATCTGAGTGCGTCTGTGTGTGCGTCTGTGTGTATATACACACATTATATATATATATATATATATATATATATATATATATATATATATGTATGTATGTATGTATGTGTGTGTGTGTGTGTGTGTGTGTATATATACACACACACACACACACACACGTACGATTAGAGTAAGGGTACTTTCAGTGAACATACAGACACCTATCAGATTCAGGTGTGTGTGTGTGTGTGTGTGTGTGTATGTGTGTTGAGAGTAGAGCTGAAATTAAACTGCCTAGGTCTGCTTTGACGTGTGTCTTCTTATACTGTGTTGGATGATTTCTTACATGAAGTTCATTTAAATGAGCAGTGAGAGAAATAAATGTGGATTCTAAACTTTCAATTGTTTCATAAGTTCAAGAGGAGAAATCTGCAGTAGGAAAGAGAATGCAAGACGGAAATGACCTCTTAGAACGTTTGAGAAGTTAAAGGTGGCTTCTGCTATGAGCTAAAAGGCAGAGCCCCTGCCCCCTTAAACACACAAGAAGTTGATGGGGATTGTGGGAAGGCGTAAAAAATTACATGGACATGGATTGGGGGGTGTCCACTCTTTTTCCACACTGTCATACCACAGGGTGATGCATAAGTAGTGCAGATGGTTCTACGTTTATATGGCTTCTGTACCAATCTCATCCTGCGTTATTTTAAAACCAGAAAACAATCAAATACATAATTACACAATAACAAAGACAGAATCGTAAAATGGACTCCAGTTAGGCTCAGATAAGTTAGCTAACAGGCTCGTTTAACTGGCAAATTTTTAAATAATGCTGTCTACTGTTTTACCACCTAACCCAGAATGTTAGACTGGAAAGGGGAGGCGCTTCAGGTATGGCACACGTCCCACACTTAGGTTATGTCATACTGATCAAGTTATAGTTGTCCATTACCCAATCCTGATTTATTTTTGTCATTTGTAGAAGTTCTGTATAATATATCTATAATATAATAACTTTATAATTAATTATGTAAATATGTGATGAGCCCTTCACAAGTATGTAAATTAAATGCAATGTACGAAGCCGAATCTAAAGAGTTATGTAATGTAAAGCAAAATGACAAAAATGGCGGTCATTTTTTACCCTCTTTTTGATACATATGTTCACAATGTATTGATTTGTTTCACTGCAGTGATTCAGACAGGAAATCATGTTCAACATTTGTCTTACAAGACACATGCTTAGACTTCTGAGAAGATGACAGCATTGTGACAACTAAAATCTGCTCATCTGACACAAATTGAAAAGAGATTTGACAAATTGAGCCAATTTGTAAAATTTATTTTATTAGCAAGTAATTCTTTGGCTACAAATGGCCTGTTTTGTATTTAATAGGAATGCAGACTTCATCTGCCCTAATCCCGCCACGCTCAGCCCACCTGCTTGAGTGAGAAGCACCGTCCGTCCTACAGAATAGCTTTTATTGACATATTGATTGGACACCCCCCCCCCCCACACACACACACACACACACACTTTTTTTTTTTTTTTTTTTAAAGTTCCCTTGACGTTATTTACTTGCATCGTAAATCTTTACGGTCCTGTAAAAAGAACGTTTTACACACTCGAGGTTATACAATTTCCTAGCGACAGCATCCAAGTCCTGCCAAGTCCAGGCTGGCGTCCCAGGGCTGGCGAGGAGATGCACTTTCTCCTCTGATATAAGGTTTCTGCAAGACTGCCCAAGAGAGAAAACGGAGAGAGAGAGAGAGAGTGTGTGATGGTGTGAGGGAGTAAGAGAGACTGTGTGTGTGTGTGCGCGTGTGTGTGTGTGTTTGGCGGCACTTGAAAGAGTGACACTGCCTGGCAAGCTCTCCTTTCAGTGCGCTTCATGCTGCTGGAGAAGCATTTTGTTTTTTTGCCTTCTTTTTTGTCTCCCTTGTTTTTTTCCTCTCTTTCTATTCCTTTTTGTGCCAGTTAGCAGTGTGTGTGTGTGTGTGGGGGGGGGGGGTGCAGTGAGTGGCCACTGGGGGGTGCTGCCTAGGCTAAAGGATAGCGTGAAAAGTCAGAAAGGTCAGTAAGCAAGAAACAAAACACTGCGCATTTACACAAACACACTGTCACTGTTTGTGGTGTCCTCAGCTTGGGTTGAACAAGAAGCATGAACAGAACCTGCACACTTTCTGTGAGTGAGATGAACTAAGGATTTCAGTTTTTAGCATTACATAAAAGTAACTTTTAGAAAAATAGAATTATCAAGATTTATCAATTAACACAGTTTCTACTGTAGTTTACAATGTGATATGTGAGGCTAACATCACTAACAAACACTGAACCTGGACTGTCACAACTCTCAACTCAGTTAATACATGCTCATTCAGAAAATCTGAAAATCTACATAAACAACTTTATGAAAATAAATGAATAAAACAGCATGGATAGACCGAATATAAACATTTTTAAATGTACAGACATGAGATCGGTGACCACGATTGTGTCTCGGTCCAGTGTGTGTTAATGCTTAGAATCTCTGTTCTAAACTACACACACAAAATTCAGATGTCAAACATGTCTAGGCTGACTGACTGCATGACGCAAGTGAAGAATCATGGTTGACTTTACAATGATGTCCTGTAAACTTGATGAAAGTCCACTCTATATTTTAAAATATCATTACAGTTACTGCAGACATGGGTCATTAAGTAAATACAACTTCATCATATACTGATATGTGTAAATAAAAAAAAAACACTCATCACAGAATGGTATTTTCTCCTTTGAGCGATATCAATATAAGTTCAATTGAGCCGCTCAGAGCATCATTACATCTTGTGTGTTTACACATAAAGCTCTGCCCCACAGGAGCTCATGCAGAGGCCAGAGTCAAGTTTAGCTGCTGATTGGCTGCGTGGCAAAGCCACAGTGGGGGTAATAATGGCTTAATTTAGCACCAGTGAGGCAAGGAGACTCGTTTGTTTATGAGAGCTGATGCCGGACGACTTCAAAAAAGCAGCGCCTGCCTCGTAATATATCTTTCTCCCAGGACTGCTCCTCCAGAGAGCGTGAGGGTGTGTGTGTAAGGAGGGACGTTCACAGCTTTTTAAGTGTGTAATTAGGTAATTCAGAGCAAGGCTTTGCACCAATCTTCTCCACCAAGAATCAAACTCTGGTTAATGCTTTGTGCTCAAACTTTCAAATTCCCCAAGAATTCAAGGCTTTCGGTGCCATCTTCTGCATAAATAAGATTTTTTTTTTAATAGGCGATACATTATTCAGCCCAAAGCAGATAAATAAGTTAGATGGAGAGATCTGTTTTCTGCGAGGGGAGCGATTGCTTTCTTTTACTTATTCATAGTTTCAACTCTCCGGCTTTGCCTCAGCATGTGGACTGAGCAGAGGCAGTTTGTACAGAGAGACAGGACAACTCAAGTTAATAGGCTTTTGTAGTGTTCAACAGTTGTACTGTAACTGTAACTGGACTGTGCATGTGTGTGTGTGTGCGTGCAATTTTAATGTTTTGAGCCCATTCTTTTTTATTTATGTCAGAAAAACATTAGCTATACTGACTGCCCTAAATTTCATTTTACTGACCATTAAATAGTTCACAAAAAATGTGGACTGGAATCATTTAAATGTGATCAGATTTCTATTTTAAAATCAAAATCAGGTTAATTTACTGTTTTACCTACATTTATGAAAATATGTAAAAGAGGGTAAAAAGGGTTTGTGCAAGCTTTGCCATAAGAGAACAACTTGCTCAAGTTGTTGCTGATGTTGATGGTTCTAAGATGCTGATGGTTCTAAGAACATTTTTAATAGAAAAAAAAATCAACTGTTGTTCATTAGCCAAAAACTATGTAGGAGCCTCCATTCTCACAATCCTACTGGCAAACCATGCTAATTAGACTCATATGGGCAGCAAAGTGTCCACTAGCATATCTAACACAGGCAATATTAGTTTAATTTAGTAGTGTATTGTGTGTGTTTATTCCTCTAGAAGCATTCATCATGAGGTAAATTCCATTTTTCAGAAGATATAGAAAAAGATTATGTTTAAAATATTGGATTTATTTAAAAAAAAATCAGTCAAAAGTTAATCTGACATGTTAATTCAATTAACTTTAACCAGTCTAACAAACATTGTACAGAAAATGATGGGTGTTTTTATTTGTTGTTTGACACTGAATTTTTCGGAATCGTACAAAAGCATCAGTAACAGAATGAATCACATACACGCTCTGATCCTTAATCTATTTCTTCCATTTTAACTTCTTAATTAGTTCAATAAAATCAGCAAGCACTAAAACTAAACTAAAAACACTGATCCTTGAGCACTACTGTGTGTGTGTGTGTGTATGTGTATGTATGTGTTCCATCACACACTTTACACATGCTGTGGAAGAGGAGAAGGTGCCTAGACATTTTCTGTCCGAGTATATGTGTGTGCGCGCATGTATGTATGTTCTGTGGAGGGGATTCTGGGTCACAGAGTGACATGAGCCAGCTGTGGAATGCGTCCACACACACACGCGCACATACAAAACCCTTCTCCTGTAACAGACACGGGACGCTCCGAAAATAATCGTCTCCCCATAAGGAAGCTGGCCTTCTCCCCCTTCAGCAGTGAAAGAAAACCTGCTGAAACATTTCATCCCCATCCAAGAACCTTCACAGCCATAAACCCCGCGATAAAATAGTTTTCTCTCAATTGTCCAATTGAGGATAATCAACATCTCTATAAATCATAAACAACAGAAGTCGTAAGCATTCCTAGCGCAGATGTCTGAGGTACGAAAAGCGGCCAAACATTTTACTACACATTAATAAATCACACATTAATTACTTATTACCAGGAGTGTTTACTGAAGCGGTTGGCTTTATTTAGAGGACTGCTGCATTTGAAGACATATAGATGAGGGGAAAAAAGGGTAAGGAAAAAAAGTAAAACAAATATTGACATGATTTTAATTAACAGTTTAAACACAACAATTTAGGCAGTTTGTGTTGTGTTTAAACCCTGATTGCTTTAAATACCAGTATAATAAACAGTAAATTTATTTTTATACTATGCCATATATTTCCTAAAATGTGATTATATAGTTTAGTGAAACAAACCAAATGGAGCCAAGCTTTTGCTGTTGGTACAGAACGGAAATTGAATAAAAATTTTGTACTTAAATATGCAATTATGTAAATACATTTGAATAGCATAGGGACACAACAAACTCCCACTACAGTTAAATGATTTCTTCCTTTCACAAGTTGAACTGAAGAGAAACGTTACACATTACACAACAGCATTAAAGCACTGCTCGGTTTATGGGCTTGCACCAACAACAGGCCACTTACTCAGGGTTTTGTGGTGGACTTGGTCATCAGTGTGAGAGGTGTTAGCACGCTGCGCTGTCTGGAAGCTGACGTGTGAGTGTTGACACACTCTAATATGTTGACAAATGTACGCTTCACAGGGCAGTCAACAACTCCATAATATATGACAGCGTCCTGTCGAGTGTACAAGGTGGTAGTGGAGGTGGCGGTGTAAAAGTGTGTTTGTGTGTGTGTGTGTGTGTGTGTGTGTGTGTGTGTGTGTGTGTGTGTTCAGGCATAAGCATTCTAGCAGGTAGGTAGTGAAGCCTATGAGTGGTTGTAAATCTAGCAGCCGCACACTGTTCAAGCTACAAACATACACACACACACACACCGCTAAAGACCTAAGGAAATGAGTGCCACTGGGCAATGAGACACCTACACTACAAAGTAAATAAATCAGTCTAATCAGTCTAAACTAAATAAAAACGCAGCACTGAATTTTGCAGGGACACATCAGAAGCATCATACAGGCATCATGCTCAAGAATGTGTTAGAAAAGAGCGCACTGAATTTTCATTAAGACAAAGGCCTAAGCACAGTACTGTGAAAAGGTTTGTCATTCAAAAAAAAATGATGTGAGGCTATGTATATTTAAACACTAGACTAACATTAGCAAAAAATGAACACCACACCAATGAACAACACATTCGAGTGTGTGAGCTTGAGGAAAGCCAGTATTTACAGGTATGACCCAACACCAGATTTTTTCTAATCAGTCCTTCATTACAGTAAATCAGAGAAGAAAAAGAATGTCTTTTTTTGCTGGGTTTAAGGTTATTGTCAATTACTCTAAGGTATATAGTGTTTCACATGCTTACTGCCTTGGTTTAAACTGTACTGCATGTGAACTTTAACACACACATGTACATGTACTGCATATACTGCATAATTAAGAAGAAACAGAAACAAATTCTATTTCCTACTAGACGGAATTCTAGAGGGAGGGTGGGAGGGAGAAAGAGAGAGAGTGAGTGTACATGGGAAAGAGGACTGCACAATATATTATTTGTTGTCAGGATTTTGCAAACAAGCCTGTATCCAATCACTGAAATGAACCAATCACATATCATTCTGCATGAATCAGTGTATTCAGACAAGCCAACAAGCATAACTTCACTGTCACGCAAAAAACCTTCATCTAGCATTTGTTCTTCGCACTGTGTCACAATTTCGTGCCGAATGGACCAACATGCTCCAAATGACCAGGAATAATTATCCAGTAACGCTGCAAGAGATACAACATTTTTGTGTGACAGCAATGATAAATAATTTAGTTCTAACAAATGCAGGTCAATCTTTAATCACATCATATCAACAGTTCACATCAAATGTTTTTTTCAGTACACTGAAGGTTGCAACTGCAAGGTGTAGAAGTATACCTGGTAAACTGGTACACAAGCTTAATCTTATTCCTGCAACCTTATCCAGAAAACGTCTGAGCTTCTCCATTACATTTAATCATTAGCTACATTATCTTTTCTATTTAGGTATTTTAAGAAAAAAATAATTCATTTTAGTTTTCCTTTATATTGTTGTCCAACTTGACAACAAGGCCTACAGAACAGGTCCACAAACTAGATGTAGGCTAAATGTAGAGAAACATATGGGACTATATACTTTTTTACACACACACACACACACACATACGTACACATGTACATACATACATACACACACGCACACTGCAAGATGGCTGATTCAAAGAGGAAGTCTTGCACCTTCCATTTCCTCATAGACCTCGGAGAGCAATAATTCTGGAGAGAGCAAAAGAGGGAGGGAGGGAGAGAGAGAGAGAGAGAGAGAGAGAGAGAGAGAGAGAGAGAGAGAGAGAGAGGGGTGAAAACAGAAAAATGGGAAAGAAGAACAGAGAGATTATAAAATGTAGAGAGTTAAATAAATAAAGTGAAAAAGAAGTCAGAGAGTTAGAGAGATAAGTTGTAAGAGGGAGAGGGAATGAAAGGTAGAAGAAGCTGTAATAAGAGAGAGTGAAAAGAAGGAAAGAGAGAATGGATGGAGAGATGGCCTGCTGTTTGGATGTGGCTCAGGCAGACGAGGGTCTACTGAAACATCTGGGAACCATCAAGACCCCCAGAACCTTACATCCCCAAATTCCTCTCTCTCTTATTCTCTCCCCCTCCTCCTTTACTCCCTTCGTCCAGACTGCCCATCATTACTCTCCTTCGTCTGACTTTCTCTCTCTCTTCCCCTCTCTCTCTCTCTCCAGCAGTCCGTCCTAATCCAAACATATTGTCTAACGGCTTCAAAAACACACTCCCTCCTTTTTTTCTCTCCTCCTCTCTCCACCCCCCTCCCCACCCCCGTTCACTCGGTCTGTCCAGTTTCTGTTCTCCAGAACAGACCCTTTCTTTCATGGAAAAGAAAGGATAGAGGAAAAAAGAAAAGTAAGAGAGGGAGTGTGTCAGAGGGTTTCTACTGCTTCAGAGGAAAGAGAGAGATGGAGAGAGAAAGAAAAAGGAGAAAGAAAATAGTTGTTTCAGAGCATTTCTATTGGTCCATTCCAGTGGAAGTCCAAGCATGTTAAGAACCACCACAAGATTCACAATATGAATCTTCTCAGTTGGCTTGCTTTTTTCCTTTAGTAACGGTGCATTTCAATACCATGGTGTACTGTGAAACCAGTTACCACTGCAACCTTAATCACACTATACTCGCAACCGTTGCATTGTGATACATACTGCATCACCAATACACAGCATTCATAGAAATACACACACATCCTCCATCCTGTTTATGCTGAAACTATGTGCTAAAGTCGTACTGACAGAGTCCCTCCATGGTCTGTCATCACTCTCCATTTCTTGCTGTTTAGGAGAACAAGCAAAACATGCGTGAAGTAGAGAGAGAAAACAGAAAAAATCTGATATCACCCAGGGCTTTTCTGAACTCATTATTCCGAGCAAAAGTGATTCACTGACCAGCTGTAAGAAAACCCACAACAAATGATCCCAATTCTAACTTCTAAAGGAACAGCCTGATTGAAAATCAAGTCAATGCATTTTTCCATTTACCCCAAATGTAGTTGATCAGCAAAGTCTGTGCGCTTCCTTTTTACTGAATCTACGAGAATCATGTTGTAAAGGCGGAATGGAAGTTAACCGTCACCAGACTACAACTGAGTGAACTGTATGCCTAAACCATCTCATACCTTCTTCGAAGTCATCTATAATTTTTAATCAAGACCTTAACATGACTGCTCATATTGTTATTATACATAACATCACATAATACAGTTTCAGACACCATATAAGCAAATCTATTTGAGATAATAATAACGACTTGTTTGTAGTTTTCCTCTCACAGTGTGTAGAGAGAGCAATCAAGAGTTCCTGTATTGCTGGGATTCAGACGAGGTCAAAAGACAAAAAGGTGGAAGGAATAACGTACTGCTGCAAAGATCTTTAGAATGCGTCCTTTTTTTTATGCATTCATGCCAGGCCCCCCCCACTGTTTTAGTCACATACACACACTCTTCTTAGGGGAACCCTGTTTGCCATGACTGAATAAAGGGATTAACAGGACATCAGTGGTGATGTTAAAACAGAACGAAATGATGAAAACAGTTGGCATAAAGTGACCAGGCTGTTAGGCACTTGTGTATTATGTACATTTTGTGTATTCTGATATCATCTTAATGTGTAACATATTTTTAATCTGCATAAACACATGTTTCTGAATATACATCATAATTCATGTAATTGGATACAGCAGTATTTTGGTGGCACTGGGTTAATGTCTCTACAACAGCAAGTTCACTGTTTTCAATGGTAAACACACTGCCAAAGAAACATCTGAATTTTGTATTTATGAATGACTTGTATTGTTTGTAAATAAATGTGTAAGTAAATAAATGCACACAATTGCTGTTAGAACAAAACATGGTCTCTCCATTTTTGTTTTTTACACCATTTAAAGGAATCATCTGGCAATAAATCAAATGAGCGTGATTTACCACTTTCCAAGATGCAGTCAATCAGCCAAGACTGATATATAGACTTGATATATCTGAGGTGTGCTTCTTTAGTTTACAATGTGAGATACTAGGCTAATGTCCCTAACAAACACCGGACTTGGCACTTTCACCAATCTCTTCTCCATAACTATATGTCAAAATCTTGTTTAATCATGCGTCAGAAATCTACAGAAAAGCTAGACAAACCAGATTTATTTAAGCCTCCTATTTATGCCTCTAAATGAGGAACGGTATTTCAAGATTACATGTCTGTGTGTAAAATTTTTGTTCGGTGCCCTAGTTGTTGTCACAAAGCAGCTTTACAATCAGTAATTATTAAAAGACAAGAAATTAACAACATAAAAAGACATGGAAAATCTAATATACCTAGTCAGCAAGCCAACAGTGACAGTGGCAAGGAAAAAGTCCCTGAGAGCTGGAGGAAGAAAGGGGGATCCATCCTCCTCCTATACATCATTGACAAAAGTCACCAATCACCTAATCTGTTGTACTGTTTAGGCGTGCAACACATTTTTAATCATAATATAATAATCATGGTGTAGTATAACTCTGCTAAATGCTGTTAATGTAAACTTAATATAGTCATGGCAGTGATAGTAAGAGTAATGAGAGCAATAATAGTTAATAGTGATAATATTAATAGCGGCAGATAGTCAAGAGTCCACTTAGGTTTTAACATGGTTATTAGGCAGGTAGCAGTGGCAGGAGGGTGTGCCGCTGCTCTGACATGGGTGGTGGTGGGGGGGCGGGTCTGGTGGTGGTAGCTGGTCTGACATAGGTAGACTCCCAGCGGTCAGTCTTCCAGCCAGATGAGTGGGTGACCATTTACTCAGAGAGGGTAAAGAGACAGAGTCAGTTCTAAATGGATTTATAGAGAGCAGAGAATGTTGAGCAGTACCAGAGTGTGTCTGACGACTCCGGCAGGTCTGTCTATAAACAGCCTAATTAAAAGGAGAGAGCCAGAAGGTAACACAGCCACGGGAGCACCCTGAAACTCTGGCGTCCACAAACCTGAGTGATTGTGTGTAAGCAGCGAGAATATGCTCATTCCATGTGCATTTCGGAGGGACACAGGGTGGGGGCACAGTGGGAACATGCTGATTGGTGAGGTCACGTGTTAAATACAACTAAAAAAATAAATAAATAAAAATAAAAAAACAGCCCTGCGGTAGCTAAGAGTTTAGCGAACTGCTTAAGTCAATCCAAACTTTACAGCACCCTCTATGTACACATTGTGTGTTAATCCTAAAACCATTCACTGGATCTTTATCCACTAAATGTGTGTAATTTGAGCCTCAGTTAGCTGGAACAATGACTGTGTTCTGGTGTTTAGCCTGCTAGCTAACTTATCTAAGCATAGCTCCAAACACAACAAAACCTGGCATATTACGACTGTCTGTCACTTCAACCCCAATCGCTCGATTCTCTCTGTCGGACATGCTTTTTTTGTCGACACATGTGTCTATTGTGCAGCACTTAGTCAGAACAGCAGCTGCACTGTGCTATGTGTATTCGGTGGCTCTGTCGCTGAGTAAGCAAAAACGTAAATGCAGAACCATGCACACTCATTCTACTACACTACTTACGCTACTTCCCGTCCCCAGTAAAACTGTATCCTGCGGTAATATTTGGAGGCAGTACACACACACACATACACACACACATATCTGGGGTCAGTGAAATTCACGTGCATTTAATGTTTCTTCAAACGATTCCTTTTAATTAAGAATTTATTGAAAGTGTGTTTAAGTTTTTTAAAACATGGAATAACAATATAATACAGGTAATAATCAGATAATTCAGTTTAGTAGCTAATGCAAACAGGTCTATGCGTGTGACTTGTAAGCGTGACGTGAGGTTAAGTGCCACGGGGTTCATAGAATCCTACCGGTGAGCATTAATTGCTGTGACACTCGTTCTCTGTCTCTCTGTCTCTGTCTCTCTCTCTTTCTTTCCCTGCCCAGTTCCTGACAGATTCTTTGATTTATGTGTGGCTGCCACTAAGAACAGAGAACAAAATCAATTGGCTATTACCACACTTAGCACCAGGCTGTCACCACCTGGGAGTTGGGCGCTGAAAACAAAAAGGTACTGCTGAGACCATATAGCTCTCTGGGAACACACACACACACACACACACACACACACACACACACACACACACACACACACACACAGACAGACACACACAGATCTAAATATGTTCTAATCTACTGAAATAGGTACATAGAAAAACACACTGGTTAACTGCATGTTCGCACCACGCTAAAATTTCTGGCATCAGCTATCAACAAACTAACGATGACAACAGAGCCTCTCGGTTTTGTAAATAGAAGGATGGCAGTGGCCCAGGAAAATTACAACATTTAACCCTCTGGAGTCTACGAACATGCCAGTGTGCCAAATTCGATGTTTCTCAATGTTTCTATTAATATCTTTGTGATAATACAGCATGGAAATACGGTTCAAACATTTCCTAAATCTGAAGAGCCCACATTTGCATCACATTGCCAGATCGTACGTGACTCACATCCGAAGTTACGAGGCTATGAAGACGAGCAAAGAAACTCTCATGCCCTGTCTCGTCCATGATCTAATTCTTATCTTTAATTAGCAGATTTGCATGTCTGTCTATGGTTTGGTATCTTCTGTCTCTTGCTGTTTATACACTGTTTATACACTATCATACATTCCACTGCTTTTGTGAAGCTAAGACTTAAAATCCATTTCAAGCCCCAAAACCAGATGTCCAGATGACTAAAGGTTATGTTTCATAAGAAACATGAACATTTTCTTAAATCTTGCCATAGTCATGCCACAGCAGGACATTCACTTCATATGGATATTGTATTGCTTGGTTGCCATTTTTATACACTTCAGATGCTGTGCTGGCACTGGAAATACATGAATTGCTAATCATTTAGCCATGTGAACGATCTCAGTCCATCTTGCATTCTGATTGGCTACCATGCAGGCTTTGTTCTACTAATCTCCACCTCACCTCACCTTGACTTTCTATTCCAAGATTCAGTGGGTGGTAAACTGATGATCACACTTTTATTTTTGGGTCTTTATTCCCAGTGAAAGCCATCCATGGCATGTCCTATAGGGGAGGAAGCAGTGGGCGAGGGAGTGAGCGGAGTATTTTCACTGGCCAATATTTGAGGGACCTACTCAAAAAGTCAGGATGAGTTTAGATCAGTTTTTTAGGAGTGACAAGGAGTGGAAAAAAGAAAGATGGAACAACCAGAGAAGGGTAAAAGTAGTAATGGTAAGAAAGATTAATTAGTTCTCAATACAGGAAAGAAAAGACAGTGGGAACTAGATAAACATAGGAATGTCATGATTAATCAATTAAACTCAAATACACAATTTGAAAAACAATCGTAATGAAAATGTATCTTCTTGATATTTTAAAGTTCTTCTACTGGTATCTCACTAAATAGATGATGATCGATGCATTTTGCTTACCACATAATATCATAAATAAACATATTTTAATGGTTTTAAAAAGGCTTTCCACTTTACCTTTTTCCAATAAAGCATTTTAGAAAGCTCTGCATGATTTTCTATTGTTCCCTTTTCTTAAAACTGATTACAAACTGATTACTCAACATAAATGTTTGATTACTCTATAACTAATATGATAGATAGTGATGACCAGAGAAAATAAGTAACTGTGGAAAAGCAGTAAAGACTATGACTATTTTGACAAGATGAATGTGAATATTTTGAGAAATACAATGCAACTAACAAGAAAAAAATGATTTTATTTTTTGTAGAATCTTAACTAAGTAGGGTGGCTGATGAGGCACCCCTTTTCTACTAGAAACACATTATTTATTAGATTTTTAAAACATTCTGCCCCAAATAATTACCAAAATATTTTGTGCTCTATCTATACCGAATACTAAATACCAAACAATCAATATTATTATGGGACAACAAAACTGGCATACTCATACAGACAATATATTGCCCAGCACTACAGAGTAGTGTGATTAATTCATTATTGGCTCATAAAATCCTACCGATTTTAGTGAGTTTCGTTTCATAACCATGAGCATGCACACATGTTGCTAAGACAGAAATGCAGCTAGAAAGAACTGACAAAGGTCCCTCCTAGTGCCCTGTCCTCTGTATCCCCATATAGGGCTGCAGTGGTAAAGAGGGAGGTAAAGACGAGTCATCACAGATAGGACACAGCGATCTCCCCTTTTACCCTCCCAACAAAAAGCAGCAAGTCACACTCAACAACTGTGCATCTGCCAACTGGAACACAGAAGGGGTCTGTATCTTAGGAGGTAGCGTGCCATTTCCTATTTTGAGGCTTGGAGCTCACTGCTATGGCTAAACCAATCCTAGTGCCTTGTGACTGTAGTTAAAATTGGCTTCTTGTGTGATCACATATACACATAGTATGGCAAGCCAAGCCATAAAGAAAGATTGCATGAGACTGATAAAGGATTCAATTAAGACTTTAGCCAAGCCTTTTCTTTATTTAAGAATGATTCAACAATACGGGCAAGAAAGGCTGTCGATCTAAAAGAAAGAAAATGTGGAGTTGACGCAACTGTACCTTCAAAAAGCATTCAATATGTCTCCTTCACAGTCAGTTAATAGTTTTGAATATTCAGTTTGAACATACAGCTCAAAGACTGCTAAAAAAGACTGCTATAAAGACTGCTATAAAAAAAAATAAAAGCATTTCTTTATCAAAATATTCATCAGCGATTACGCATCATTTCCATGAATGATGTGAGTCCATAGATGGGTACACGATGCGAGTTCATAGATGGGTACACATATTGTATTCATTCAACATGTAAGATTTCATGAGTAAATATTGAATAAATATAAATAAAGTTTCAGGTGATTTCAACATTTAGCATAAAGACAACATATAATAACACCAAAAATTGTGTTAGAAATAAAACCATGCACTATGGTTTCTATAAATTTGTGACACATGTTTGTTTTGACCATAGAGACCATATGACACAAGGAAATAAACATTTAGCCAGTTAACCCTGTCTCGATTGCAGGCTTTTGCCAAGACTATGTAAAGAAGCTCTGTGAAGCTTATGCAATCAAATGCTAAGACTGCAAAGTCCAAAAAGCAATGAAGAGCTATCCCTCCTGAGTCTTTTTTATCGCTGACACTACAATACAGTAAGACTCCTGATCTCCCTGATCTTTTCTCTGGCAGTTACTGTAATACGCTGCAGTGAAATCACTAAGTTTTATATGCATACAGTAGTAAACACTCAGAACGTATATCCTTTTGTTTTTTGTTGACTACTGATGACATAAATAATTATTTTCTATAGTTGCATTAGCCTTTTTCTCTTGCATATGAACGCAGTGTTCAGAGAACCAAAGCCATAATTCAAGAATGAACCACATGGTTTAGACGGGGCAAAAAAGGTCGAAAATAGACAAACACGTGAGAAGAAAAGGTCTCATACGGGTCGAAACACTATGCAGCTCTGTGTGACATTATATGGTCTACAAACTAGGGTGATAACTGTAACTGTTAAAACCGAAGCAAATGAGCATCATCAAACCAAAGAGGGAAATCAAATAAAATGAGACAGTCTCTAACCAAGGCTACTGGTCACACAGTAGTTAAAAATTAACATTAAGAGCTGCCCTTGATGGGCTTGCTTTATAGCTCTGAGTAAATCTTTTTACTGCCCAGACCCTGCACACAGGCAATTAGACCCCACTGAGAGAGGAGAATAATGAACAGAGGATGGGAGAAAAGAGAATGAAGGTGGAGGAACTGTGACTGAAGTCTTTCAGTCTTTCGTGGGGTCAAAACTTTGCCACAAATCATCAGGGAAAAACATATGCACGCATCAATGAACAACCTAGTGCCTGAATTAGAAACCAGGACTTAAAGGTTCTCAAATGGCTCATTGCTGCAAAGGTCAAGTACTAAAACACTAATAAGAGCTCTTAAATAGGTAAGAACTTTTGAACCGAACATTTCCCTAGCACACCTCATTTATAGCCAAATACTGCCACTTAGAACTGGGGCTTACATTAGAGACGCTAGCTGCCCCCTTACAGTAGCTGGGTAGTCCACGCCAGACTGCGAGGCATTTCAGTGTGAAAATCAGCCATTACACGAGTCATTGGCAATTGAGGAAAGTATAAAGAGAGGCCATTAAAGACAGACTGCGTCAAAGCAATCACCCATTTTAAAATACCCTAAAGGTACAGAACAGGGGAACTACTCATTCAGAAATATAGACTGTAGTGTAGTAAACTCAGAGAAATGAACACATGCAGCAGAATATCTCATTTTGACAAGCATTATCAGACATTATTTCCCAGTACAACAGTTTTTGCTAGTAAACAAATGTTTATAGTTCAGTTGAAATAATGTCAATTGGATTCATTTCATTAAAATGGGTCAATTTAATTCAATTAATAAAAGACAACATTAAGATACATGTCATAAGTAAAAAAAATGCTATAAAATAAGCAACCTTTGAATGTAAAAGGTACTATAGAAATAAAATGTATTATTTATCGTCTATATTAAAATCTGCTTTGGCACATCAGCTTAAATGGATACAGTAATAGGACTTTATGCTGGCACCAAGACAACGTTCTCGCACATCTTGTAACTGGTGAATACAACACTTTAATCTTAATTCAAATAAATGACGCTGATTTTAACAATAAAGAGAGTCTAACGGAATTCAAGAACAAGAACCAACACATCAAGGTCAAGAGCAGTTCCCATCACGAAAAGTCATGGTGACTTTAGAGAAAGAGAGATGGAGCAGTGTTGAACGATGAAAACTTTAAGAGATTTCTTTACAGTAAGTGCCAGTCTGACTGGAGAGTCTGCATAGGTCTGGTGCCCCATCTCTCCCCATGTCTGATGTCTCTCTCTCTCTCTCACACACACTCTCTCACACACACACACACACACACACACACACACACACACACACACACAAGCACACAAGCACGGTGTGTCCACACCTCAATGTTATTTACAGCTCTCTAGTACAACTACATGTCACTGCTTACAGTCTGCCACATCTCCCTGCTGGCTCATGGACAGCTAAGACTGTTACTGAAAAGTGTAAAAAGTGATGCATAACCATTATTTCTCCACCTATTATAGCACATTCTTTCCCCAATATGTTAAATAATAGTAACACAAAAACTTATTACTAACTTCCTTGTTGTTATAAATGTACAATTGGCTGGTCTTTTGTCATTGAAAAGAACTTCTGAAGAAGCACTTACAATCAGTAAAACAGAATGCCAATAGAAGCAGTCCGGCAGTTTCCCCATATCTAGCTCAAACTCATATTTGAAATGCTAATATGTTATATTAAACAAGTTGCTAAGCAGTGAGCTTTAAACACTAGTAAACTAGACCCAGCTGTTTTTTTTTTTATTCAGACCTAAATCCGATTATACAGTAAAATAGTACAGATAAGTACAAATTCTGTCTACAGTTTTACCTGTAAATATAACTAACTGTTACCCTCCTGTGATATTACATGTGTAATAAATAAACTGCATAAGGGTGTGTTCTCAGAATAGTGATAATGTCATGCTTATAAGCGAGACATTCAATAAAAAGAAGAAAACTGACCTACACTAAACTGGGAGAAAATAGGTGAACATAAATATCCCATGACTCCATTAGTTGTAATTGCGTACCGTAATAAAAGTGGATGGACATTGCAGGTAAAGCAGTAAATGAACTACAGGAACTCATCAAACAGTCAATAAACAGATAATAATGTAAAGCCTGTTTGAATTAGCATTGTTTGAGGGTATAAGGGTCATACAGAAACACACACACACACACACACACACACTACAACATATATAACTCGAGGATTTTATGGATCCATTATCCGAGTTGTAATCTCCAGATATGCAGTGAAGCAGGTTAATTAGTTTTTCGATCAATGCGTCTAAGTCATTTGCGGAAACTCGACTTCTATTCCTCATCAGGGAATAGTGTTCACGTGCACACACACACTCAGACACTTCAACAATAACATAAGCTAGAGTGCCATAGATTTATATAGGTATGGTAGATGCACACATAAATACAATACAATATTAATACAATATTTTATATTGCAGCATACTGTGATTGCAGTGGTGGGTAAACATGTCTGAGTAAACATTTCACTTTCTGTTGACACTTTTTTGACCTGGTCAGAAGTGTCAACGGATGAAGATGACAGAATATTACTTTGTACATATGTTTGAATACAGCAAACTTAACTTACTACTTAAGCAAATCTAATAAAGGCAAGTGAAAGAAGGACACATGCTCCTTAAACCCGATGACCAAGGTTTGACGCTTGACTGTGGTTAATGTTAGAATTAAAGTATTTATATAAGTATTTAAGACAAACTCTAAAGAATGCATTTTACAGAACGGATTGCGGGAATCTGTTCTATAAAGCCAATCTGGGATGAGTTGGGGATGATGGAGTGGGGTGGTCATCATCCAACATCATGACTTCACAATACTTGTTGTTAAATTCTCACACAATCCTCAGTAACGCTTCAAATTCTATAGAATAAACGTTTTTGATACCATTAAAGAATTAATGAATGAGCAGGTGTCCCAATACCTTTGTCCATAAACCAACATTATGTAGCATGTTTACCCTAAAATAACAGCTTCAGAAACATGTTGATGCTCCACTAACTAGCGATTGCTTGAAACGCTGCTTATGTAAATTTATTGAAGAGAAACAAGAACTGCATAACGTGAGCCACATTTGTGTAAACCTGAGCCACATTTGTGTAAAATGCTGTAATATTACTCTACCAGGTCAGTCCACATGCTTCTTTCACTTTCAGACATGGTTCTTTATCCCTCAGCTTGTCCAGAAATGCATGTGTAAAGCGTGTCCTTTAGTGGTGGCTCAAAGCATAAACTGCACTTCCCAACTGTAGGGGGCTCTCAAAAGCAAGAAATACCAGTAAATTACTGATATATAATACATCAAACAAGCGTTCTAATTGTATTCAAAATGTAAAAGAAAATAATTAATAAGTATTTAATTCTTGGTTACAGAAACCCGCTGAGGCAAAATATATAGGCATCTAACCTATGCTAGCCTTGATAAGCTAATCTCTTGCTAGCCTGCTAGCATTGGTAACCTAGTCTGAAATGAAGATTTTCTGATTTACCAGATAATGAGCAACTGTGAGATTCCACCGTGATTTAACAGTTAAATAGCATTAATGTTTCAGTTCTATTACTGTCAATAAAAATATGAACCTCGTCAAAATGTACCTGACTTTGGGTAGTATTTTGGTCCAAATGTGTGCTTTCAGTAGTGGTCAGGTTTCTAGAAATCATCTAGACATATGATGTACATGTGAGGGGCTGTGGTCTCAATAGCCTTCAGTGTGTAATGTGCCATGTGCCTGGGATTGAGGAGCAGCTTTGCTATTCAACTGTTTTGGTATCATACTTAATTATTTTAGCCAAGATTATGCTTCAGTATATTTCTACCAACTATATGCAGGTTTTGCACTTTTATCTTTGAATATTCCTATTTTATTCTCAATAATTTCCATACTTATCCATATATTCCCATGGTAAATTCCCCAACTGAAAATTCCCAGAATTTAGCAACCATTTTTACTTTACTAAATATTAAATATTCAGTCAGGAAAAAAGTAGAGCAATGCAATGATGTGTTTTCATTTTGTTATTGAAAAAAATGCTGTTCTGTGCTTCACTGAAGAATTGATAACACCGACTGTATACAACCAATAGCATCATGCAGCCATGTAAGCCATGGGAAAAGCTTCTAAAAGCTAGTGATAATCTTAAAAGAAAGCACTAGCACTTTTTTTTGAGGTGGAAATGAGGACTACAATTCTTACCTTCTCTGGTCCTCTTTATCAGTGGCCAGTGTCTACTTACAGGACATTTATGTTCAGCAGTATAACTGAGATGTTGATAAAATCAGCACAACCGCTCAGTACCTGCTAGCAGCAAGTATGTACATAATAAAGGCCAGAGCCACCAACATATCCACATCACAGACAATCTGATGTCTTCAATTAAAGGCAGGCAGGCTAAGTGCCTCTGTTGTAGACACCTAATCCACACACACAGACAGACACATACACAAACACAGGGAGTTTTCACACCCTGGTGAATTCACATGGCCCATAAGCATCTCATAGCATGCTATCCTGCAACAGCTTGGAGAGCAACAAAACACGTCGGAGGAAGAGAGGCGAACAGGAGTGAAATGTAACGCTTTTCACCTTCAGAGCAAGCACACTGGCTGGCAGGCCTGCCTCTAAAGGAGGAGCCATTTGAAGGCTCACTCATCCCTGACAGTGCTGTCATGAAGAGACTTAATTAGCTCAGATTAGTTCCCCCCCTTAACGAAGCATGATTTCTCTCTCACTCGCTCTCTTTTTTTCTCTCTCTCTTTCACAAAAACACACATTTAAAGACACAGAAACGATGCCTGCTGTTTATTTTGTTCTTGTGAAATCTGTTATTACAGACTAACTTTCTGCCACCATATATTTTTGGTCTACTGAAGTAGGGCCAAACAATTGTAGTTGTTGTAGAATGCTACAGGGTACATTTACAGGGTCATCAGTGGAAACATATTTTAAAACTTCAAACACTTGTTGGATTGTTGTTCATAATAGCGGATTACTGAATGTGTAAAAAAAAACTTTTATTATTTATACATTTATAAGTGGTGTGTGAAAATGTACACCCTTAGTGCTTTTATGAATTAAGAGGATAGGTATAGCAGCCAGGTGCTGCTAATCAAATACCCTTGATTAAATAATCATTAGCAAGTGTGACCACCTCTATAAAAGCAGACATTTTGACAGTTTGCTGGTCTGGAGCATTCAGTGGAGCATGGTATGTGTGTGTTAACACAAAGGCAAGGCTATCTGAAAAGCGTTTTATGGCCATTTCCAAATAACTTGAAGTCCATAATTCTGGAGAAAGATTCACAAGTGCAGGTGGTGGAGGGGTGATTATTTGGGCTTGTTTTGTAACAAGACTTGGGCACCTTGAACTCTGTATGCCAAAATATTAAAATCAAATCAAATGTGAGACCATCTAGCCAACAGCTCTAGCTTGGCCGAAATTAGGTCATGCAACAGGACAATGATCCCAAGCTAATCTACAGCAAATCTACAACAAAGTGACAAAAAAAAAAAAGTATTGCAATGGAAGAGAGCAGTGCATAAATGCCTGCAAACCTCAACGAACTAAAGCAATAAACCGGAGTGGGCCAATATTCCTCCAGAATGATGTGAGAGACTAATAAAGTCAGAGAGAAAACCATTACTTCATTATTTCTGCCAAATGTGGTTCTACAAGTAATTGATTCTTGGGGTGTACTTAGTTTTTTTATGCATAGCTTTTTCATTTTGGCTTAATTAAAAAAAATGTGGTGGAATCTTTTGTGTTGTTCATTAGAGGTTGTATTTACCTAACTTTAAGCCCTTCTAAAGACTAGATTTGTAATGTATTATGTCCTAATATGTCAAACCGTAGAATTCATGATTTAAATCAAGATCCCTACCTCTTATCAATTATACAGTATACTAGTCACTAAAATAAAAAGTGGTAAGAAGAGTCTAGGTTTGCAAGATTTTCTCACATTATTGTTGGTGAATATTATTATGCACATAACAACTCAATGATTCCACTCATTACAATCTTATGCTGGGTCCCAGGAAGCAAGAAGCAAAACCATTAGATGACAAGAATACACTATATATCCCAATATTTGGGGACATCCACAAGTTTCACTCACTGCTGATACAGATGTGCAAATGCATACACAAAGCTTGTAGCAGAGAAGTACTGCCAACAGCATAAGACTCTCTGCAGCAGATAAACATCAACCTATTGGCACCATGCCTAATGCCTGTGGAGCTGTGGAGCAGTGCAACTGTATTCTCTAGAATTATGGTGGTCCATACAAAGCTTTCGGGAGGAGTTGAGAATGAGGTGGAGTGGTGATCATCCAACATCCTGACTTCACTAACGATCTTGACACTTAATACAATCAAATCCTTAATGCTTCAAAGTCAAGTAGAAAGCCATAACGTCATTGCACAGTAGAGACAGTTACTTTAAGGACTGATGCCCTTGATTTGGGAAGAAATGAATGAACAAGTGTTCCGACACATTCGTAGTGTGTATAGTGTAGTTTACAATTCAGAACTAATGCAATACCTACTGTGGTCAATGCACCAAAACAAGTATTCAAAGATAATGACACCGATACTACACAATTAAAACAAATGTCTACCTCACTGAACACCTTCAACTGACCATGACTAGCCTCATACACACAACTACACATACAAACACACAAATGTGTATTTGAACTGACTACAATTAATGATTAATTATCAACGACGCATCGTTACACTAGCAAATCTATCTGCATGCAAGCACGTTTACACCCACACACTTTCGCACACCTCTCCAGCTCACCACACACAACCTACCTCTCACCCAAATGTCTTCCTTGCCCACACATACCCATGGTGTGTAGTGAGTATAGTGTGTGTTTAAGCGCTAGTGTATGTGTATTTGTGTGTGTGTGCATGAAAAGACACACACACACACGTCCAGTCATTCTCATATGGTATGCCCGGCAGGCATGGGCTGGCAGCACTGTATACATGTGTGAGTGTGTGTCTGTGACCATGTATTTAAGTCAATGTGGGGACCAAAACCCACAAAAGCTTGATCTAATAGAAAACTTGTGCTGACTTTGTGGGAATATTTGACTGGTTCCTACAAAGAAAACTTCAAGGGCCATTACATTTATTTTTACTGATTCATTTATTGCTAAATGCAACTTATGTTATATGCTTTTGGTTTTAGTGACTAAGGTTCAGATAAGGTTAAAGTGTGTGTTAGAAGCAGCACAATGTGGAGAAAATACACTGCGCTTGAGAAACTACATCATTTTAAAAGTGCAATGGTGAATCCATTCAGTACCAGGTCAGAAACACACATTTGGAACTGTCTTTTTTTATGCTTAGATGGCTAATTTGCATATTGCAGTATTCTCTATCGTAACACTCAGTCACACACACAAGCTTGTATTCACATTTTGCTGGGGTATTTCAATGGCATTCTGCATAACTGTACATAAACCTGTACTAAATAACCTTGCTTGCTGTCAGTTTACTGAATGGGGGGTGATGGGTGCCCATACCACTAGCATACAGGTGGAACTAAGCATTTAAAAATATCTACTTTAATAATTCTTGTTTGGCTCACAAAATATCATTTGGATTATTATAAAAATAGTTAATGCAAAACCATCACCTCCCTTTCAGTAAACTGACAGCAAACAAAGCTATGTAGTTATGTACAACAATAGCTAGTTATGCAGAATTCCACTGAAATCCCACAAACACATAAAAACAATCGTGTGTGTCTGAGTGTCTGTGTGTCTGTGTGCATGTGGGTGAGCAGGTTTAGAGGAAGGGGTGCATTAAAGAACCATGGGTGTCCGTATCAATCCGTCACACACTGACAGACGCTCTCTACTGCCTACAGGCCATCGGGCTGACCAGAAGCAGGCCAGAGCCGCCCAGCTGTGTCTGAGCGTCTGTTCGTGCAAGTGTGTGTGTGTGCTTGTGCCCATGTGTTTGGGTTAGCAAATACTTCTTTGTATGGTATGAACAACCTGCAAATTGCTGGTGCCATCATGTCTATGAAATCATAACTTTATAGGTATAGAAATAAAGACTATTAACTGTAAATATTGAACTGTTTTTGTGCCATGTTGGTCATGGCTCAGGATGCACCGATCCGATATTAAGAAAATTAGCTGGATCGGGTATTAGATGATTAGGCCAATCCATGAAACCAATCCTTTCACTTTAGTTTGTTGGTGTGAGACTGCATTAAATGTTTACATGTTTGCAATGTTAGAGAACTGCTTGTATGTTTGGCCAAGTTACTTATTTATTCTCAGGTTCCGCTGCTAGATTTTATTTTGAAATACTGTTTACGCTAAATATTTAAAAATAAAACTGATTAATGTTTGTGTGTTTGACAAAGTGAAGCTACTTATTTTCAGTTTTGGCTTGATTTTCAAGTTTGACTCCTTTTTATATTTTGAACTTGAATGCTGTGTCAAGGTCCTGCACAATCATAGTCATGCTACCACATTTATAGCTATGTGGTAATTTGCTATATTTTGTTTTACAAAGTTAGTGATTTTTTACGATTTATCAACTCGGCAATGGTATCAGATATCGGCCGATATGCAAAGTTTATGTATTGTGTCGGAACTGAAAAGTCATGACGTTTGTTTTTAAATAGAAAAAAAATTGCAGCAGAAGTACTTTCAAAATAAGTAAATACTCCATATTTACTCTTCCCTTCCACACCAGAAAGACTTCCCTAATTGCTGTTACTGTTACTAATACTGTTAAAGTATTGACTACTTTCTCTCCCCTATCACTGCTTCAAAAGCACATGCTGACATGCTAATTACCCTTAAGAGAAAAGGTACGTTGCCAAGCCCATCAAAACTATCGCCTCCATTTCAGTGAACTGACTGCAAGCAAGGCTATATGCTGATGTACAATAGTTGGTAAATGTAACTAACATCTTCAAACACTTCCATGTAGCGCCATCTCTGGACAAGCCAAGAGATACAGAACTGTCACTGAAGTGAAAAGTGAAAGAAGCATGTGGATTGTGGTTGCAGAGTAGTATTAATAATTTTACACAAATATGTCTCTGTTAATGCACTGATGCACAGTTTGTCCTGCCTGCTTCACCAATGTTGCATCATGCAGTTAGCAGCGTTCCGGGCCCAGAGTTGCAGTGATAGAGAGAGTGGATCAGCTGCTATTTTTAGATAATAATGCTACATAATATTGCTTTAAAAACGTTTTTGTTTTATGTTTTTTAAATCATATGCCCATACTGTACATGCCTAGCCCTTAATTGTTGAATTGATTAAACTACAAAGTTGGTAATTTTTTTAATATTGACACTGCTTGAGCCCAGTCTTGGACTAAATTGCACCAACAGTGATTCTTCATTGAATATGTTTTAGTCAAGACCTAGGCTTAATCTGTGTGTAGGAAGCAGACCCTTAATGAAAAAAACTCTGAGAAATTCTCTCTTCAAATACTTCAGAGTTGTTGAAATTTCATTCCTTCCTCCAGATGCTTTGGTCTTTGTACAGTCAGGGTTTTTTTTCTCGGGCTGATTTGTCAGAAAGCAGACTGACAAATTTGTCCAATTGCGACACTCTTATATCAGCTGTTGTCAACACTGTTCCTGTACAAATTCATTCAGCACAGGCTCTGTCTTTTCTTTCTGACGCCATTATCTCCCCTCCCCTCCGCTTCTACGTGTGGAATGCAGTGATTTCCCAGTGTGCTTTTTGCATGCTGCGCCTCTCTCTCTCTCTCTCTCTCTCTCTCGCCCCTGTTTCTGTGATGGGCAGCCAGGGGTCCGGCTTCTGACAGTGGACTCAGCGGGGGCTCCCCCCACCCTGATGGAAACCACAGATGGGCTTTTTTTCCCTCACTTACTCTCTCACTCACAGAAACACACACACACACACACACACACACACACACACACACACACTGGACTGGTTGAATATATCTACAAAAACATTATTCATATGCTTGCGAGTATTTTATAATATACTGTAGATTCATCTGGCCTTCTGAACTGTAACTTATCAATCTCGTTCACATATATGTATTATCCTCTGCAAGTATGTGTGCGCGCACACACACACACACACACACACATACAAACACACTTCTCTCCACAGTGCTACACAATCTGAGCAGGTCAAAAGCCAGTGCACGCACACACACACTCTCTCACTCTCTCTCTTTCTCTGTGAGCGGGTCAGAAGCCAAGTCTCCTGATGAAACTTGTGTTGTGACAGGAAACAAAGGAAAAGAATCCCTCTCCCCCCACCCTTCTTTCTCCCTCTCTCGCTCTCGCTCCCTCTCTCACATACACACAATCTCTTTCTATCCTCCTTGCCTCCCCCTTTTCTCCCCCCCTGTCAGAAAGAGGCAGACGTGTGCTGGGAGTCCATGCTGGGGAGGGGGGGCAGCTTAGCACCGAGTGGACTGGGGGGATTGGGGGATAAGGGGCAGGGGGTTCCTCAGTAAAGTGGGGGAGGGGTCACACAGGGGAGGAAGGGCAGAAAACAAAACGCTAAAACATACCGGGCCAGGGGGAAAAGGTCAGCACCAAGGCTTTGTGTCGGATCTGTGTGTTTGTGCGTGTTAGTTTAACATGATTGTGCCACAATAAATATCTTACCTTTTTTTAGTAGCATTGGATTGTAAAACTGAATCTTAAGGAAAAGCCCTCTCACTGTCCGGAGCAACATCCAAAGTACACTACAGCAGGGTAAAGCAGCATACGGTGCAATACTACACAGAGCAGGGTTGGATCTCACAGTTCGGGATAAGTTCGGGGCAGGAAAAAAGCAACAAACATGCCAAATGCATAATGTTAGGTTTAATGCTATTGTTAGACCCCCTCCCCCATCAGCTGCTATATTATTGCACAGTACAGTACTCACTGCATTTGAGTTTGTACTATAGCTACATATTACAATATCATACCATAATGTAGTAGTACATCCTAGAAGGGTGTAGATTCTCTCTGAAAAGTGGAGGGGATCAGCATTGGTAGACAATAGCCAACATGCATCAATGCTTAAGTAAAATGTAAATGAACAAGTATAACCACACAGTGTTAACCACATAACCACAGAGTAACAATAGTAACAATAAAACACAAAACAAGCAATACTGCAATGTTATAATAATAATAACATGTATATTGTGATACATATTCAATACAGAAAGGCAATTTTATTGCTAACATTTTAATCATCATTGCAGTTTAATGTCCTGCATGTTCCATTGCTTGGTTTTGCAAAATACTATAATGATGAAGAATGTGATGAGAAATGATCCCCTAGCCCCCAAAATAAACAAAAACTAGTAAATAAAATAAAAGTTATGGACACACACACACACACACCTGTTTGATCTGTCGCCAGTGTAAATGGAAGTCTTGAGTGACGTATAGGCTTGGACCCTAACTCTCTCTTCCTGTGGGGGCTAAAGAGCTTTCAGCTGCCTTTGATATGGCCAACACTGCTGTCAATGCCACTGACACACACACACGTCCACTTAAAACGACTCCTTCACCAGCTCGTTCACTGGAACCTCCGCCTGGCATGACATCAAATGACACAGCAACTTCATGCAAGTTAATTTTTTTAATTCAATACTGACTGCTGCAATGTCTCTATCACAGTGTGTGGCACTAGCATAATAGTTCATCTAGCTGAAGTTGTAGTAAATTACAGATCATGTTAGATTGAAAAGTACTACAGCATACACACTTGCTCTCCATACAAACTGGTGGAAGTCTTCCTGCCTCTTTGTTTTAAGCACTGCATTTACAGGGTGGCCCTTTAGCTCTGTTCCAAAGATTAAGAAAGGCTCATAATTCGAACCTTTTGTCGAACCTGACAAGTTTTAGTATGGGCTTACTTTTGTACATTTACAAGTATTTCTGTTTAGTCTGGTTATAGTGGTGGCTCAGCGGTTAGAGCGCCGGGCTAACAATAACAAGGTTGTGGGTTTGATTCCCGGGCTCGAAAAGCTGCCACTGTTGGGCCCTTGAGCAAGGCCCTTTACCCTCTCTGCTCCCTGGGCGCTGGAGTTGGCTGCCCACCGCTCTGGGTGTGTGTACTCACTGCCCCTAGTTCACTAGTGTGTGTGTGTGTGTGTTCACTACCACAGACAGGTTAAATGCGAAGGACACATTTCGCTGTACAGTGACAAATACGTACCCCTTTACCTTTATAGACCATTATCACACTTTTGTGTTCATTAATGCAGTAAATAGGAGCATTTAACAGCATCAGTCATGTTATCAATGGCTGAGGCTAGCAAACACACTTGCCCGAGTTTCCACTCCATCAAGTTAAAAAATTTTCATCTCCAGCTGTGTCGAGGCAACCAATAAAACGAGAGTTAAACTAAAGCGAAGTTGAACACAGGGCTGAATAGTGGGATAGATTTACTCATGTTTGTGATTAAAAATGCTAGCCCATTCTAGCATTATGTGGTGTTAACATAAAGAAACACTCCACTCTGTTAAAAAGGTGCAGGCAGAAGTGTGATAACACTACTATTCACGGACGTAACAACGCTGTGACTGTGATAATGGTATATTAGCTTCAGGTACAGCTACACGAGTACTGCCCCTTTTCGCTTCACCAAAGTTACATAGTGAAGGTAGTAGCATATCTGGCTCAGAATAGGAATGGCCGAGAGGCTACTCTCCTTATTATAAGTTAGTATACAATCAACATGATTTAGAAGCTGTCATTTTAAGTTAAACATCCTACATAATACTATAATAAATAATAATGCTTTAAATTACATTTGTTATTGGCCAATTACTAATGGCACCTGGTTCTGTTCTGTCTTCACTTCACACTGCCTATGATGCCATATTATGTGTAGCATATTTCATTTTTAATAAGGATTCCTAGGCAGGAAACACTAAGCTCTTTTTCCCATTTTCCTTTTCAGTGTGACTGGTCAATTACCACCCTCTCTCTTCTCTTAATCAGAATTCTGGCCAGTCAGAGGGTCTTTCTCTTAACCTCCGTCTCACTATCTATGGGTGTGTGTGCGCACGCGTGTGTCAGAGCCCACTGAAGCATGCGGCAGCCCCTGGCTATCCACTAAATTAAAGGCCTAATGTGCAATCCTACAAGCTTCTGCAGCTAATGAAATGCGAGAGCAGTGGCTGCAGATAAAGACCCCCAGCCTCTCTCTCTTATGTATGCTTTTCTCCTGCACACTCTTCTGCTCCCTCCTTCACTCTCCTTACAATCTGTGTTCTAACTTAACATGTGCTGGCTGCATTTTGTGTATATCCCTGAGCGTAGCATACTGTTTACTTTACGTGTATGTGTGTGTGTGTGTGTGTGCATGTAAGATTGTCCCTATGGACTGAGCAGACTTATCCCACTAACCTTGAAGGCAGGCTGTGAACTATAAATAGACCTTCCCCAATTAGCACTGTTTGTCAAAGAGCTCCCCACCTGACCTAGCCACTTGTTAACGGGCTAACATCAGAGCCACCAATCCTGCAATAAACCACAACCCTACGAATCCAACTCTACTCACACACACATGCACACATATGTGGCAACATGGGATTTAGCTAGGGGACAGGGTGAAATGTGACGGAAAAAAGCGTGACAGAAAGAAAACTACTGTGTAGAGATTGTGTGTGCGTGATTTAGTCATATCATAACTATGTAAAATGAATCAG
This sequence comes from Salminus brasiliensis, assembly GCF_030463535.1. Classification (NCBI taxonomy): domain Eukaryota; kingdom Metazoa; phylum Chordata; class Actinopteri; order Characiformes; family Bryconidae; genus Salminus; species Salminus brasiliensis. Next base: position 29,499,275 of record NC_132897.1, read on the forward strand.
TAATCCATCTGTAAAGTTTAACCTGCTTTGCATTTTCAGCACTTCATACACTATATGGACAAAAGTCCAGGGGAACCTGTTCATTCACTGTTTAGAAGTGTGCTGCTTTTGTAGGAGTAATTGTACTGTCCAGGGATAGCTTTTTACAAAATTTTGGAGCATTGCTAGGGTTTGATAGCATTCAGTGGCAAAGAGCATTAGTGCGGTCAGAATGTTGGATGATTACTTCATCCCCAACTACCCAACTCATCCCAAAGGTACTAGATGAAAAACATTCATCATTTTAGAGAACACAGCTCAACTGCTTCACAGCTCAATGCTGGGTTGCAGGCACGGTTTATGTTTATCTGCTACAGAGTCCTACTCTATTGGCAGGACTTTTTCACAAGGACTACACAAGCTGTGTGTGCACATTTGCACATCTGTGTCAGCAATGGGTGCAACTAAAAGTAGCAGCCTGCAATCATTAGAAGAGACGTTTGGACATATAGTGTTATAATGTGAAAAGGGAAATAATGGTTTATTAAGACTTTTATTGGACACCAAAGGTGTTACTTTTCAGGTTACCCTTATCATTCTAAAAGAGCCTTGCTGGTACAACCCTTGTGTGCAAGTGTGCATGCATTTGACCATCACCCTAGTTAAGTCCACCAGATTGTGTTAAGTGGCATTTTTACACATTAGTGAACTGAATTAGGTTACAGAGCAAGAGCCATTCTGGGTGCATCAACACACACACACACACAGAGACCTGACCTTTACGAGCAGGACACAGAAACCCAGAGGGCATAGGGCTATCAGACAAGTAACGGAAAGATAGAAAGACAGAAAGTCTGTGTGTGTGTGTGTGTTTATTTGGGGATGAGGGCTGGTAATGGCAATGACAGAAACAGAGTAGGAAGCAGAGATGAACAACTATCTAAGTGGCATAGTGTACAAAAAAGACATTATCCTTACCTTTGTCCTCTCAATTTTCTATTTATTTCACTCTTTCAAAGCCCTCTTCTATTCCTATCTTGCCTAGACCTTTTCACTAGCCTCCAAAATGTCAATGCAGTTGACCCAGTAACCATTAGGCCTAATGAATTAGTCCAGTGTTAGTGTGACTTTCTATGTTCTAAGGTAAGTCAGCATGCAGAGAATGCCAGCAAACAGATTTAGCCTCAAAAGTGGGTTGGCAATGTCTTATAATCACAGGAATGTTGGCTAATAATTTTACTGAAAACATCTGCAGTGTCGCATTTAGACATGGAAAGGAATACAGTTCTGAAACACCAAATTCAGTGCTCTGCTTCATAGAAATTCTATGGCAATACCATAAGGATAGCTAGCTAGCTAAACATCTTTGTGGAGTGTTTCCTACAGAAACGGTGTCAATGTGGTCCTTTCAGACCATGGCTTTGTGCAAGTTTAGCAGGCTGCCTAATTAAACACACCTGATTCAAATCATTAGCAAAAACTTGCGAGTGGAACTTGGAATGTTAGAACATGGAAAGTGCTAAGCTCTGCAGAGCTGTGGCCTGGAAGAAAACCAGAGAATGACCAGTACATTATGGAAGTATTTACGGTTGAGAATCTGAGCAAAAGTCTGACATGGCTGACTATTTAGTACTATGCCACAAAGATGGACAGTAACAGTGCATGTATTGTCATTTCACAGAGTACAGAAAGGTAATGGTTCCAAATGACTAGTATTCAGATTTCAGATACATTATAAAAAAATACTACATTACAACTTGAACAAGACACACATGACAGATGAAAGGTACCACTCTTACAAGATGTTTTTGCTCATGGACATTTCCACAAACTTAAAATGTTGTTTATATAATTACCAACGTAACATATATCTGCTAGAACCTCTATGGAATTTTGAATGTTAGAATCAAGCTGGGGGGGGGGTGTATATATTCAGTTTTCAACAGCAGCTCAGGGTTAAATGTACACATATTAAGTAGACATACTTGTAGACAACAAGTACATTTTTGAACAAGAACACTAATAGATGTGTCACGTGTCAGATTTTATTGCTTTTCTTTAAAAAAGTTAATTTGTTTAAATAACTTGTCTAATTATTGTTCTCTATAAGATCACTCAGTGGGAAAAAAGGACAGTACATTCACCAAGAAAGGAAGCCTTGTGGATCGCTATTGTATAATGACATAACTAAGCATCTCACAGCTCTTTTGGATTATTTTCCATCACTTTTGGGTTAACTTTCTGTTTAATAGTAAATTTTGTATTTAGTAATAACAATCAATATAACAGTTCATGGATAACTCAGTGACTCAAAAGATATTCTGAGCCAAATTAAGCCCTCTACATTACATCTGTCATGTGGAATCAGAGTGCAGCTAAGAAGTTGCACACACGCTATCAACATTATCATCTTCAGCACCATCCTTTTCCAGGCTCCTCCCCTTTTCTCCTAGCTACAGTCACGTATAGAAAACTCACACACATTAAAAGGCAAAAGAGTTTGAAATAAAGTTCAGAATTCCTGAAAGAGCTAAAGAATATTTGGAACAGATGCTAAAATCCACGTCTGCCATTGCTGTCTCCACGCTTAGTTTGATGCTGCCAAAAAAGTCGACTTGTTTACTTCCTGCTATTTCCTAATACAGGTAGTCAACAGGGTCAAAAGCAAAAAGGATTATTCTGGTACTACACTAAGTACTCTCAGTTTCAGCATGGAAATTGAGCCTAAGCAGCCTATGAAGCAGTGCAATCCATTTCAGGAAAGTCACACAATAAAATGAGTTATTATTTGAATATTAAAAATGTGATGCAACTTTTTTTTTTAAATACACAATGTTCAAATCCATATGGACTAGTGTCCCATCATTAATATATTGGTTATCTTGGGAGAATGTTGCCTTTAACCACTGTGAAAAGCAGCCAAAAATAAAATATACAATCTACCTCAAGGAGTATTAAGCAGTTGTCTAGTTGCCACGTTTTAGATGCAAATTGGAAGTTATCATTAATATGCAAGAGGCATCCTGCAGCTCGGGAGGTGATTTGGAAGTGTTAAGTCATTTAGGCTCATCTTTGGTATTAACCTCCTTTCTATACCACCGCTCTCTGCAATCATCTTTTTTTTCTGTTCCTTCATTCTGCGCACATCTGTGGCGTTTTTAATCCCTGCAAACTAATTAAGATTTGAGTAATTATGACTCCTGGCCGTAGCATTTTTTTATTTATTTTTTTGGGGGGTGTGGTGGCTGAGAGTTAGATGTGATTTGTCTAGTATTTTGTTAATGTATATGTATCTGAGGTTTGCATTTGTGTGTGTTTATTCACAATAAACAGGTGATTTTAATTAAAACAACCTCACAAATGTCCTTTTAATGATTTGTTGAAGATTTAACACACATAGAATTTTAAACATGCTTAAAATGTCTTTCCTCCATAACCAAGAACAGAGAAACAAGAACAGTGCCATTGTCTAAACCCCAGTGTACGCGGGCCTTGGTGCTCCAGAGCAAACTGCAGTAGCAAACCTTCAGACTTTAAGTGTGTCTAGACAGTTTAACTACATTTTATGGGAAAATTGTGTGCAATTGTACCTGTATGGTATACTTTGCTTCCTTTTTGAACCATGTAACGGGTGTAACGGTGCATGTTTTCAACAGTTGTAGCAAAAAATACAAAGTATTCACTTTTAGGGAAAATGCTTTAATTTCACAAGTACATGTGCCCCCCGGAAAACTTCTATAAAATGTTGGATTTGCATGATATTGTGGGAATTGTGGTGCATTTAGGAGTATTGGTATAGTGATTGTAGTTTTGCTTGTCCCCTCCTCTTCCTCTCTTTCATCTCTGTCCCTCTCTTTGTCGCATTTCTCCATTTCAGCAAAGTTTAAATTGTGTCCAAATGTCAAAGATTCTACGAAATCAAAATAACTGGAATTTAATCTTACAAAATAAAGATTAAGATCAAGAATGTTTTTTTTCCCTTTGTTGATACATAACTTTTGTGTGACACTGATGATATATACATATAATGAAGAATGCAACTATATCTGACTGCATAAACACGGAGACACACATGGCTTAAATCAACAGACGGTCTTGAGAAAGAACCTGTGCAGGAAAATTAGCATGTTGTTAGTTTGTGTGTATGTGTGTGCATGATTGTGCAAGTGCATGAAAATCACAGCAAAGCAGGCATTTGTATGTGATGAAATCATGTAAGTGTGCATTGATGGGATTGTGTGTGTGTACAGTTGTTTGAAGCCCTCACAGTGCTGACATGATCCAGACGTCTTTATTTAAAGCTGGTGTTATTACTCGAGCTGCTTGAGCGGGCGATTAGGCCGGTCTCTCCACGCCTCTGCACCCTAAGCCAGCGTGAAGAAGTGCTCTAATCGTTCCTCACTCACTCACCCACCCACTCACTCACACACACACACACACACACACACACACACACACACACACACACACACACACACACACACACACAGTTTTAGTCCAACTTGGCCACATTGGCCACTGGCGATTTCAGTCTGCAGTAGCTTTAAGAAATCTCTATTAACATTCGAAGACAACTCCCACATTTTACTTGTAAACCATTTACCCAGATGAGCCACAACATTCAAGCCACTGACTGGTGTAGTGAACCTTGATTATCTCGTTATAGTGATTAAATGGAGTAAGATATATTGAGCAGCAAGTGAACATTCAGATCTTGAAGTTGATGTGTAAAAGCAGGCATATGGGCAAACAATGGATCTGAGCAACTTTGACAAGGGCCAAACTATGATGCCTAGACAAGTGGGTCAACTGCAACATCAGACAGGTCTTGTGGGGTGTTTCCGGGTATGCAGTGGTTAGTACCTACAAAAAGTGACTCAAGAAAGGACAATCTGTTTCAATCATAAATTTGATAAATATTTGATGTTCGATGATGTCTTAGAGAAAGTATACATCAAAGATCCTCTGTTAGTTGTTAAACACCTGTATAAAGTTGTTGGAACTCCCCAAATGAAATCAAGGACCTGTGCCTCTTCTTTAGTCCAGTGTCTCTCTGACCGCTTGGACCCCATGATGTGAACGCGGCGTAATTATGTGTCCACATAATGCACATATTCATGTACTTAACTCACTCATCCTGTGGTAATTTTATTGCCATCCAGATGTGAAAGTTTTATTACTTTGGAGACCTGTAAATTGTTTATTACACACATCCTTCTGATAAAGTAATCCTATCCAAATAGAGCTCAGCATATCAGAACCAAACCGTCTGCAATAGCTGATATCATAGACATTTGTTTTGTATATAAAGTCAATGAAAATGTAACCCCCAACGCTCCTTCTCACTTGAGACTCAACACTTCGAATATTTAGAGAAGCTTTAAAAGAAGTCTCAGTTTTGCTTCAAAGTAATCTTGGACCTTTTCTGTTGATCAATTTGACAAGAGGTGCTCACTGCAAAAAGTAGCTGGTGCAAGGTTTTGTCATTAGTTTGGGAGATTTAATTGAATAGATATACAAAAACTATTAGTCTGGCTGTTCATCTATACATTATTTTAGTATGTTAATAACACTACAAACAGTCTACACTAGAGCCACCATGGTGTCTCCCTTTCCTTCTCTTCCGTTCTGCCTGTCTCTCTATCGCTCTCTTATCTCTCTCACTCTCTCAGCAGAAGCTCCTCAAACCTTGCGCTTCTCCTTGACTTTGACACCCGCCTTCTCGCAGCTCCCTCATCACTGTTCCCCTAGTGCAGAGAGTAGACCCTGGGGCAGCGGCACCGGCGGCCCGGGATGTCTTAGCGCCTGTATGTCAGGCCCCCACTCCCCCCACCCCACCCCACCTCCTTCTCTCATCCTTGGGGCGCCTTCTCTCCCTCCCTCCCTCCCTCTTCGCTCCACTCCTCCTCACCCCTGGCTCTGTCCCATCCCTTCCAATTACAGCCATGCTGCTGCCTTTGAACGCGCTCGGAGCAGACGGGAGGAATCACGGAGGTCAGGCCGCAGATGGAAGAGCGAGAGGGGTGAAAGAAAGGAGGGGAGAGGCGAAGGAGGAGGAGGGGGGAGTGTGTGAGTGAGAGTAAGAGTGAGAGAGAGAAAGAGAGAGAGAGAGAAAGAGCTATTTGTGGCATTGACGGCGCTGTGATTGTGGGGGCTTTACAGGCTGGAATCTGGAAAGCTTTCAGAGACTGGGACCATAGAGCCTAATAAGGAGCAACTGTTTCAACAACAGAAAGAGAGAGAAACAGGGAGGGAGAGACAGGGAGAGAGAGGTTAAATATGGGAATCGGATGGATGTATGGGAAGGAAAGACCTAGAATTGAAATGGGTGAAATAGGGATGGTGAACCCATAAAAGAGGAGGAGATGAAATTCTTAGATGCAGAAAGAAAGGAAACAGATGAAAAACAAAAAAAGACTTTTAAAAGACTATTAGCTGGGAGGGGTGGGGGGTAAATTCCTTCATTATAAAATATTTTTGAAACAGCTCTAGCTAACAATCTCTGCTTTTCCATAATAGTGGTATATATGAATAATTATATGCCTTGTATATGACAATGCTATTGTCAGTACCCTACAATAACCTCATCCCACAGTAGCTTGTGGTGTAAGCAAGTGCTGGAAGAAATGATCCTAAAACAATATCCCGATTAATTGAACATTTGACTTCGATTGATGAATGTCAATAATTGCACAGTTGGCTTAATGTTGGAGTTATCCTTTATGTTGCTTCTATTTCGCAGACAGAACGGAGTCATTTGACTACAGTACATAAATACAAAAGGACAGCTTTTTAAAAATAATTTTTAAATAATCAACATGAGCAAGATTATGTCGAAGGTTCTGTATGCCAGTTTCGATTCATGCTGTCCTGCCCTAGTGTGCCCTTTATGTTAACTTGGCTAGATAGAAACATGAGTGAGTGTTTATCCCTATAAAACTTGATTACATGTTTACCCAACAATAATTAACACAACCATAAACATCTTGGGTGAAGAGCACTAATGTGAAGTATTAGGTCACCAAATGCCAAATAGTGATAAAATTCTACTGGTGCATTGCTTAGTAAGAGCTTCACTAATTTGATCCTGCAACTAAACAAGGCTCTAAACACCTTCAGCCTTTCCTATAGGTATAAACATCATACTGTACAGATCACATTTAGCTTAATCCTTTTAGATTACAGGACTGAGTAACACCCTACACTGTCATCATTTCAGTATCATCAGCCAATTCATCTATTCATCTGTTTACATATTCATGAAGTGCTTGGCAAAAAAAAGTTTGCTGGTCAGACAAAACATTTCAATCTTGGTATTTGCTCCATAGATTTCATCTTGTAATTCACAGTAGAAACCAGTCTTCATTTTTTTTGTATCCTATATCAGTTTAGTCTCTCTCTCTCTCACTCGGTCTCTCTTGCACACCCATGCTCAGAGATCCTCTGTTATCCTGACTTAGCCTCAAAACTCTTGACAAACCCACTCTAAGCCTTCTGTCTGGGTGTTCTCTCTATACTGTCAAAAGACTGTCTCAGTTGGTCATTACGAACAGTTTGTCTCTTTCTGTCAGTAGCTAATCATCTAAGCAAGTCTTCTGCAGTGAAGAAATCTCTCCAGAAAATGTTTGTATGTCAACAGACATACAAAATATATATATATATATATATATATATATATATATATATATATATATATATATATATATATATATTAGTTATGGGTGCATATAAAAAAAGATTTTTCTATTAAAATCAATCTTCATTTGAATGATTCAATATCGATTCATATAAGCCAGTGATCGACCCCCCTGTGTAAGTGTAAGGATCTAACCCCTCACATTTAATCTCACGTGATCAGCCATTATTTTTGTGTGACGAGATCTGGCTGGGAAAGCAGATGTCTGGTTACATTTTGGATAAAAAAAACATGACTATAGGAAAGAGATGGACAAAAGCAAAGCAGAGTGTAAGCTGTGCACATGGAGGTGAAATATTGTGGCAATACCACAAATCTGAGAAACCATTTAACGGGACACCACCCTGATTTAAAAAAAGATGGCAGACCCCAAACAACAGAAGGCATTTGTGATTAAATTATCTTCAAGTTCTCCCCATGCCAAAAAAATAACAGAGGCTCTGGTAACATTTATATGTAGGGACATACGTCCATACAGCGGTGTTGAAAACAAAGGCTTCCGAAGCCGCATTAATATTCGCCCTTACCTGTGATAGCTGGACATTCAGAGCAATCAAGACTCATGTCTCAAGTTTTACAGATAAGGGCAACTGAATCCAGTCACACGGTCAGTAATCTAGCTGAATTACTGTCCAAAGCAATACAAGAGTATGAGTTTGCAAACAAAGATCACCAGCTATCGTAACAGACAATGCAGTGACTATGACCTGTGCTGTGAAATTAACCAACTTGTAGCACCCTGGATGTTTCGCCCACACACTCAATTTAGCCTCACAGGCAGCTCTCAAAATTCCACCTGTTGTGCGTTTGCTTGGCAGAGTGAGGCGCATTGCATCATTTCTTCATAGTAGCACTAGAGCAAGCTACAGACTACAAAAAGATTATATAAACAAATATAAATGTTTTTATATTTTACCACACTATTTTAATAATGGTAGGTACATTTACAACATTAGTTCTCTGAAAATCCCTTTTCATATTCAAACAAAACATATTATTGTAACTGAAATATCTCTAAATGAATTAGAATCGAATTGATCCAGGAAATCCCAGGCCTAATATTAGTTGACACAATAGTTAGTTGACAAATATATTTCGAGCTTAATCACAGAAGAACAATGAAGGACAAAACAGGTAAACTGACACAAATTGACAACAACCAAAAGTGAGGGTTTTTTTTTTTATAGAAAAGGTAATATTTGCTAAAGGCCTGATTAAATTGTTCATTTCTGCATAAATCTCTTATATATGGTTCTTCAATGAAAAAAAAAAAGGGATTTACTAATGGTCAAAAAACAGTTTTACTACATAAAGCTTTCTTTGCTAAGAATGTAGTAATGGACGTTTATGTACACTTGTGCATGACACTCCTTCTGTTGAATGCATTCAGCTACTTTAAGTCGCACCCACTGCTGCCACAGATGTGCAAATGCACACACACAGTCAATATAATAGGACTCTGTGGAACATTAATTTATTGGTACCTAATCTAATCTAATCTAATAAACTAATTTAATGTCAGGAATGGGTTTTAAAGCCCCTCAGCATTGAGCTGTGGAGCAGTGGAACTGTGTTCTCTGGAATGATGGTTAATGCTGCATTCAATGGTTTTGGAATGAGTTGGGGATAAGGTAGGGTGATGACCATCCAACATCCTGACCTCACTAACACTCTTTTTGCTGAATGCAATCAAATCCTCACAGCTCCAAAATCTAGTGGAAAGCCTTCCTTGAGCAGTAGAGACAGTTACTCAAGCAGAAGAAGGATGAATTCATTTTTAAAAATCTTTGATTTTAGAAGAAACAATGAAAGAGCAAGAGTCCCAATACTTTAGTCCATATAGTATAGTGTTAAGTTGTAACAATCTTAAACAGAACTGATAATGATGCAGTACTGTACTTTGTCCCATTTTTTAGGATGTAGTCACATTGTTTGCATGACGTTTCTATTACTTATTACTTTACATTACCTGAAAACTTAATAAGGGGTAAGAGGAAACCGCTGTTTCTGTTTTTGAATGTAATAATTATACAATGGCAGAATAAATAAACAAGTGTGAACAAGAAACAAGTTTAAGAAAGTGAGGCATACAGAAAGAGAGAATAAAGGAAAGAGAAGTGAGTTTGTGGACAAGAAAGAAGTTGTGTGTGTGTGTGAGTATCCAGCAGAGGACAGACAGAGGAAACCGGACCTAGTAACACGGATACGGTCTAAATGATTCAACCGGGTCTCACTATGAAGGTAACAGGACACACACACACACACACACAGAAAAAAAAACTTTGTCATATCCACTTACAGCAGTTTTACACTCAGCATACACACATATAACTGGGCCACACATAAGCCTTTGTGGAAGACAGTGTTTTCTCAGAAAGGGAGAGTGTATTCTTTCCTACATGTGTGCACACTCGCGTGCACACTCGCGTGCACACACACACACACAGCTAGCATACACTGAGAGGAGTTGATGTTCCACTCCTGACATTATTGATGAATGTATCAGGGTTGAGTGGGGTTAAGCTTTTTGTGCTGGTGTGTGTGTATGGAGGGTCTATGATGATGTTGTGAAGTGTGTGTGCGTGTGTGTGTGTGTGTGTGTGTGTGTGTGTGTGTGAGAGAGAAGTGCTGAGATGGTCACTGGTACATTAAAAGCACTTGCACTTAACCTCTAATGTTTATTTCCTCCCACTCTTATTCAGACAAAGGGCTCTCTCAATGCTGCTCATATCTGAGATGCACTCTGAATGCTAATCTACAACTACAAGATCTGCCCCCTCTTAACAAACACGCTTCAAACTCAACCCCTCACACTAGCCATTTGTCATTACATTGACAGCGTCTTTTTTCTGTACTGACACATTTACCACATTTACCACTCAAGGACGGCTCATTATATTACTAGTATAATCTATTAGAATCATAGACTATTGAACTTCTTTTGTATCCGGCAGCCTAGATCATGCATTAAACTATGCTTTCTCATGTTTTACATATGAAACGCACACTTTATCTTCTCAGGTTAGTATTGTTTTTTTTTGTATTACTTACACAAAAATATATGCTGAGTATTTTCTATATTGGACCAATTATTTATATTTATTGTTTACCTACTAAGTACATTTAAATCTATATTTTACAACTGCTTTGAGCTACTTCTTTTTCTTTTTCACCCACTGTTCTTAAGATGGTATTTCTTTTTAAACCCCCGTTACAGAGTTTTCATGAAGTGTCTGACATTCACCAATGTTTTCTGATATGGGATTTGTTCAGAGGAAATAGGATCCATCTTTCCAAAAGTAAAGCTGCAAACAATTCTGCGGTTTCTCTGTAGTCTTTTCTCAAAAACAAAAATTCTTACAAAGATATTGAAGAATAAGGCCCATTGTTATCTTCTTTGTGAGCTCACCGGTTACTATTAGGGATGTCCCAATCAAGTTATTTTGCCCCTCTTAAAGTATCCTCTGATACCAATCCAAACTTTGTGTTTGTATAAGTAATACAGCTACACAATACAGTTTCTATAAAGATACAATCTGAACTGACAGATTTAGCTTAGTATAGACTTTTCTTAAAATGTTTTATAGTTTAAATATTTATATGTTTAAAATCTTTTAATCCAGTCTGACTGTTCTCACTGACCATTCAGCTCCCAGCTCCTTTAAAACCCTGCAGTGAAGTCACACGCACTGTGTGTGTGTAGTGGTACCCACTCTGGACAGATATTTGTTGTTTTTTGTTGAATCCTGGTTTACTGGTTTCTACAGTGTGCGTGCATTATCCTTAGCTAAAGCATGTGGTTCTCCTAGAGCATTTCCAAGTTTAATAAAGTTTCAGATATTATGTTATATTTCTATGTTTCACCGTAAATAGTTCCTGCAAACATCCTTACTGCTGCCGGCTGGACAATAATGTACTATCCAATTACTACCCCATACTAAGTACAGTGATTTTTATTAAAAACGTGCAACACTTAACGTGCATCCAATTAAACCAGAATAATTACACTGTTTGTAATAATATGTGCTATTGATCATCTTTAAGCACTGACAATATCCTCAGTATACTTGGAAAACGTTTTGTTTATCACAATAAAATGTAACAATATGATAAAATATATTGCCCACCCCTTAACTCTAGTTACTATAAATAGTGGCAACATTTATGATGTTTTCCTGTTTTCCAAGTAAACGCAAAAATGTAGGCAAGAATTCTATTGCCATAACAAACAATAACACAATCTCTAACAGCAAAATGAGGGCTGCTAGACTACACTGACTACTGCAATCTCTCTCTCTCTCTCTCTCTCTCTCTTTCTCCACAGGCCTCTCAGTGCGCCCTCGTGTTCTGCCAGTTTTGGTGAGCAGTCGCTATGATCTGTCTCTTTTCAACTCAGTCTCCGTTCAAAGACCAGTTGCCGGCGGGGCTGAGTGCGCCAAACACGCGTTAGGGCCGATGCTTTTCGACAGGGGGCCAAGCACGCCTCAACATCGCTGGGGGTGGGGGATACGTATGTGTGTGTGTGTGTGTGTGTGTGTGTGTGTGTGTGTGTGTGTGTGTTTAGGGGTGTTTGTGCCTTGCTCTCAAATTCACATCTCCCAACATGAAAGAGCTCTCGCTAGAAGTGGGAGGAATGGTGCGATACGAGACGGAAAGGTAACGGTGCGCCCCGGGCAGGTGGAATGTTGCTAGGAGACTGAGGCAATACAGGAAGGAGGAGGAAACAGGGATCAGCAGCACAGTGAACAGAGGAATGAGGCCTGTCAGACTGTACTTCTGCAGTTTCACATCGGAGCTTGCATGGAGTGTGTAAATGGTCATATTCCACAAAAGTATGGAAGCAAACTGATTTTTTTTTTCACTGTTCAAAGTTCCCATTCAAATTCCCATAAAGAATTTAGTTTGAAGTTTGCCAGCATTCTGCCTGACCAACCTCAGGTCACAACAGGTTTCTAGGGGACTTAAGGTTACTTCATACAAAATCTCCTCTGTTCCTTTAGAGTTTTAAGGCCTCACTTAAAAATACTTACAGTATTGTACTTACTTAAAATACTTACAGTCTCGATTTCTGCTGAAGCGCACAGATGGTAGGGTTAGCAAGCCTCCACCAGCCTAGATTTTTGACACAAGGCAGGTTTGGTCCATGGAACCAAATTTGGCATCAGCATGAATCCAACCTTCCTTGTGTCAACAGTGTTGTGTCCACAGTCAAATAAATTGTGCTGGGCACTGGTGGGAACTGAAGAACACTTATACAGATTACACCGTTAATGAAGAGTATGAAGAATAATTAATATTTAATATACTAATATACACTATATGCACACAAGTATTGGGACATCTGCTCATTCATTGTTTCTCCCAAAATCAACAATCAAAATAAGGTGCATCCTGCTTTGTTGGAGTAATTGTCTCTACTGTCCATGGAAGGCTTTCTATTAGATTTTGGAGCCCTGCTGCGAGGATCACCACCCCACCTCATCCCCAACTCCCCAACTCATCCGAAAAGTACTGGAACACAGAGAACACAGGTTCAGGTTCAAAAGGTTCATGTTCATCTTCTCCAGATTTTAATGACATTACTTCTCTACAGGGAATACACAAGCTGTGTGCATTTGCACATCTGTGTCAGCAATGGGTGCAACTTGATATAAAGCTGAATGCATCTGCTAGAAGGGATGCCAACAAACATTTGCAGCTATTTCTAGAAATTTCTCATTCCTGGTACCACTGTTAACAATGTGCAATAATCTTACTATGTGTAATATTTTTTTCTATTTTTATGTTATATTTGCACATTGGAGCCTGGAGAAACACAATCTCGTTTAGCTATGGATGCCTGCTGTATAGTCTAAATGATAATAATAGAACTGCAAAGTGGTAAGTGGAGCTGATGTAATGGATCAAGTACATTCCTGAAGGAAATACTAGTGCCTGCAAAGTAAAAGAATAAAAAATGTCAAATATAAAAAGAAAAGGTTAAATATTACAAAGAAAAAGTTGTCCACGTGTGTGTGGTGTGTATGAGCTTGTGGTTGCAATAGAGTTGCGTCATGGTTGCTAGGTGGTTGCTTAGTGGTTGCTATTAGGGAATAGGGGTTGCAATGGAATCCCAGATGGTTGCTAAGGTGTTGATGAGCAGTTTCAAGGTGGTTACTATGGTCTCACTAGGTTGTTGCTAAGGTATTCCATGCAGTTGCTAAGTGGCTGCTAGAGTTGGTATTTCGAGTTGGTTGCTATGGTGATGGCAAGTGGTTGCTAGACGGTTTCTTCATATCCCAGGTTGTTCCTAAGGTGTTGCTAAGCGGTTGTTATTTTATACCAGGTGGTTGCTATGTGGTTGCTATGAAATCCCAGGTGGTTGCAAAGATTTTGCCATGAGGTTGTTACTGTATATCAAGTGGGTTGCTAAGGTGTTACTAAGTGGTTGCCAGGAAGTTGCCATGGTATCTTGAGTGGTTGCTAAGATGTTGCTAGGTGACTGCTGTGGTAGTGTGGTGTTGTGTATGTAAAGTGTGTGGTGTTTTATTTGTATTGTGGTGTGTATTGGACTGTGTGGTATGTGTAGTGTAGGTGGTATGAAGTGTGCTGAGTTTGTGTTGTGGAATGTGCAATGTGTATTGGAGCATGTAGTATGTGGTCTCTGTAATAGAGCTGAAGACAAACAAACTGACAGACAGTTTTATAGGGACAGACAGACAGACACAGCGTTGTGGAGGGATACACAGACAGAAAGACAGGGTTGGACAGGGTTGGACAGACAGACGGAGAGTTGTGGAGGGACATATGGATACACCAGCAGGCAGGCAGGCAGGCAGGCAGGCAGGCAGGCAGACAGACAGAGAGTTGAAGAGAGAAGGATAGATAGACAGACAGACAGACAGAGATATAGAGGGAAAGATACATATACAGAAAGATGGAGTTATAGAGGGAGGTTCTGGAAGTTATTTTGAGAGGGACAGAGAGAAAGGCAGGGTTAATATGAGCACAGTGAGGGTGATGAACCGGTTACAGCCCGTTTAAACATTATGATGAGGATGAAGTATAGGGGGAAGAATTACTAGTTTTTCATTAACATCTAATTCTTTTATATCTTTAGTATGAAGTAGCCACCACAGCAGCCAAGGGATAACAATATAGTGCTTTGCTTTAAAAAGCACTGTAATAATAATAATGCATAATTGCTGTCCTGTACATTTAGTAAGTTACAGAATTTGGTAGTATAAAGGTGTCTAACTGTGTATCACTGTGACTGGAGTTCCAAGCTCATCTGTGCTGTAGGTCACTTGTTGACAACTACAGTCGCTAAGCGACTCAGCAGTCAATCTGTTAGGTATACTAGGTCACATGAACAGACATGCAGTGGCACACCTAATGCACACTGAGGAAACTAACTGTTATATGAACAGAACATGGACAAAGATGGACAGATTGCAAAAAATAAATCAATCAAAAAAATAAACCTAATAGACTGACTAAGGGCACACCAGACATGCCATGCTGCACCACTGTTTTTAATGCAGATACACACACAGACGCTGCTATTCAGCACTTCACACGTCACACTTGGTGGCTACCAACAATGTTTAGTGTCTCTGATAGTCATAGTGTACCACTCAGCGCCTATCTATTACTGCATTAAACTGAAGTTCAATACAAGAATGAGATGATAAAAATCATAAGAAATTTACACTGAGAAAGACAGTCAGTCTAAAGTAAGAAAAACAGACAAGCTAATCACGCATTTACTATGCTAGACACACTAAACGTTCTCAACTCAACTTCACAAGTTTGAGAAGACTTTTTGCCCCACTTGTGTTTTGGTGTTTCACAATCTACCAATGTTAACAGCTAACATAAAATATAATGCGTCCAACATAATGCCATTATTATCTTATATTTTCCATCATCTACTTAGGTTCTACTGAATGTTACTTATGTTATCTGTTCAATATCCTTTGCTTCCTCTTGATATGATAAACCCTCTTGGAAACCTAAATCTTTATTCCCTCTACACCCAACATAAAAGCAGAATCCATCCTGAAGGGCCAGACTGAGTTAGCACTGATGTCATATAATGATTTAGGACCATAGCTATGTAGTTAGATCAGGGATGAGTATGTGAAGGCACTGGGAGAAGAGAAGAGGGGTCTAAGGGAGTTTTCTAAACCATATCTGAGGTATTTAGCTGGGAGAACATTGGAAGCTGTCTTATTTGTCCTATTATGTCATAAATAATTACAGGTCAGTAAGCACGGGTTGGCAAAAAGGTTTGGGGGAGTTAAGTCTACTTTAGGAGAGACCTTAAATCATTAATGATAGTAATTCTGAAAGTTGTTTTTTAATGCTACTTTTAGGTGTAAATTAGGAAGTAGTTTCCTCCAAAGAGGATCTTTGACTTGGGCCCACTGTAGGTGTTTTGTAGATTCTTTAATTGACATTCAATCAAATTCATGATTGTTCTGTAACTGGGTTAATATCACCCGTTTATTTTGTTCAGTCCTGAGAGACCTGGCAGGTGAAAGTGTGGGAAAGTCAATATACACCACAGCTAGCTTGGTGCTAACAAATGATCACAGTACATCCATCAATAAGGGAAAGGTCTCATGGACCATTTATATGTGGATAGAAACTCACAGAAAGCTCTTATTCTACACTCTGCTAAGTTTTCATTCCATTGAATGAAGACATGCACACACTGGTACTGTGTGAGGCTACCTGAAGGTACAATACTGACTACATCAGGTGTAGTAGGGTTGGATGGTATAACATTAATGAGGCAGACATCCTTTAACATCTTTAACCCATCCACACTAGTGAGCAAACACACACAGTGACAGTGAGCACACATGCCCAGAAGGGTGGGCAGCTATTGCTGCAGCGCCCGGGGAGCAGAAAGGGATAAGGGCCTTGCTCAAGGGCCCAACAGTGCCAGCTTGCCATGCCCAGGTATTGAACCCACAAGCGTGGTATATCACAATATTTAAAAAATTTTATGATATCTCCATGTTATGTCAAATTTCTGTTATGTATCTACGAAGTGGTCGAATCAGCTCATTCAGCAGTGTGATTCTAAGAAGGCCACAGGGTATTAGCACTGTCTGAGATCACTGATGTGATGTCATGCACTAAAAAACTATTGGGAAAGCAAACAGTAGCTACAAGTTTTTGTCATTCCAAACAAAAGGGAGAGCAAGCAAACCGGTCTGCTAAATGTGCCTGAAAACAAACATACCCAGAGATGGAAACAGCATTTCTATTTAAAAAAATGAGGCACCTCAATCTCTCAATCCTTGGTTTTGATGGACATGTTGTGCTGGTTAAACTTTAGTAACAGTAAGTGCCACAGATCACCTACTAGAACTAGAATGTTCAATATCTGAATATAATATATATGTATATATTTTCCCCCCAACATGTACTTTAAAAATCTCCATTAAAAAGAAGGGTACACAGAGTGTAACTATGTGCCCCGTTATGAAATAACACTTGTTGTTTATAAAATGTGTGATATTTAAATTGATATGACAGTCAGCTACACTCCAGTGACATTTTTTGAGGAGACTCTAGTCAGGTTGTCTTGCTTGTTGCCTGAATTACACTAGTTGATAGGTGATCTACACATTTAATAAATAATGTGAAGACACAGCGGTTAGTCAGATTAGCAGCTTAACACTAAGTAAAATATTAAGCAGATCAAAAACCCTCTTCCAGATTAAAAACCGGAGCGCCAAGACTCAACTTAAAAAAGCTAGCTAGATAGCTAATCTACACTGCTCCACGAAAACACTGCAGACAACACAGAGCACTTTAGTCCACAGCTCACTATAAATAATTTACAAATATATTTAACTGTTACTGACTTTCAGAACCAGATTGGTGTTAAATTATAGTAGAGGAATCATACTAAACACTCTAATAAACATGTGTTTCAACTGCAAATACATGCAGCGCATGTAAGCTAGCTAACTTCTCACCCAACAGCTAGTCGACATGTTAGCTAGCTACATGCTAGCTACCACATTATTTTCTTCAGCATACTGTCGCTATATCACATTCTTTACAACAATTGCCATAATACTTTGCCACAATATTTCTACGAGGTGTTCCATGAGAACAGGTACGCTACAGGATATGGGCAGTCCTGGATATGAACTTGACCTGGCCTATCTAAAAATCTCCAAAAAACTCAATGTTTAAGGACAACGTATTCTAGTATCCTACCTGTCGTAACTGAATTCGTGGTTTAGCTCTTGTTAACTTCACACACGTTCACGTGCGCTCCTAACCAACCCGGGGGTTGAGGAGGCGACACGCAGCGGTTTCTGAACAGCGATAGGAGGACAAAGTAAATAAGGCGGGTCTTGAGAACGGTCCGTTTAGGTTTAGAAATGATGCAAATGTTTATTTATATAAAAGACAGCAATTAAATAAAACGTAAAATTATATTTAAAAAATACATTTTAATTATTAAAAATATATAATCAAAAAAGAACCGTAATAAATTATTATTTACATTGCAATCATACAAGCTCTGACTATAGCCAAATATGTACCAGTGTGAAAAGATGGTCTATGTCATTGCGCAGCTTTAAATAAAATACTAAATCACTTTGTTCACCAAGCATCTTTTTCAATTTTAGAGTTAGAGCTTGTTCTTGTCAACAGTTTGAGCTAAATATGTCAAAGCATTTCATCAGTTATCCAAATAAATACTTTTGCCAAAACTCTACTACTATACTACTATAAGTGTGCAATGTCTGAATGTCTGAACTTTACTGTCTTTTACCTGACTGATTACTGTACACTGTACTGCTCTTCACTTTCATTACAAACTGCTGACACATTTTTTGCACTAAGCGCAGGTCTCCATCTCTAAGCCCAAATTTCATAATATCTCGTGCCATTTTTTTGGTGAAGACAGAAAATTGACTAAACTTGAAATCAGAACTCAACAGCGGCACAAACATTACAAAGCTTTAGAGATACAGAGAAAACAGTTTATATCCCAAATAAATACAAATAATGAAAGTACTAAGAATTTAATACAGACACACCATACAGAACACACACACACACACACACACATACAGACACACATACAGACACACCTTTTCCAAAATTTTCCCACAGGAACTGATGAAGTGGCCACACACCCTAACAGGAAATAGGAGGTCCCAAAAGGAAGTGACAGAGGGAGAAAGTACAGTCCATCATGTTGCACACTTGTTTGTGTGCCGAACATCTGCATTACACTGTCCCCACCTCTACTGTGTACGGTATAGAGATTCACCAAAAAAATGCTAAAATTACAGACTACATTAATTAATGAGGTCCCATTAATGACCTGCCTAAAGGCATAACCACCAACAATATGAGGCATTTTCCGTCCTCTACAAACAAATCAAATGTATTTGTATAGCGCTTTTTACATCTGGTGTTGTCACAAAGCAGCTTTACAGAATCAGTAATTAGTAAAAAGGCAAGAAATCAACAGCATAAGAAGACATGAAAACCTAAGACCCCCAGTGAGCAAGCCAAAGGCCACAAGGGGCAAAGAAAAACCTTGGGAGAAACCAAGACTCACATGGGGGACCCATCCTCCTCTGGTCAGAATTGTAAAGAAGGTGTGAAGCTTGCACAGGTGGTGGGGGAGCCTGGTGGTCGGACTGGTGGGTGGCAGCTGGTCTGACGCATGTAAAGGGGACCCCAGTGGTCAGTCATCTAACAGGTCGGGCTGAATGTGCGGGCTGCCTTACTCAGAGTTATTACTCAGAGTTATTCTGAATGGATTTATGGAATGTTGCGCAGTATTAGAGTTAGAGACAACTCCGGCAGGTCTGACAGCCACACACAGCCTAATTAAAAGGAGAGAGACAGAAAGGTAATACAGACATGGGAGCACCCTGAAACACTGGCGTCCATCTGCTCCACCGTCCACAAACCTGAGTGATAGCGTACAAGCGGTAGGACAACAGCTTCAGCATTTCAGTGTACTACAATTCCTTGTATTCATTAACCCCTGAATCTGCAACCTTTATCTAAGAGGAAACATTAATTACCAAAAGCTAAACTAAACAGATTAGTTTTCAATCTAGATTGGAAGATTGAGACTGTGTCTGAGTCCTGAACATTATCTGGAAGGTTATTCCAGAGTTGGGGGGCTTTATAAGAAAATGCTCTTCCCCCTGCTGAGGTTTTCTGAATTTTGGAAATGAGTAAGAGGCCAGCACCCTGAGATCTAAGTAATCGTGATGGTTCGTAATCAGTAATAAGATTCCGCATGTACTCAGGAGCGAGGCCATGTAAGGCTTTGTAGGTCAATAGAAGGATTTTATAGTCAGTATGGGACCTGGCTGCAGCATTTTGAACTAGTTGAAGTTTATTGAGGTTCCTACTGGAACATCCTGACAATAGTGCATTGCAATAATCTAGCCTTTAGGTAATAAAAGCATGTACTAGTTTTTCTGCACCATGTAGAGTTTCTTAGCAATGTTCCTAAAATGTAAAAAAAGGCTGTCTTAGTAATATTAGCTTTATGTTGGTCAAATGTTAGGTCTGAATCGAATAATATGACAAGATTTGTAGCTGCTGGACCAGGAATAATGGAATAAATCATGTTTACCATTAAGTCTAAAAGTTTATTTCTTGCGGCTTTTGGACCTAAAAGGCGTTGTGTATCTTTTACATACTCCTCAATTTCCCTCTACATTTATCATCAGGTTTGGCAGAACGGATATATAGAATATTGGTTTTAGAACTAATATTAACAACCAAACCCTTACTACTACTTCTAAGTATTTCTGTACTTTGTTCGAAACAGTTCAACTTCTTATTACCACATGCAATTTTTTGCCAAATATTTTTTTAAGTGTATTTAAGTACTGAGTAACTCGCAGAAGAATTGATCCTAACAAGCTTCAGTACCCATGCTGGATACACAGAGTATATTGCCAACCTTGGTTCTGGAGTACCCCAACTGTACTGCACATTTGAATGCTTTCCTGCTCTAACACACTCACTTCAACTAAGGATGGGCTTGTTAATTAGCAGTAGTTGAGTAGTTGGTTAACGGTAGAGCAGGCAGTACTCAGGACCAGGGTTGTATATATAGACATTATTACAATTTACTTAGTAGATGTTGAACTATTACAATATAAAAATATTTAGGAAAACTAAAGGAACATGTAGGAAGTACATGGAGCACATGGAACTAGTTACTTTTCCTCTTCTTCAAACAGTCATGAATTAAAAAGCCACACTGCATTAAACCATTTAATTACTACTCCAGCATAGAGTACTGTTATGTGATCTAGGCAAATTTGGCCCCTCCACTGCCTTTTATTTGCTACTTGAAGACTGTCATGCTTTTCCAATTTTAAATTCTAGTCTTGAGTCCCCTGGCCCTGCCCCATAACAAGCAGTCTATTTAAATTAAATCAGAAATGGCATTGCCCATATTTTAAGCAGGTCATATGTTCCACACTTTATATATTTATTTATTCAAAAGAACCAAACAGGTCGCTTCCGCTCGTAATTATCTCTTATCATTCCAAGAATAATGTGTGTGTCAGGGGCATCTTTTCTTCCCTTTCTCTCTCTTGTCTTCCTGTGTTCCCTTGCCCAGGGCCCGCTCCAGCCGTCTCGTGCGACAGTAGAGGTCGTTAGTGGAAGAGGGATGAAGGCGAACTTGACTGGAGTCGCTCCTTATCTCAGTTCTTTACACCCAGCGCTTTTGTTTCAAGGGCTTTGTTTACACCTGGCCCATTAATCAACTGGCAGGTCCTTCCCTTTTCTTCACAGGCAACAATCGGGACAGCCCAAAAAGCATTTTAAGTGAACCGCTTTGCTTAGGACAGTGATTTTGTGCTTTAACTCTACTCTAACTCCCCTCTTCACTTTTAAAATACAGGTACCTAAATGATTCTTGGCCTAAGTGTACAGTTCAATGAAATACCATTAACTGTTGTCAACCAAAAGTGTCTGCTTTACAGCATTGCTCCAAATAACCAATTTTAGCATGTTTTTAAGAGTGTAGTCTTTGGGATTGACATGCTAAACTTAAAGCAGCTAAGAATGACCTAATGCAAATAAGAGTTATGATCACTGCTGATGAATCAACTGATGGTACTTGAACAGGATAAAATGATATCTTGACCAAGCAGTGCATATTAAATATATTCTGTCAGCCATGTAATGTTTATTTAGATGTAACCATCATTTTAAGAGTATTCAGGAGCAACTGACTGAATCAATCCATTTTGTTGCTCTAATGCATATAGTTAGAGTGAGTTAACCAAATGAAGTCATATTCAATCAAATAGTTTAATGCAGTTTTTCCAACCCACTGAGTAAACAAAGCCTGCTCAGTAGTTAAATGACATTCAATATCCTATAAAAATGTCTCAGACAGTTGTGTCAAGCTGGTTAGCAACCAATTCAACCAAAGGTTTCAGACACCAATCTAACTCCACTGCACCTTGTCTGACTGACATCTCCTAATGGATAATAGCCCAGCACCAGAACTTAAATCCAAGGACTCAAGAACTTCTTGGTCATTGTGTCTGAAGATTCACAAAACATGGTGTAATTGTGAATGACCCGATCTTAGCTCTGGTTGCACTCCGGCACTTCAGGTTTTTCCTCTACAGCATCCAGAGGATTTGACCCTTTCTCTTTACTGAAGCCAACCAGGTGCTTGTTCAGTCTCTTGTCATATCAAGGCTTGACTACTGCAGCTCTCTTTGGCTGCTTTTTCTAAACAATGCATAAGAGCCTTGCAAGTAATTCATAATCCATCAGCACAACTCATTTTAAATTTTTCAGTAAAGTTCAGTCATTGCTTTGCTACCAGACAGGAATGGTTGAAGTTCAATCTATAATTAGAGCTCTTATACTCTGTACTTAGAGTTTCCGGTATGTCTTGGAATATTTCAGTTTGAAGTACATAAATAAGACCTGTTACCATTCATATCATTATGATAATTAAGCAACAATTAATATCTTATTATCAAGAGCATGCTTGTGCTAGACTTTTACAAAAACATTTTTGAAGGTTTCAAAATATTGCGCTTTTGTTTGCTAGGAAACACAGAACCTTTCATACAGGTGAATCAATAGGAAAGGTGATTCCGTATGTGTGGGTATGCATAAATAAGATGAAAATTATGGTATGGTAGACAATCCTGTGTTTTTGATTGTATGAGATATAGTGCCAGAAAGTGAGTTAATATTCACTTTAAAATCATTGACATTTTGGGTGACTACATGCGAGAGAAAGTATGTGTTTGCGCAAGTGAAAAAAAGAGAGTCAGAGAAAGAGAATGGCTCTTCTTAGTCGTGTAACTCAGTTAAAGCATGCTCTCTAGAGTGTGTATGTGTGTGTAGTGTGTGCCACACTACAGAAGCTGTGTAGTAATGCGTGGAGCAGCGTAATTGCATTGCTTGTGCATTCATCAATGAGAATATAGAGCCTGCACTGAAATGAATTGAATTATTTGGCGGGCAGAACAAAGAGATGTGCATTGAGTTTGTGTGTAATTTATCGCTGAGGAGGAGTAGGCAAGGATGGGGGGGATGGGCGAGAGAGTGTGAGCTAGAGAGAGCGAGAGAGGAATAGCATATAAGAAAAGAGAAGATAAGATCAACAGGCTTGACACCTTCAGCCCACTTCTCAAGGCATTCACATGTTTGGAATGTCTGCACTTAAATGTGTGTGTGTGTGTGTGTGTGTGTGCATTTGCGTGGGTGTTGGCCTTTACAGGCATACAGGCCTCATCTGTGTAGCATATCTGTCCAACTCTGAAATGCTTTTATTTGACTTTTCCAGAAAAATTTTAAAAGAAACACTGCAGTTTATCCTCAGTGCCATAATCAGTGCTGGGTGGTGGACTGCCTGTAATATAATGTTGGATGTACCACAACATTTTCCAAATACACAGTATCATGAGTCCATGGTGTTTAATGATATTTAAATTAGCTTTAAAAAGTTGATGAGCCCGTGCTTTCTGGGCCCTGCTAATCTGTGCTAAATGAATGTCCTTTCTTGCCTTAAAATTACACCAAGAATAAAATTACACAAGAGAGGATTGTAAACAATATGATAAACGTAATTCAGACACAAACCACATTTCCAGACAGGAATTGTTTTACTAATTTACGAATTGTTAATGTTCTTTCAGAACAATCTTGTGTGCCCTTTAGAGGACATGGCAAATGCGAAATGCAAATGCCTAATCAGATTAGTTACTGTTTTAAGCAACACTTTTTATAAAGATTGTATTTTCGATTAGGCAAGACCAGTAAATTAAACACTTTACTGACTCATGAGATGTGCGTCATGATAACTGATGTGTGAATTTGGCAGGGGAGGGAGTCTTAGGGCTGCAACGTCAGGTGATTCAAACATTATAAAACCGATTCACTAGATATGTGTCAAAATGATGTGCTACTAATTCTATTTCTAGTCATGTGATTTCCCATAATCAGAATCAGACTTCAGAATCAGACTTCAGAATCAGAATCTTTCACTCACAAATACAAACCATTTTATGTGTAACACAAACCTGCTAAGAGTAAAATGATTGTGATTCATGATCCGCTTATGCATATGATTAGTTTAAAAAAAATAATAATCCACAAGACCCGTGTCACATGTATTTTAGCATGGTCAGAGGGTGTTGTTAGGCATGGCACAAAGTGAAGTGACTTCTTAACAGTTGAAAATGAACATAACACATAAATAAAACATCAAAAATAAACAAAATATGAGAATACACCAATAATGTTAAGAATAATAAGAACTGCAAGAAATATTTATTCTGCCAAGCCATATAATAATAGACAATGATTACCAAGCAATCAAGAGAATATTCTACAGTGAGGTCTTTAATACGACATTAAATTAATAATATGTTTTGGTTCACAGTGGCTTTGGATGTTGCTCAGTCAGTCAGACTGGAAATATCTGAAAGAAAGACTGGCATCTTAAAGATGACCAAAATAGCACATGTTTCAATGCTTCCAGTGCACAGATCCCTCACTATCCTTCTCTTCTCTGTGTTTTAAAGTAAAGGCCTTATGGAAAGAGATAAGAGAAAGACACGAAGAGGTAGAAAATCCATTTTCCCAATACCACCCTACTGCTTTCCTTCCCATTGACTGCTGTTCTTGCCACTGGCTGTGACCCATTGATCTCCTCCCCTAAACATCATCTGAAAATCCATTCGGAGAAAAGGGCAACTCACAGAAGAGGAGCCGCATAAACACACATTGTGTTTCTTTCACACAAAGACACAAAGTAAAAGACAGAGAGTGTGTATATGTATGCATATCTGTTTGGGGTTGAATTTAAAATGTACGTGTAGCTTCTTCATACCTTCTTCAAACTTGTCTGCACCATGTTGTATTTGGGCTGTTTTTTTCCCCATCCTTTTAAGAGGGTCTGTCACTACAGTGATCATGTATGTGACTGAATTTATGTCATCTGTTGTATTCCTGTGTGAAGTATTGTTCACATACACTGATAATATTATTTAAAAAATAATTAAAATAGTTGTATCCACCTTTTTGAAACCAGTAACCGTCCCAATCCTATTTTGGCAGCTTTCCACCCTCAGTGGAATGCCCAGGGGTTACAGGAAAAAAGAGTATAAGTGTTAGTAAGATGTGTGTATGAGCATGTGTGTAGAATGGCATATTGTGTTCGTGTAATGCACCAGGTCTACTCTAGCCACACTACTAATCCCTGGAGTCTATAATGTACTACAGACAACTATACAAACCCTTAATACACACACAGAGAGACACTTGTTTTCATTTAATGTCATTGGGTCTCATATGTAACTACTTAGTGTATATGTAGTAATAGTGCTGGGAATATCCTTCAGTGAACACACTTTTAAACTAAAATATTTTTTTCAGTTTTAAATGTTTGTGTGAATGAACAGAAGGACTGCTCTTTGGAAATTTTAGGTGACTATAGATTTTCATTACTTGTTTGTCTAATAGCTCCAGTACAAAACTAAGACTTCAGTCAAAAACCTTTGAATACATTTTATTTCATTTCATTACAAGATATATAACTAAAAAGAGAACAACATGTTTACATTTATACACAACTCCACATTGAACGTCTGGGTCTGTTTTTCAGTTAACCCCTTAAACACTATGTTTATTCAGTTGTTAATCCTTATGCAGAAACAATTCAGAGTCCTACAAGATTCTATTTCAGAGCCTATGAAACTGATGTTAATTATAACAGTACTGTGTGAAAGTGAAACAGTGTGGGCTACAGGGCCAAAGTATAGTCTTGATCAGTCAACTCTCAGGTGGATCAAATCTACCAAAACCTTTGCAAAAACTTTTGCAAAAAAGTCCATGTCAGCTTAACTTGAGGTGCCAGTTTAGCCTGTTAAAGTTTCAAAGACTTTCAAATGAACTTATTAACCCCTTAACACAGAAGGGTGTATTGCACACTAAGGCATATTATTCAGTAAATACATGGGACTTCTGTACAAATTGGTGGAGCTTCTAAGTACAATATGTACCATATTGTACTTATATATAGTATGTTTTTGTTGATAAATTTAACCTTTGCTTTTTGGTGCTCTTCTCTGGGTTTATTACACACTTATTCATACATACACACTAAAAAAATATCAGAATCAACACTGTCAATGATTCATCAGCCGACATTTATTTACTTACTTTAAACTGCTCACATGAACACTTTTCACTGCTTTTGCAGTGACTGCTTTTAATTCTAACAAATGTTCAAACTTTCATAAAACAGTGACGCTTTATGTCAAGGAGAATGACTAAAGCATTCAGAACATGTAGACTTCATGGGAGTCATGGGAGTGACAGATCATGCATGACATTCAGATAACACATAAAAACATATCATGACAAAGCATGTATGTGTTACTGCCATAACAAAAACCCATAGCTCCTTGAAATGATTAGGTTCTATTAGGTCAACTTATTTCTTTCTTTTTTTTAGAAAATTTAAGTTTTCTATTAGTGAACTGTTCAGTGACATTTAAGTTCTTAACAAACCAGAGAATTACATCACTGGGGATTTCTAATGTGTCACTCCCATAGTTAACATGGTGACCTTTTCCCCTCCTGGTGAAGCATTTCCATGTTGAAAACACCAGCATGTTGGTTGGTTCCTCCTTTTGCCAGAAAAAATACTACATAACCCATCTGCGGTTTCACATGTCAAACCACAGCCATAAATCCAGGAGAACAATTTGAGGGAATAAAACAATTCGAAACCAAAGAAAGCACACAACAAAGGAGACATTGTCTTGTTTTCCTGTAAAGACTCCATTTTTGTTTGGTTAAGCTGCAGCTCCCTAACGAACTGTATGAGGCAAAAAGAAGAGATGGAGTAGAACCAAAAAGCAGAAGACATGCTGGCGTGATTTGAACGTGTGTTTGTTTTTGTACATTTTTCAGTATAAGAATGTCCTGACTCAAAAACAAAAAAACAAGGCTAACGTGAAATATCAGAGCCAAAGAAATTGTCCTTTGTAAGAAAATGGTTTGTTTGTAAATAGAATGTGATTTTAATGTAATTTAATTGTTCATCATACCTAGTACATAATTTCTTTACTACCGAATTAATTTACTACAAACAAAACAAGGTGCAGTATTTGCATGTATAAATATTTACATATTTACATATTAGGGCATCATATCATTACATATTCATGTAGGACAGACTGAACTATTATTGGATCTACATAGTTGATATTTAGGTAACTTGGAACAAATAGATAATATGCAGTATGTTACACATGGGACATCTACATCCTGACACTGTATAAAACCCAATGTGTGTTTGTGCTGATTGTCAGTAGTGCTCTGGGGCTGTGCACTAACCAGTGATCCGGTCGGTCATCCACTCTCAGTGCTTCTTCAATATCTCGCTCAGTCACATATTTGCAGGGTGAGTGTATTGCTTCTCTTCTAGTACAACTAATTAGTCACAGCTGAAACTGTACGAAGGCGCCGCTAGCACAACCCGTCGCACAGGGTGCAATTATCTCCCCCTCATTTGCTTACACACACACACACACACACACACACAAACACACACACACACACATACACACACATACACAGACACCAACATGCACACATTCCTGAGGTGTTCCTCCTCCCACAAATGTCACCAGTAAATGCTTCTTTTAATTGCATTGGCGTTGTGATGCATAGTTAAAGCAAACCCCAGTTTATTTTTGAAAGATGTCAGGAGGTGCTTCAGCACTAGGCTCTGCTTAGGAATGCAAAAGCAACTCGGTTTCTGTTCATGCATCTCAAATCAAATCACTAATTGTAACCCCTTCATAATTAGTAGCTGTGTAGCATATAGTGTACTGTAATATACCATATTATGTGTAATGGCTTTATGGAAGCAGTTCAGTAATATTACATTACATACTAACAGTGATAAGTAATCTAATAATTGCATTACTCTGTATAATTGCTTAGTCTGTTTAGAAGTCTATAGAAGTCTATCCTCATGCTATTATTATTATTAAATTGTAACATATAAAAATAACATAAAACATTAAATTTGGTATCAACAGGTTTTAAGGATGATCTGAATGTTTTTTTTTGGGGTGGGGGGTTAAGGCAACGAGTTCATCAAATTCAAATCACAATTAACTTTTCTACAAATAGATCAGAATTTAGATGTTTACTTTCACTATAATTCCTCTGCTTGTTTCAAGGAGCAATGACTGACAAATAATGACAGATAATATAAGCTTTTAAGGCACAGTTGTGGTCAGAAGTTTGTATGAAGTAATTTCTTTTAGACAAAATGGGGCACAGGATGAAAAATATACATACACTCACATAAATTATTTATTCAGTGGTGCTGAAAGAATGTCTTTAAACTTGCCAAGAGCTCTTAACTTCATGTTAGTAATTATGATTGACAACACCTGGTAGCTACTCTGTACCCACATAGAAAGAGTTTGTTTGACAGCACTCATTGGATTGACCATACAATACAATACATTGAACTAGATTGACTGTGACAGTACAATTGTAAAGCACAAGGATCTCAGTGCAGATCTGAGAAGGATGATAATAGATTTAAGTCAGGAACGTCTGACAACTGCAGATTTCAAAATCTTTAGTTCAAATTAATAATTGTATGGAATTACAAATTATTGGGAGGTGTAGTCACTTAGCCATGGTCTGGAAGAAGAACTTGTCACACTCAGCTGGGAGTGACCATAACTGTATATTTTGACTGCATGTTAAAGTCTTTTTTTATTTAAGATGAGTGGTCAAATATCAAGCCAGTTCTGCCAGAAGATTGTAGATAGCTAAGGGTGGTCATGGTGCAAGTTGCTAAGGGACACTTAAGTAAATATCAGGTGTGCTGTATGTAAAATTTTGAGTCTTAAAAGTCTTAAAAATTGTGCACCAAATTCTTGTTTTGTGTACTATTAAAGATGTATGTTGTACAATCATTCTCACCTGAAAATGAACAGAAATCACTTAAAGACAAAATTCATGGACAAATTCATGTACATTATGAGTGTAAGTCTGGCCAGAACTGTATATGCGCCATGGGGAATGCACAAAAACTAAGCTAGACTCTGTATAACCAAATGGGTCAACTGACTAATGGCTACTGTTTTATAGACGGTGCCAATACCACCACCCACTCCAAGCACAGACACAAACATACACAAACAAATCTTAAGAAATAATCTGCCAAGTGTAGGTCCACCAAACGGCAAAACTTTGTCACTGGCTATTAATAAACCTGCTCCCAGATGCACTTGTAATCTTGGATGCCTTGCGAACAACAAACATGACAGAGAAGACACATGAGCCGCAGCTGTAGCACAAACTTCAAGTGTCTCCACAGTACTCTGCCTGTGGCAAGACAAAGCTCTTGTCCTTTATGGACTGGAGGGCCATTGTCAGCTATTTCAGGATTTGGCTCTTGCCCTTGGATGCCAAGCTAAAGACAAATAGAGAATCTGTTTAAACAAGAAAGTGGGTGAAAGGGTGAATCATCTCACAAAATTATTAAAGCACAATTTGCAATGTACACATTTTCCCAAACCTGTGTACTGATTATAATGTGTGCAACACATTTTACCACATATTGTACAAAACTACAACAACCTTCAGTGGTTGAAGGCTTGGCGTGTACATTTCCACAAGTGTTTATGAACCTTGTAACCCCATCATGCTGAACCATGTGGCCGAGTAGCATTGCGGAGTGTTCAAGTGTACTTCAACACTTCTGGAGAACATGCATGTCTGTCCTCTGGAAAAAGAGAGATTATGCATTCAGAGAGTCTTCAGACCCTTTCACTTTTTTCAGATTTTGGTTACTGCACTTAGTACTTAAAAATGTTCACTTTACAAACCTTGACCAGTCTTCCTGTCCTCCCCATAGGAAATCTTTGGTGGGATGTGAAAAGGGCAGTTAAAGCACACAAACTCATTCGTCTATAATAAACTGTCTTTCTTTCTCACTCAGAACAATCTACAGGACCCTATCCAATCTGGCCTCAAACCGGCACACTCTACAAAAACTGCTCTCATCAAAGTTACAGAGAAGCTCCATGCAGCAACATCTGCCAAACTGTCATCAGTCCTGATTCTCCTCAATCTCTCTGCAGCTTTTGACACAGTGAACCACAAGTTTCTCCTTTCTGTCCTCACCAGCCTTGCAGTAACCGGCACTGCATTGCAATGGTTTGCATTGTACCTGGAGGGGCTATCATACCAGGTTACATGGCAGGTGGACACATTCGCTCCTTGAAGACCCTCCACTGGTGTTCCACAAGGCTCGGTGCTTGATCCTCTTCTTTTCTTACTTTACACTCAATCTCTTGGTGAAGTAATATCCTCCCATGAGTTCTCTTACCACTGCTATGCTGATGACTACTAACGTATTAAAGTATTAGTGAACTGGAGGCCACTGCCCATAAGGAATGGGCCAGATTTCCTCAGGAGTGCTGCCAGAAGCTGGTGTCTGGCTGTGCATCATGTTTGCAGCAGGTCACAACAGCAAAAGGGTGCTCTACTAAGTGCTAAAATGCGTGTCATGGGTTAAATAAATGTATGACTGCAGTAGTCATTAAAAATGGCCACTTATAGTTGTGTTGAGCTATTTAAATTGTTCTTGTTTATTTGGTGAATTGCAAACAGTGGAAAGTTTGTCAATTTAGCCTATTTGCAATGGGGGTTAATGTACAACTGAGTGCAACTGTACATAAATGTATATTATGATATATACATAAATCTGTATAACTATAATGTATAATGTATATATACATATATATACACATATAAATTTACTTTAAATATTTCTCATTGCATTCATTGCACTCCTAGATATTCACCTCCAATTCAAATCACAGTCTCCAGTGTAAGGATGTCTGCAAATATTTTGGCTCAAACACAAAAAACAGATTTTGGGTTAACTATCTAGGATTGGGAAATCTAACTACTTTTCTGTTGAGTTGCTGATATATACTCCACATTGTGACCTATACCGATGCATAAACATATTATATAATGCTAATACATTTTATTTAAAATATTTATATGGGCCACAAACTGAATGGAATCTAAGCTTTAAAAAAGCCCTCCATTTTAAATGATTTATTTTGGTGATGCTACAAACCCAGCCCATTTAGATCTTATAATGATTCACCTGCTGCAGTACTGCAGTTTAGGGCATATCACTGAAGGTATAGATAGGTTTCTGCCTGCTCTGTCTTTGAATAAAAAACAATACAGAAAAGTATTATTAGTGACAACTGACAACCTACTGACACCTAGAAGTATATATGAGTATATACTGCAGACACATGATACAGAGTGGGAACCTGGGTGCAGGAAGCAGTCCATATGAACTATCTCTCAGAGCAGTTCATAACTGAAACGAGCTTGTGAATTGCTGAAAGTACTGAAAGTAAAACGGCCTAATTATGAATTTTACAAATGTTATTTTCCAAATGCCTTTATGTTTACCTGTTGTTTGGCAACCATAGCAACCACACCAAGAACTGTGATTATTATTGAAAAACAAAATGAAGTTGGTTCATTTAAATTGATTATGAATTGTAGTCTTTCGCTGCTTCACGCCATGCTTATCGACATTCCTTAACTATGAGAAGGCATCTAAAACTGATGACTAAGACTCTCCACTCTGAATTTGTTTTGAGCTCTAAATCAGTTTGCTAAGTAACCATTAGAAAGTCTGTGAGATAGCAGGAATGTCCCAAGAAAAAGGATAGCCCAGGCTCATCTTTTCTTCTCGGAATCTCCTTTTCCCAAATTTCACACTTCTTTTTCTGAACGTGAAAGAGGTAAGAGAGAAGGCCTACCGCTCCTTTCAGCAGAACCTCTCTTTCTGTTGAGAAGGATACAGGAGGGCTACAGGGTAGGACAGTTGTTTTGTCTCTTATTCTTTGGTGATTTACATCTCCACAGACTTCTTATCAAAGTAGCCATTGTGGAGGATTATCTGTGCAACTAGAGGCTAAAACTAAGGGCCTAACCATATTGACAGGCCATACTGACACACACAAATACTTACACAGTAACAAACACTGCCTCAATTCTGCTTTTAAATCCACAAGCATTGACTCTTAGTTATCATTGTCTTAGATATTATCTTTTTGTTTAGTTTGTGAACATACAAATGCACAATTATGTGATTAACAGCATAGTTACAAGTACAGGTTCTTTGGCTTACATTCTGTCACTTCTGCCTTCCCAGTTGTTTCACTGTCCAAAAACTGTCCAAGGATTCCAAAATGTAACAAAACAAAAAGTGTAAATACACCAGTAACGTGTCATCAAATCCAAATAACAAACCCATGACAAAACACCTCCTCTTCTACTTGCAGATACGAATATCTTCAGGTATTGTTTACGAAAGCTTCAACACAGCAAGAGTTGGGCAAAAGGAGCCATTTGCACACCAATTGTTTTTTCTACATTTCTAAAAGGATAGAGAACCCGAAAGACACCACCTCCTTCTCTCCCTCTCTTCTCTCTTTCTTTTTTTCCTTCCCTCCCTCCAAAGGTCTACCCTCCTCCTGCTCCTCCTCCCCCCTTCCCTCTCTCCACATGCAGAAGAGCAAGTGAATGGGGGTTTGGAATGAATTAATGAAAGGATGAATGGGGGGATGAGATGAGGAGGAGGGGTACCAGAGACCCCCAGAGTCCAGCAATGCAAGGACCACATGTGCTGTCCATTAGCAATGCAAGGCCTGTCACCAGTGAAGACACACACACACACACACACACACACACACACACAACAGAGTCACTAATAGGCAAACATTAAGACACGTAATTTACATATCCTTGCTGTTTTGACAAAAACTGCATCTCCGAAAAGGTGACTGTAAAGGAGAAGGAAGAAATTCTTCACTTTAATGTAATGCTTGTTAATAAGTAATAAGTAATTAAACTACAACAAGATTGTTATGCTTTGTAAGTAATTCTAAATTCTGTTGACCTACTGATGATAAAATCTTCACACAACAAAAAGATATGATTCAATTTAATATTTTTTTTCTTAATTCAGGTGCTACAAGTTGTGTGTTCATGTTTAGACTTTAAGACCTTTTGCAACTAAAGTGGGATAGAGGTCTGAGCATCGGGGGTGACATTCCCTCCAAAAAAACAAAAGAGAGAGAAAGAGAGGGAGAGAGAGAGGGGGGGGGGGGGGGGGGGGGTCTGGGGGACAGTGGAACAGTGCAAAAGATTGAATTAGTCCCATTTTGACCATAAACGCTGAGGCTTCCACCGGAATAAAAATAGGGGCTCCCCAGCAATCTCTAGATCCGAAAACCATCGAGCTGCAGTTAAGACAAAATTACAAAAACAAGCCCAAAAATGTGGGGCAGCAGGCCAAAACAAACGCGGGAACGGGCCCGGGGCTGCAGCGGTGGGACGAGACCCTGGACAGACTGCCTTTCCTGTGCTCCTCTTTCCCCCTCACCGGCCCAGACACTGCGTCAGCCGCCGGGGGGAAGCAGGGGGAGAAAGAGGAATGAGATTTAACCCTCAATTTGCTGAATAAGGAGGTGATTGCTGGGTCTAAAAACTTAACCATGGTCATGAAAGGGATAGTTTGTTGAAAAATCATATTTACATGACTTATCACTGACCCCTGAAGCAGTCGATCAGCCAAGACATGTTTGGAATTTGAAGTCTAGTTCTTTAGCTTAGAATGGAAGCTGATGTTGCTAGAAAAGACATTGGTCTAAGACTTTCACCAATCTCATCCCTTTATATACACACCCAAAAACCCTGTATCAACCTGCTCGGAGCACATCGGGATCAGTTTGGCACGTGTGGTTTAGCATGATTTAATTCAGTCTATAAAAACTACTACTACTAAACCTCTGAACCTCCCCTGAATTGTAGGGTTGCCCAATTTGACCTCAGCACAGTATGTGGCTCTATGCATGCCGTATTTACTAAACCATTTATTTATTTTAAAATGTTTTGAAGCAAATTAGGATTTGGGCATGTATTTACAGATATGAGATTGGTGACAATCTAGGTCCAGCGTTTGTTAGCAACATTAGCATGGCATTTAGAGTTGTAAAGAAGTAGAAGCACAGATCAGATATCAAACATGTCTTGGCTCATCGACTGCATCTGGGTAAAGTGATCAGTCATGTTCATTGAATTGTTAGCCAAACTGTTCTTTTTAACACCTCAACATGGTTTGAGGCATGTACATGCCAACTAGTGAGCATCAACTTTCATCACATTTGCCCTGTAACTCCACTGCAGAACTAAAAAAGTAAACTCATGACTTCAAAGCTCATGAATTAGACATCCTGACAGGTCTGTATTTGGTGTAGCACTGTACAACAGCCCCCAGTTGGATTGGTTTGATTTGCATTTTAGTCTAATTGTATGTTCTTGTCAAAGTAGGTAGTTCTTGGCATCATTAAGCAACAAAATCCACCTTCTCAGAAAAATGTGTGAAAAGGCTTACAGTCAATCAGTGGTAAGACTTTCTTACCTCTGGCCTCTGATGCCAGTTTAACATTATTCAGCCCAATGGGCACTGGTAAGATGGTGAGCTGATGGTGAGGGATAGTATGGGTAATGCCACAGATGCTTGACAGCAGCTTGATGTGTCAGGGTTCTTTGAGCAAGGAAAGTGGATACAGGGAAGGGGTGGATTAATCCAAGGACAGGAAATGAAATTGTTTAAGGACAGACCTCCTAGTTTTACTGCTCACCTTTTCATTGTCCCAGCACAGAAGCAGTAATTGTGCCAAAACAATAATGTCTGAAGCAGCAGAATGTGCTTAATGGCAATATGAAGTGGACACCTGACTGCTGAGAGGAAAGAGCGAGAGAGAGAGAGAGAGATGTATCATTATTTGTATGTCTAACAATCAAAAACAGAAACATCTTTACTGTAGACACACACACACACACACACACCGTTCCCCCTCCCTCTAGCCTCAGTCTAGGCCCTGTGGCCAGACATGATTAATCAGTGCCACAGAGGCGGTCACAAGGCAGCTAGTAAGCCTTAATCAGGCTTCTTTCAGTGGCCAGATAGCTGTCATTAGCTAATTGGGTTTGTTTATGTGTTTGTATTTGTGCAACACTTAAAGGAGAGGGAGGGAAAGTGGTTCTTGTCTGTTTTTACAGACTCTGTTGTATTGACATGCACTCTAGGACTGAGAGAGACTGTTGAAGAGAATTGAAACAGAAGAAGAAGAAGTAGAAGAAGAAGAAGAAGAAGACACCAACAACATCACAAAGTGAAGAAGGTGTGACATTCATTTTTGCATTTTATTGACAAATACCTCATGAAAGTACATGAAAGGAAAGGTTCCTCAAGTGGTTCTTGAACCGATTGTATGCAAGTGCTATGGAAACTTCAATGGTTCATTAAGTGGCCAAAAGTTGGTCTTCTATGGCGTCACTCCAAATTTTTATTTAGGAAAGTCTATAATACATTAATTTTTAATTGTATCGTAACTTGAGGTTTCCATATCCTCTCTCCATTTCTTTTTTTCCCCTACAAAAATCAAGAAATAGCTGCTAGAGTTGTTTCTGTAAACATTAACTTGAAAGCAGATTGCCGGTGTTTAAGACACGACTGTGGTTGTAAGGCATTCTCATTCAGGCTGAGAGAGTTCAACAAGAAATCTCCTTTCCCTGTTCTTTTTTTGGTCCTTTTCTGGCATGGAGCAGCATGTTCTGACATAAACAAATGGAGCTCACCTCAAGCTCTCGCCATGTCCGGAAACGTTTCGCTCCAAAGAAGAAAGGAAAGAAGCGAAAAAGTGGGAGAACAGGAGGACTAAGCCAGAGGTGGTTTTGGGATGCTGGACAGTTTACACACATGGCAGTACATGCTCCCCCCCCCACACACACACACAAATACACAAGCTTACACAAATAAACACATGCAAAAAGTTCCACACACATACCCTCTTTGCAAGACCTTCTTAAAAACAAACTCACTTGTACAAAAAAAAGAAAAAGCCAGGAAACACACACACACACACACACACACACACACATTTTTCTGAAGGCTGAAGCTTGGCCCAAAGAGATCCCTTTGGTCTCACCTCATTTGGTGTGGTAACTAGCTGTGGTCAACCTCACTGAATACGTCTAAACCACCAGATGATGAATCACCTTTCGGAGGAGTCCAGAACAACTGAGGGAGAACCAAAGTGAGAAAAGAGGGGAAATCAGAAGGAATGATGGGGAAAGGGGAATGAAAAGAGAAGTACTTTTTGATTTGTTAAAGGAGCATTCTGTGTCCACACTTATGAATGGGAGTTTATCACTTGCCTACTGGCTTCACAAGCATATAATCATGAAAACAATCAATCAATCAATCAATCAATAAATCCATCTATCTATCTATCTATCTATCTATCTATCTATCTATCTATCTATCTATCTATCTATCTATCTATCTGTCTGTCTGTCTATCTGTCTGTCTGTCTGTGCACAAATGAATCACTTACCTTATTACCCCTCCTATCGCCACCTCTTTCCCTCCCCCCTCACTATCTCCATGTGAGAAGCCTCTTTCTGCTTGGTTGTGTATATGAGAGGCCCAGCAGGCCTTTAATAGACTAGGGAATAGGGAGGAGCGGGTTAAATGGGCTCAGTTAACGACACAATGCAGAGGGTCAGCTGGTCTAGAGCACCCTGCTGCCCGAGCTGGCCTCCAGGCCAGGCTCCCCCAGCTGCTCCTACTCCACCGAGTCAATGCACAATCAACTGACTCCAGGTCAGTCTGGGTGCTTCAGCAATAATCCTAGAACTAAACAAAGAATGAATAGAGCAGATATGAGATAAGTAAGTGAAGGTGGCCTTGCTAACTTTGTTAAGAAGCCATCTGGGGGGAATAATGGTGTGATTTGGTTTCATTAGAACAGGTCTGAGGTCAGTGGTGGTAGACTAGACTGGACTAGTAGTGGTAAAAGTGTAATGCAGGGGAAGGTGGTCCAAGATCTGTTGTTATGGCTTATTGTTTGTTATGCCCAAATTTGTAGGTGAGTTATGCATGTCATACCAAAAAAGTCATGCATGTTATTCCACACTAGCTTCCATTTTTTGTTTGACATTCTAATATTTGTAGGCGTTTACATTGAGGGCTTGTTCTATTTCTGTGTGACTCAATGCCATGCACATTACAATATATCAATAATTAGGAGGAATGGAGAAATTAGGTGAAAATGAAATAAACTTGTTTAAGTCAGAGTTGTTCAAAAGATGCATGCAGGAGCAAGACAGAAAAGAAGACATAAAAAATAGAAAAGAAAGCTACATATCATCTCCAGAAATCATACACACACACACACACAAACACCTGCAGGGCCAGTCTTCTCTTCCCTTCTTAGTCAGTCCAAGGGTGGCAAGACACCATGGGGCAAAGAGAGCACAGCACATTGCCTCCCCCTGAATCATTGTATAACATCCTGGGGCTCCATCCTGAATTAGCCTCCTGTTGGGGACCGTTCATACTTGCATACACATACCATACAAATGACACAAAAAAGTTAACATAGAGTGCTAAGAGAGCATTACATATATGACTTGTCTATGTTTAAGTTTGCATTTGGGCACAACCATTAAACTGCCAGCACCTATAAACCAACATCAAACCCCCCACCAGTTACAGGGGTTTATACATTTGGGTCCTAAGTATTTGGACAGTGCTACCATTTTTGTCATTTTGTATCTGTACATCACCTCAATGTATTTGAAACAAAGAGGTCATGTATTTTGACAAATTAACAACACTCTAAATAGTGTTTTTAAACCTTTGAAGGAAATATTTTGTAGTCAATGTCTGCCTCAAGTCTGGAACTCACTGACATCACCAAATGTTGAGAAGCCCTTTTAGATGCTTTCCCAGGTCTATACTGCAGCAGCCTTCAGTTGCTGTCTGTTTGTGAGTCCTTCTGCCTTCCATTTTGTCTTAAAATATAGCTCCATACACTTCAGAATCCATACTGTTACTTTTATCTACAGTCTGTCAGCAGTCTCAGACAGCTATTGCAGTCTAATCTGGCATTTGTGGTCCAAGTGGTTTGCATCTTGAAAGAAACTCTCTGTATTTAAATTATTGGCCTCTCTTATTTGGAGACTTTGACAATGATATGCCTACCTTTGTAAGAGTGTAAAACTTGAATAGATGTTGTGAAGAGGTTTTTGTTCACCAAGAAAAGAATTCTCAGTTTAGTTGTTTTCCGTAGTTTTCTAGTTTTTTTGGTGTTGCTAGACTCATCGTGTTTTTTAAAAGAAGGTTCAAAACCATTAATTTGGCCACTGGTGACTGGAGACTGGTAATGATGGCCTCCACCACTAGCATATTAAGAGGTCCAATGAACAGCTACAATACAATGTAACACTTGGAATCAACTCTAGACCTTATTAAAGTGTTAAATAACAAGGCACATGCCCACACCAGGTCATAAAACTGCATATTAGTTTATTGTACAATTACGTTTGAGTCTGGGAAAATTGAGGCACTGTGTACAAAAAAGTCTGCAATGCAATGTTTTCTTTCTGTTAAATCCCTTGAAAATCTATGCTTCAGTTACGTCTTGATTGCTTTATTTTAAATCCATTGTGTTGGTGTACCGAGGAAACTGGACCTGACTGTCTTTTTATTATATTATATTATATATTATATATACTTACTAACCCAAGTCCAAAGTTATTCTTGTCATAACTGCCTAAATCAGATAAGTAGACACATTGTACATATATATTTGGAGATGATGAAGTGGATTTAGCACGAGTGCAATATGTTCATATGGGCTGAACCTGTACTGTTAGGCCTGTACATAGAAACTTACATACAAACATACACACACACACACACACACACACATCCAACTGGTGGATGACTGCTGGTTAAAATCCTAAAAGCCAGAAGAGGAGGTATGGTGTATTTGTTGTGGATATTACGAGCTAAACGGCTTAGCAACTAGCAGACGCGCTTCCCTGAAGGGCTGAAGGGTGTGTGCAAGTGCATGTGTGTGTGTGTAAGTGTGTGTCTACGCGTCCAAAGGTTTTTGAGCCACAGCCAAAAGTCTAAGCCATGAGCCAAGACCATGCAGCTTGAGGCCCAACAGGGGGAGGGAAAGAGACCAAGAAACGAGGGATTTGACCATAAAAGAGTAGCTGCAGGTGTGCGGGTTGGGGGAGTGCGTGTCGGTGTGTTTGTGTAAGAGTGTGTTACGTTTAAACAGGCTTTGTGGCCTCTCTCCAGAGCTCAACATATGCTTAATGTATCTTCTTGCTTAGTTAAAATCATTCCCATAGTGGAAAAAAAAAATCAGGAAGAGTTTTTTTTTATATTTAGAGCGCATTCCTTGGCTATGGGGTTGAGAGCCTTTTTTGGGAATTGGTCTGAAAATGAGGGTATAGCATACGCTTGGTGTAATTTTCCTTTGGGCCTGAGAAAAGGTCATCAGGTTGAAATGTTTTGGTGATGTCTCTCATAAACAGCCACAAGTGAACAGTCAAAAGAACCTGAAAAAGATGTGTAGTTGACAGTGGCAGACAAGGTATATACATCTTGTACTTAAATGAAAGTCGAGATCCTTGGCAACATTTTAGAAAACACATAAAGTACATAAAGTATATAAAGTAGTATAAATTCCATAGTTATAAACTTCTTCTGCTCCAAAGAGTCCTATTCTATTGGAAATACTTCTCTACGGGAAGGAGATAAGCTATGTGTGTGTGATTTGCACTTCTGTGTCAGCAATGGGTGCAACTTTCAGTTCATTAGAATAACTGTCAACAAACATTTAGACATTTAGACATACTAGCTCAGTCTGTTTTGGGGGATGGGGGGTTAGTGGTTAGTTATGCTATCAGTGTTATCGATTTTATATTCTGTTGACAATATAATTGACACTGGACAATTTTATACTCATACCTGAACATGCTTTCACAAATCTCTCAGTTTCAGGTGTGACTAAGATTAATATTTAATTGTGTGTTAATGTTTTATAATTTATTCATAGACATTGATAGAAATTGGATGTTCATAGATCTTTCTGCCTTTCTAGAACTCCTAAATTAAAGGCTTCTTAAGTTTACACATATTCAGTATATATAAGAACTAAATTCTGCTATGACTTGGATTCTGTTAGGCTAAATAAATATATAACTTTATGTATTCACATGAACCTGCCATTTACTTCTGTAAAATAATTAGGATTTCACAGACAAAAACTGATTGTGGCATGGCATGGTGGCATAGCCGGCAGAGTGGCTCTGTGGTCTGGGGTTGTATGTTCAATTCTCACTACCATCTGTCTGTGAGGAGTTTGTTAAGCTTTTCCCATGTCAGCAATGGTTTCCTCCTGCCTCCCAACAATTTGGCCATGCAAAATTGTCCTCTAGGTGTGAGTGTGCGTGAATAGGTGTGTGGTAACCTGCGATGAACTGGTGCCCTGTCCAGAGGGAATTCCTGCTCTGTTTCTTGTGATTTCAGAGAGGCTTTGGAATGAATTAATACCCTATTTTCGGTATTCTTTAGATATAAAATAAAATAATACATTCTAGAAAGTCGGAGGTACATAATAAAACTGCATCACCACTACCAAATATAGCCTTACACCGGGAACATTCAGATAGCTTGGCTTCAAGTTAACCTCTACCACACTCAGTTGGTAGAGAAGCATGTACTGAATGCGGAGAGACAGGTAATAGGTTAGGGAATGGGCCCTGATGAAAACAGAGGTTTTTTTTTTGTGTTTAACCTGACTTTAGGAGTGCTGGCAACAGTAGTAGCAAAAACACATAGTTTGAACAGATTACAGAAATCCTGAGCACTGTGATGTTTTATTAAAATGGTAAATTGTTACAGTGGAACTATTCAGAAGGCACTACATGTGAAAGAAAAAAAAAGGCTATTGTGACTTTCACTGCTTCAGTCTCCAAATCCTATTGTATTGATAAAACCACTGATTTAACTTACTGGTTGTTTTCAATGAATTCAGTGTGAACTTAATTTAAATAATATTTCTTCCATGTTTCCATATGGAATTTAATATTGCATTTTATTAAATTGCAAACAATATTAATTTATGACAAATAACACTGGATTGAGGTATGAAGCAGTACAATTAGTTGACTGACAAGAAAGGGTTTAAATGACATTACTATTTTGTTGTAAGTAATAGCAAAGCTTTGGACTGACACTGTAAATTGAAATGATAAGTTAAATGGTTTAACCTTTAAGTTTGCCTACATACTAGTTTTTTTATACTACACTGTAAAAAAGGTGTACAAAGTCCTGGAATTCTATTTAAAGTTTACTTACCTGTTTTTGGTTCTGTGACCTACTAACAAAAGGTCAATTATTTAAAAATGTTTAGGCCATCTGGTTACTAACTTTAACTGAAAACATTATTTTAAATCATGAGAAATAATTGAAGGGTTATATAATGGGGTCTGATCTGACAATATGGCAGTATGACAGTGCTATTTGGTTGCCCTTGGTTGATTACATTTCTGTGTTTAAGAAAGAATGAAAGGTCAGTTTAATCAGTGCAGTGCTACCTGTGCTTAAATAATTACCCTCAAAGAGAGAGCATTGTTTGCATGTAGATAATGAACAATTGCCTGTGCTTAAACCAATGTACTCAGAGATCAAAGTGTTAACGTTGTGGCTTCTTGCTAAACATTTAAATAGGTTTCCATTCTTTTTTCAGACACAGGGATGTTAAATGGCTAACATGTGGCACAGCCATCTAACTGCCTTTTCATCAGGAGAGAAAGACGCACCCAGACCCCAATTTAAAGCCTGG
Source organism: Salminus brasiliensis (assembly GCF_030463535.1). Lineage (NCBI taxonomy): Eukaryota > Metazoa > Chordata > Actinopteri > Characiformes > Bryconidae > Salminus > Salminus brasiliensis. The sequence continues at coordinate 29,541,296 of NC_132897.1, forward strand.
GAGCATCATACAATATGGGGAGTCCAGGCTAGTGGGTGGGAATTGACAATAACCAGATTATACTTCATATTAGATTGTATAGAGACAACACCATTTATTGTCTGTATTAAGTAGCTCAGCTCAGAGTTAAGTTAAAAGTTCTCCTGATTCTCTCCTGAATGTAACTGTCTGTAAGTTCTTATAAAACTGATTTGAGTACTTGTTCTTAAAGTGCATGATTTTTAATGCCATTATGTGTATTATATATGCTGAATATTATAGTTATTGTCTCGGTTAGTGTAATGAATAATTAATTAATATATAACGCTTTAAACCTTGGAATTTTGAGTAAGTTGTTGCAGTGGGGTTGCTCACTTCTAAAATAGGAGTACTTCCATACCCTACCCTAAAAGCTTAGATCATTCGTCAAAGACATGGAAGATACCAGAATCTTCACCATGCTTTGGGCAAACTCCCATCAAGTTGGTGCCATGACCCAGATCAGAAGCCACTGATGTCTATCAGTCCTGCTGGCTGCTGCAGAGAAAAGGGTAAAAAAGCAGAAAAGGTCAAAGGTAGCAAGGTTAGCACAGGCTGTCAGAGTATAACACTTGCAGTGACAGCAATGCTGTGGCTACTTGTAGTCACAGCATTCTACTTATGTTTAGGTAATTTTGGTAGATCATTTGGTTAATCCCATGTTTTTGGTCTTCCCACAGTGCATATGTGTCTTTTGTTTAGATCTTTTTTATCATATGTTATTAAAAGATGTAAAAACACAATCTTATATAAAAGTTTTACATTTTAAAATATTATACATTTTTGCAATTTTCTGTAATTGTTCAGATTGCAAATCAAATAAATCTAAGTAATTAGATTTAGTCATAATTATAGTAGCACCTAACAAACCACATTGAGTATCACGGCCACCACTTGAGCATGCACCTAAGACACCATAGCAACCCTTTGGGATACCATAGCAACTGCCAAGGGACCACCTAGCAAAACCCGAGCAACCACCTGAGATAGCAACCACCTTGCCAGACAACAGTACTTGTAAAATGTAAATGTAAATGTAAAATAAATCTGTAAAAAAATGACATTAACTCCTTAGGTGTCAGAATGTTTTAGACTGAAGCATGATTTCAAAACTATGATCCCCTTTTTAAAAGCAAGCAAAAATAGATTTGTGTGTGCTTAAGAGAGAGAAAGGGAGAGAGACAGAGAAAGAGAGAGACAGAGAGAGAGAGAGAGAGAGAGAGAGAGAGAGAAAGAGAGAGAGAGAGGGTGAAGGGGTTTGTGTAGGTATAGCCTCATGTCTATCCATTTTGGTGTCTGACTGTGTGTGTCTGATAAATCGTCAGTGAGGACAGATGAATAGGCTTCACAAATAAAGAACTGTAATCATCATGTAAACAGCCCCTGGGGACCACTTAACCCACCTCCAACCCTTCCTCCTTCCCCCAACACACACACACACACACACACACACACACACACACACACACACACACACAACAATCCTAAAATTAACTTACCATCTAAATTCTGATCAATTCCTCTAAAATGATCATAAGCATTTTTACCCGGAGTGGTATTACAAAAGCTCAGTAACTTTAGTGTGGATGAGTGACCAATTCGAAGTTGCTGCCCTTGTTTGTTTGTTTATGTATACATGGGTGTGGCTAAGTGATTAACTTGAAGTCATGGCTTTTCTCTACATTAAATTCTGTCAGTCTGTCAGTCAGCAAAGCAATAAAATCAGATTGCCCGTCAAGAGGCTGGTCCTGCCCATCTCCTCTACTCCTCTTACAGTGTATAGTGTGTGTATGTGTACATATACTATTAATATACAACAAGTACAACACTATAGGCCACCATTTCTGGGAAAGGCCAGATTCTATTCTATTCTATTCTATTCTATTAAGATTCTGGTCCATTCTGGCATGATTGCATCACACAACCCCTGCAGATTTTTCAGGTGCACTTTCATTCTACCACATTCAAAATTGTATTGTGACATGGTGGATTATCATGCTGGGAGTAGCCATTACCATTACAAACACGTGGTCAGAAAGAATACAAAAATTGTCTTTGGCATTCAACCAATGACTGATTGGTATTAAAGGGCCTAAAGTGTGGCAAGAAAACAGTACCCACACCATTACACCACCTCCACCAGCCTGAACTGTTAACACAACGCAGGTCAGGGTCTATGAGTTCCTCCTGTTTCTAACCCTACTATCTGTGTGCCTTAGCAGAAAGTGAGATTCATTAGAACAGGCTACATTTTTAGGCTACCAATATTCAACTGTCCAGTTTTGGTGTGCCTGCGCCCACTGCAGCCTCAGCTTTCTGTTCTTGTGTGTGGTATTTTGCTGTTGCTGCTGCATTCTGAGATGCATTTCTGTTCACTACAATTATAAAATTGTACTGTAGAGTGGTTATCTGAGTTAATGTAACAGTCATTCCAACAATCATGCCACACCTAAAATCACTGAGATCACATTCTGTTGCCACCCTGATGGCTAATGCAAACTTTACCTGAAGCTGTTGGTTCATATCTGCACATTGTACAGGTTTATTTTTACCTGACTTCTTATTTAATCCACTATTTCTGGGCAAGAACAAGAAAGAGAGAGAGAGAGAGAGAGATGACCGTTTTAAAACTGGTTTAATGAGCACCGAAAAGACTCTCATTCCGCTCACTCTCTTTTTCTCTTTTTTTTCTCCACACCTATCTTATTCATTCTAAATCAATCATTGATTTCTTTCATCAATGTGAACTCATCCAATGACAAATATTTATCTTGCTGCTCCTGTATCGATCGGTACAGTTGATCCCTGAGGTCATTTGACTGGCTTGGGCATTGCTATGGCATGCAAAGTCCAAATGTCTGCAGTGTTCTTGTGGTCATACATGTTTGCTTATTGTTGGCAACTGGAATAACATAATACACAAAGACAACAAAATCCTTCACATAACAACTGGAGTTATATGTAGAGCCCAGCCCGTTCCCATTCCCATACCTACTAATGTAGTAGGTATGGGAATGGGAACGGGCTGGGATCTACATATAACTCCAGTTATAATAGCAAGCATTGTCAAGTAGACACCTCCCTTCAAATGTTGCTGTGGTCATTCATGATCAAATCAGCAACACTTTCAGCTATTGTTACACATTTACCTACAGAAAAATTGACATGATCCTACACCTTACAATTAAGGATGTTATGGGAGTTTATGATCCGCTCAACAAAATTTAACATTAAGTGGACTGATACACGATAATTAGAAAATTCTACACGTAATGAAGGATCTAGCCCTTCTTAGCCACAACCACTGATTGGATCTTTCAGTTACTTCTGACAATTCCTTCATGGCTGCCCAAGCAAGCTGTCTCTGAATTTAAAATTCAATCAGCAAAAATGTGGCAGACTTTGATAGAAAACCCTTTACATTTTTCTTTACTGGTGTAATATATGCCTTCCACAAATCTGCATACTTCATATTCTTCCTTTTAAAAGCACCATCTTCAAATAGACCAGTTAGCTCTATAAAATAAAGTTTTTTTCAGAGTAAAACACAATATCCCGGAGTCATTACTGAAATGCGCTGTGGAACAAGTAGTTACCTGCCTACATAAAACCTTGTGCATTGGCTCTTATATTAATAGAATACAATTCAGCTAGAATTACCATTTACAAAAAATTCTACTCATGTTTGGTGTCCAAATCATACTTCTTCTGTTCTTTTGTAGTGTTCATGTTCAATATCAAGTTTAATTATATAACATGTAGCATCTTTAAGTAAGAATTTAGGTCTTCTTAATGTAAAATGTTTCACTAAATAATGTTTAGACCATTCTACTAAGGTGAAATAGGATAATATGAGAATCGTGTTTTGCTTGTGTGTATAAATAGGTTTTAAACAAGGGGCAACTGCAGTGGAAATGGCACATTGCACTGCACACATGCACAGTTTTGTTTGTTCACCCAAAGGGAGGAGAGACATTCCCATATTAAGGCCCACCAGGAGGTCAGAAGGGTGAGAGGTCAGTTTTGAGTGACAGAGAGAGAGAGTGGGAAACAGCTGAAAAAGAAAATACCACACACAGTGAGGTCTGTAAGTACACCTATATATATATATATATATATATATATATATATATATATATATATATAATATTTTATTATTATTATTATTATTATTAGCACTATTATCTATTAAATTCAATGCCTGCTCTTCTTAGATGTCACATATCTGTACACTGCATTAATAAGGCAGTCATTAATCCTGTATTCTGCATGCAGCATAGTTCACGAGAAAGCTACCCTTATATCATACATTCACTCATACTGTATGATAAAGGCTGGTAAAAAAACATTTTGAAGGTAATGTATTGGAACCAGTTATAATGTCAGATTGTCTGATATATACTGTAAGTTGTGACATTGTTTGTATTTGATTCTCTATGTTTTTGTCATAAAATCAAGACTCTGATGGCATACTGTGTTAAAGTACAACCAATGTCAGGGCTTAGGGTATAAAATTTTAAGCAATATTAAAAAAATAAATTCAACAAAATTCAACAAATATTTGAGTTGATTATTTATAATAACAAAATAGTCACCAAGAAATGCTATTCGTTTTCAAGCAACCATGGACATCTAAACCAGGATAAAAGTGACTGAATAAAAACATGTTCCATTCACATTCTAATAGCATATTTTCCCTCCCCCTCCACTAGTTCCACCAATCAATGAGAGAAAACACAAGTCTGTGCCTTCTGTTCCACCAGTGTTTTGTCTTCTTTATCCAGTGCAGGATAAAGGTGCAATTTTGCAGAAGGGAGAATTTTTGATTGCAGGTTAGCATCTGGCTCTGACTTCTGTTTGTTTTAAAATTTCCACTCTAATCAAATCCCAATTAGTAGTATCAAGGTCTGTCCATTATGGTTTCAAAATACTGATTTATGATTGACTTTAATATTACTTATATTACCTATATTACTAATAATACATATGCACCATATTTAAAGCTAGCAAGACATTCAAGTAACATTTTTGTTAACGTTTTGTTTGGGACTGGACCAAAACAGCCTCTCCTCAAGGGGCTTGGTGCTTGTTTGTTTTGGTCGGCATTTAGTTGTGATTACTGTATCCACACCTGCCCAACAAATTGCACCAAGAGTGAAAACGAACAAGAGTCCAATTTAGATAGGCTAAAAAGTGCCGCCCTTAGCGGTCTATGCTAAATTATAGTGCATTAATACAGAATTACATTGTTATTAGAAGGCCATATGTTTTACAACGGCTTCACAGTTAACATCTAAATTTGGCCTGGAACTATACTTTTTGCAAAGTTAGGTCACAAATATTTAGTTTCTTACAATCATGTGTTATCACCTCATCCAGTTGAATGCACTGGTTGGTGCAATTACATATCAAGTGTCAAATGTTTACGTGTGATGAGGTTCATTCGCTATATGTGTGCATGCATTTGGCACGTTTTAGCTATTCTAACCATAGAAATATGTGATTACTTACATTTCGTCAGACTATACATTTATTCAGGTATTCAACACAATGTATAATTACAAACAATTCAATGTCATTGAATGACTCAATGACTTGAATCACTACTTAATTCAAATGATTTTGGTAAGCAGATCTTATCATGATTTTTTTATGCAAGCACAATTTGTGGTAAGAACTGAAACTATGAAGGCAACATTGCACAAATGGCCAGAACTACTTTATGTTTTCTACTTTAAAAGTTACTTGAGAGGTTGCATTGTTTAAAATGGTCTCTTTTCCCTCTTCTCTCTCCTAATTTCATTCTGCACTCCATATGCGATCTACAATGCTCTTTATACAATCAGTAGCAAAGGTCATTGTGGACAAGTTGAGCTTTCTCTGGATGAACAGGGAGACCGTGGTTTGGAAGCGTTCCAGACGCTCTATTCGACTACATCAAGAATCAGGCTTTCCATGAAACAAAAGAATGCTAATATTTGGACCAGGAGCACAGCTTGGATGGTGCTGGTGATGATTGAGAAGACTGCATGATTGCAATAATGCTAAATGTCATTGTGGCTATTTTCACACCTCTTTTTTTTTACCTCCATTTCTCAACTGCTCCTTTTGCTCACTTCAGAAGTCACAAGGGTGCCACCAGGGCTTGAGAACTATGGTACTTTTAAGCAAGCCAGTACACATCAGTTTCTTTTCTCCTCCTTTCTCTGTCTTTTTTCTTTCTGAACCTCAGTGGAATAGAGTAGGGATAAAAGTCTCATTCAGGGTCCAAATCTATTGGAGTGCTTTGTGGGCACTATTGTTGCTAAAGAGCTGTGACTGCCTTTAAGATCCATTCTCCACCTTCCTGTCTCTCTCACCGTCTCTCTCTCTCTCTCTTTCTCCACCTCTCTCCACTAAGTTCAGTTAAATTGACCCTGCAAGTGACAGGACAGCCTAAGTATTGTGAATTCAGCACATATCCCATTGACACAAATGCAGTGCGTAACAAATTCTCTCTCTTTCACACACACACACACACACACACACACCCACACACACACACACACACACACACACACACACACACAAAAAGCGGTGGCATTCAGCTCTCCTTCATTGAAAAGTTCTGTATGTTTAGAAAAGAAGGATTGTGGGCACCAGCAGGGTGGGGGGGGGGGGTCAGAGGGGTGGGCTGGGGCACAAACTTAAGTCAACATTGTGGTATTTTCTCAAAGATGCATATCTACTCTAAACAAATAGAGCTAAGTATTTATAGGAACACACCATCCAGTAAGTTTTTTTTCTTGTGAGGGTCATGTAAATTTCATAGTAGATTTATTAAATAATATTTTAGATTTATATTTACTGTAATAGTAATCTTTGGCATTTTAGACTGCTAGTTGTAGTGGGGCTTACAATTCATTCTGGGGGGCACATAACACGAAATAACAAACTCTTCTCTTTTCTGACTGTATACTGCAATCTAAAGTAGTTCTCATGCACAATTAAAAGCTGTCTTTTGTGCCCAGGCTCTGATATTGATATTGAAATTGCCAAATTGCCATTTTGATGACCTTTTTAATGTTCTGATTGTTGGTGCATTAAATTCAATTAGACCACAGAATACAGTTTCTAACTTAACTAATGCCTTTTTATTTAGTAGTGTAATGTGTGATTTTGGTAGGCTGTAAGCCTTAAGCATTAGCTATGCTATTGCTACTCTGTGGCTGATTTGCTGTTGAACACAGGTTTTCAAACATTTATACTATATATCAACTACACACTTCAACCTACTAATAGTTCTGGCACAGGCTGTAAATGAAGAGTTCTCAATGGAAAAGTACTGAGGCATCACGGAAAACGAAGTGACTAAAGCGACTTGCACAATCACACTTTTTGTGTTTTAGTTTAGACCAATAAGCAAAAAAAATAGGAATCTACATTCAGCTGAAGAATTTCAATTTTGTGGTTTTACTTGGTGACACAAAACAATAAAGTCCACGAAACCTGCTATGATTAGAAAGCTAACCAAACACTGACTCATTTTCCCAACTGACAATAAATGTGTCAGTATTGCACCTATTCCATGAATAGTATTTTATTTCCTTTTACCCAGAGTAAAACAAAGTTCTTGAAGAAGATAAATATCCAGCAGATCTACTTATTTAAGCAGAATTTGTTTTTATGATTCTGTTAAACAGACATTGCAGATAATTCTGTGATTGGCTGAGAGGCTGACTTAACTAATCAACTAATACATAACTACATAACTAATACATGAGGTGCTTAACATACCTATTGCTTTGTTCAGATAACCTTTCTTTTTACTACATTGTTGTGTTTTTGTTGTCTAAAAATCAGATGAATATCAGTACTATCAGTATAACTGTCATTCCCGAGTCATTTAGCCCTAAAGATTTGACAAGTAATAGTATTTTTCATTTCCCAAGTGCAAATTTATTTAAAGTCACAAAATTATGACATTTTTTCTTACCTGGTGACTGATAATGCTATAATAAGGCCCCTATTTATTCAGATCTGATTTGTCCTAATCAATTTTAATATTTCAAAAATGTTTTTAAAACAAATTACACTATTTTTGTTTTATCATCTAAAGGTACAGCTAAATGTGTTTGTTACTAAGAACATGACAGATCTCAACAGATTTTCACCATTAACATCATATTTATTGTTATTTAGTTACTCAATAAAACATATACATATATATACAATATGCAGGAAAACAGACAACTGCACTTTACATATTATTTTTAAAAAAGAAAATAAAACAAACAACAAAAACTAAGAAATGACCTCTGCAAAATTTGCTGCCCTCCATCTACTACTTCTCAGAGATTCAAAGTCAACTGAAGCATTTCTGTTTAAAGATTACAAGATTGCCTAACACACAGCAAAAAGTTTCTCCTATTTTACATGTGCAATACCAATACTTTTTTTGTTTGTTTGTTTTCTTTACCATTTTGCATCACAGGATGTTACTGTATAGTCCCATTATGTCCGGTACACCAGTATCGAAGCCTCTTAACAAGCAAGTCTTAGGATTTGATTTTGGAAATTTAAAAAGAAATTAAACTGACTGCATTTGTAAAACAGATTTGATGAAAAAACGCTAAACTCACTGAAAAAGATGAAGAAGAAGGGCTGTGAATGGGCTATGTGCGTATGTATTCAGAGGTGTGTGGAAGAGTGCTTGCTAGATGGTAGAACATCATAGCACGCCCCCCAAAATACCCCCTCAATGGACTATTCCCATTTCTTTCTATTTGTTTCTTAGCTCAGAAACCCACAGGGCAGCCTTCTGGTCTCCATGGTCTGTAGGACTATATTGGCTCAAAGAGGCCAAATTTCAAAGACGTTCTTGTGTCTCCTGATAACAATAGGATTACCTGCCCTTTGTGTGGGGAGGTGCACCATGGGGTTTTGGTAAACCAGGGAAAACCCCCAGATGAGATTCAGATTCACAACTGTAAATGAGTTAAAGGAATAGCAATTAGGGGATGAAAAAAGCACATTAATACTGGTATACCAACACCACTGGGCACATCATTTATTTCTTCTTCTGTTCTCCTTGACCATTTTCCATGTGAGCATTTCTTATATTTCCATATTTATTTGTTCTACAAATTCAAAGAAAACAAAAATTAAAGTTCCTGACAAAAAAAAAAAGGTGAAAAGAAGTTTGAGGTTTTCCTGTGGTGAACTCATTTCAGCCATACTGTCCTGTCCACAGATAGGGTATGTGTTCACGTGTATACGTGTGTGTGTGTGTTTATGCATGTGTGGGTGTGTGTATATATGTGTTTGTGTATACATATGTCCATGTGCATAACACGTTCATGTCTGCATGTGTCCACAATCAAAACTTGTCCTTTCTCCACACTAAAACACTAAGTCCAACCCATCTGTGTCCTTTCCCATTCCCAACACTGTAGTTGTGACTCAGGTCCAGCTTGTTTTTTTCAGTCTGTATTTCCAACATTCAAGTCAGCGCTGCTACGAAGGTCCCAAAACGGTTTGATATGTCGGAGTGCAGTGAGCGCCAGGAAGGGACAGGTCCACTGCGTCCCTTGGGATCTCCCAGTTCATCTGTGCAGTGCACAGAGAGACACTGCAGATGAGGGCCGGTACCTCCAGGCCCTGGAGTCACCCCTCCTCCACCTCCTCCTCCACTTTTATTCTGAGAAAGGTCCACATCTGAATGATGACAAAAAGAAACAGAGAATGTAAATATAAAAAAAGTCAATGAAATTGCCATTTTATTACATTGTTCTTATCAAATCAACCTCTACCCTGTTCCACATTTTACAGTGTGTACTCAGTATATTTTCATTGAGTGATTTTGAACCATGACACAATGTGCCACAGTGGTGTAAATATGGTGATTCAGTTGCACTGCTATTGCCATTGTTATTGTTCTGAAATAATACATTTTATTTACAGATTATTTTCAAAGGTAAAACTCTCCCCCCTTCAAAGTACAATGTAGTTTTACTTCATATCATTGAATCCAATCAAATTAAACTAGTAACCTTTAGGAGTCATGATGGACATATAACAAATAGAACTGAACCATCGTTTACTTTTCAAGCATAGTGGCACTGATTACACCTCTTTATCCAATGGTTACAGAAGTTAATTGCATTTGAAAACTCTGCATAGAACCAGCAAAGACGCCATTTGGTATGCATTTCGAAACCTCAGCCCTTTGACACTTTGAGCTGGAAACGGACATGCCATTTAGCTTGACCCTTTAGGGTGTATCCAGAGACACACATACAGACAAGCATACACACACACACACACTGCAGACCATTCACTCCTGCTCATCTGTGCAAAACCAGAATGACCACTGGTCAAAAGGTCAGAAAGCTCCAGGGAAAGTGACCTCTGAACCCATTTGACCCATTTTACCAGTATAATAACCCTACGGAAGCATTAACTTTTTGTCGCTATGGTGTCACAGCACCCAATCATATAGTACGCGTAGCACCTCCCAAAAAATCTATACACAGGTTCATATGTTAAATGTCAGCAATGTAAAAGCAAGGGAAGTGCAAGCAGGGACAGATGGCTGATAAATCATTCCCATAAAACACACCACAGTCAGGTTTAGCCTAGTTATGTAGCTGTGAGGCTAAAATAGCTAGCAAGCCAATTCACAGTATGTAAACTGCTACAAAAAGGGCTCAAGGTACAGACAAAAGTTTGCCTTTAGCCCTGTTATGTATTTGTCCATATATCTATAGATACAGTGGCAAAGAAAAATAATTATAGTGTGGGCTACTTAACAGGAAAGTGTGTGCTGATTTAGCACTAATGAATACTTCTGTGTAAATGTACACTATAATGTATAGTGTATGATGCTTTTGTTAGAGTAACTGCCTCTACTGTCCAAGAAAGGCTTTCTATTAGATTTTGGATATTACTGTGAGAATTTGATTGCATTCACAACCCTTCCTCTCCCCAAATACCCCAACTCATGCCAAAAGTACCATCATTCCAGAGAACACAGTTCCACTGCTCCACAATGCAATGCTGGGGGGCTTTATACTCTTCTAGCCCACGGTTGGCATTAGGCATTGTGCAAATCGGTTCATGTTTATCTACTCTAAAGAGTCCTATTCGTTTGGCAGTACTTCTTTACAGTGACTAGACAAGCTGTGTGTGTGCATTTGCACATATTTGTCAGCAATGGGTGCAATTAAAAGTAGCTGAATGTATTCATTAGAAAGGGTGTCCACAAACATTTGGACATAAAGTGTATGTCTGTGCCGCAGAGAAAGGGATCATGGGTAAGGATATTATGCATATCTGCAGAGCTGTATGTAAAAAATGAACTCTGGTACACTCTCTGGTTCTTTGACTCATAACTGTAGTGGAACCACTTTCAGTCCTATTGTGAACCCTTTATTATTGTTATAAATTATTAAATTACAGCTTTAAGTGATATCTTGCAGCATAATATTTCTTGTATGTCTCTCTATCTAGCTCTATTGCCTGGTGAAAGCAACAATACAAGGACCCCCCCCCCCCCCCCCCAAACACACATATACACACACACACACACACACACACACACACACACACACACACACACACACACACACACACACACAGGGTGTGAGAGGCAGGGAGTCTGCTCTTGCCCCCAAGCCTGTCTGGGCCAAGACCACTGGCACGGAAAAGCAGAAAGAGGAGCAATTTCGGGAAAGGTCAAACTCTCCACCATCTCTTTCCCCATTCTCTCTTTTTCTCTCCTTCTTTTTCTATTTTTCCTTCTTCCTCTCTCCCTCTGCTTTTCTCTCACCTCCCTATCTCTGTCTCTATTGCTCCCTCCCTTCATGTCCCTCAAAAATGCCTGGGGACTAAAGGGCTGAAATAAAAGAGTAGAGGAAAGGATGAAGACAGGAAGAGATTGGTGAAGGCAGTGGAGGAGGAGAGGGCCAGAGTTAGCCAGAGGAAGAACACACGCCTGGCCTGACACCTTGTCAATGTGCACACACATACACACACACACACACACACACACACACACACAGTACCATATTTTAGGCATGTCCCATGTGGTTATTATACACAGAGACACCAAACACACACACACACACACACCTTCCAAGCCCCATGTGTCTTAGACAATAACACACAGACACCAAGACCCACTGGAAAAAAAACTCTCACACACAGATACACATACACACACACACTCTCTTCTGTCTTGTGCCCTGCAGCCTCCTGCCAATAGCCCACGGTAGCCTGGCACAGCAGGCTCCACAGCGGCCTGGATAAGCAGCCAAGCGTTCCCCTGACACACACACACACGCTTCGCAGCCATCAGGCCGCCTGCTGCCACCCCCCACACACCGCCATCCACACTGCAATCTGACAACAGCGCAGCCCCAAACCACACACACACCCATACACACTCACACACCACAGCATTTGAGTCACCTGCTGTTAGACACAAAACACACAGTACTACAGCAGTCTTTCACTCACACAAACACACACACACACACACACACAACAGACAGCTTTAAACATGCCCCTGGTACAGATGCACTCATATACAAATTTTGACATTCACCCTTCAGTCAAGAGTTGCTACATTAATTCTACTACATATATACTATATTTCCACATAAATACATACTTAATAACATAGCGAGTAACATACTATATTACAACTACATTTAATACACATTCTGTTCTGAGTTTGAACTTGAATGTCAAACAATACTGAACACATGGCAAAAAATTTAAAGATAGTTTGTTTGTTTGTCAGGTTGTACAAACAAACAATAATGTTTCATAAAATTAAATACTGATTAATCTCTCCACCATGCCTTTGTTGTTACCATGATTTTTGATGACCCTCAAGAATGAGCATGCTCAGATGCTATATATATGGATGATTTTATATATATATATATATATATATATATATATATATATATATATATATATATATATACACACACACACACACACATACTATAATACTGTAACTATTGTTACACTGCATACTAGGTTAATAACATTACAATTATTATATTAAGGCATATTTGTGATATAAAAACTAATATAACTATAAAAATAAACTAATTTAGTGACTCACAAAACTACTAGTGAAAGCAAAACAAAGGGGAAAAAATCAGCAGTAAATATTGTCCATGGCTGCTCCTGACAAAGCTGGTGTGCATTGCAAATGCACTCCGCTGTGCCAGCTGTAATGAAATAAGTTTCTTTTCTCTAATACACTAGCCACTAAGAGAACAGACATGCCAAACAAATGGATTTTATGTTGATGTTAAAGACTTTATTTCTACAGTGCCTTGAGACCAAGAGTAAAGTGAAAATCATTTTCTATTAAACTGAAATACAAAGCTAATTAAAACTGCAATAGAATTACACTAAATTAAAGCAGTGATCGCGTATGTTGTAGGTGCATGCTGCCATATGCAAGACTGCAGAAAAACTCACACATCCCATAATCCTTTGCTTTTATCTCCAGCCCTCTTTGCTCAGCTCCCCTCTACTCTAACCTTTCACCTTCATGGCTGCCTTTAGCAGAGGAGGGGACAGCATATGGCACGTCCCCTAAGATTATTTTTGAAAAGAATGCTACTTCATTCAAACCGTTTCTAGTTCACACTAAAAAACAGACTGAATATCCTCAATTCATAAAACTGCGACAAAGTTTGTGACTTTGCTAATGTTTAGCACTAAGAAACTTACTTGCTTAAACTATTAATTTGTAAATAAAGTAAACATTCACATCAAGTTAATGCTTCAAAACATCACTTTTGCTCCAGTGCACACAGTAAAGACAAAATTTGGCCTCATTTAATAATGGGAGACTGTTGATCAAGCCCCATTAGAAAGGCATGAGTATTTTAGGAAATTACCACTGAACTAAACTGCTGCTGCCATCTGTTAACTGCAACTAAGGTTAAAAAACTTCTATCATTACCTAATGAGAGTATATATACTTCTGTCTGTTTAGAATTCTGCTTACTACTGGCACTTCACTCATCGAAGAAACACATCAGTGCTGTTTGTGATAGCACAGTGTTTTTGATTATATGAAGAACAAAATTGTGTTCACACCTTCATAAAACAGCCCGTATTGATAGAGAATGAAAAAAGAGAAAAGTGAGAGAGAAGGGGGAGAACGAGTTCAGGCAGGCATGACAACCTCCTTCTTCTCCTCCTTCCTTCGCCCTCTGGCCCCATCCCTCCATCCCTCCCTCCCTCCCTCCCACAGTGGTCTGCAAGACACACACACACTCCAAAAGCTAATACACACATCAGCAAGCGCGGCAAGTGATTTAGTGCAGCGAGACATAAATCTACAAAACGTCCAGACCCTGTCCGACACATGGCCTAAGGAGATGACATAACTGTCCCCTTCCCTAATCCCTGACCTCTGCATGCTTTTTGTTTTGAATCACTTATTTTGCCCCCCACTTTTAAAAGAACATTTTGTTTCACAAATAATTTAATAAAGTTAATGAATTAGCTATTTACTTCAGTGTGTGAATTATCTGCACGCATCCAGACCCTCTTTAATAGCTGTGGGAATTTTCAGGATTAGGAGCATATGGTTGAGACAAAAAGGACAGAAGTAGAGAGTAGAAAAAAGGGGGACATGTTTGCACTGGTTGATAATCCCATAATCCAGATTTGAGGCCGCACTTGAAATGTTGAGGTTTGCTCGGGATAACTGCTCTGCTAATTTCACCAATTTTGACCTACAAAGCCTTCTGGTTTACTTTTCCAGCACTAAACTAAGGTTAGTATGTCAATACCATGCACAAAATGTTACAAGACTATCACTATGTGATAATATGTAAGAGTATGATTCTTCTCTAAATCATTTTCAATGTATTTAACATGCCATGTGATATTAAACTACATTAAAAGGTACAAATGTAACGGTACCATAGAAAAAAACAAAAGGTCAGAAATTGGTAAAAGTAGCAAAATGACAAATTGGAGACACAAAAAAACCTACGTGATGGAGGCTACAGAGACACAGTAAATAAAACCCACCAAAAACATTCAAGGAGAAACTGCATCTCTTCCATGTGCTCCCTCTCTTCCATGAGCTAATGTCATAACTCATTTGTCATTTCTCCCCCCAAATATAAGTTATAGCTGCTTGACGACTCCCTGTGTGCCAAATAACAAAACTGTCTATCATCACCTGCTGCAAACAACACACACTCACCCGCACGCACATGTACAGACCAATTATAAATACCCACACATCCCGAATGTATGAGAGTTATTATACCAGCATGAGGAGTTTAACATTAAGCAAGGTATACATCAACAAAAAAGTGCAATTTCAGATTCAGATCATATGTAACTCAAAGAGACAAACATATGGTACAAACTTGTATGTGTTTTAAAAGTTTAGTACTAACTACTAATTATTTAGACATTTTAGTAAACTACCATTCACATAGTACACTACACTTAGTAAACTACTAGGAAGCTTCTAAAAATACTTTTATGTATGTATTATGTATATTACTATATACATGTTTCTTACCATTTTCTACTATATTTATCTAGAGGGTAACCTTTAATTGCTGTTTTTCCAAAACAAATAATCATCACAGGACTAGTCCACAGGCTACATGGGGCGCACTAATTCTCCCATCCAGCAAAGCATGGCTAAGACGACATTTAGTCCTCTTACTCACACTGAGTTGCTTGCATGTGTCTACACACACAAAATACCACTCTCAAAGCTAACCTCTTTGGCGGCCCACACCGCTCTAATTTCCCCATGTCCTACATACTGCCCATTCTCGACAACAACTACTACAGAACTATAACCTGCTGATACTTTTTCTTATCAAGTGATCTAAACTGTGAGCTGTAATGCAATGGTTCGTTTGTTTTTAATAAAGTATTATTTAACCCCTAAAAGTGCAAGAGTCTGCATGTAAACTGCATACTAACTTAAATCCTTAAAAATGCAACTAGTCTTTACCATCTTGTCTGTCATTTGGGATATATAACAGTCAGGCATTACCGCCAAGAAAAGTACTTGTGTTAATTGCTATGACTACATTTATGACCGCTTCCATTATGTGAGTATTCCTGTGTGTGTGTGTGTGTGTGTGTGTGTGTGTGTGTGTGTGTGTGTGTGTGTGTGTGCGCGCATGAACACACACTTCGGAAGTCAATACAGAACACCTCGCAATGACGGATTGAGAACGTGGCTTGCCCCAAGCTGTTTTCCTTTTTCACGGCAAATGTCAATCACACCATCGTTTTTTGGCCGTTAAGAAAAGAATGAGAGAGACAAAGAGAGAAAGGCAGGGGAAATGAAAATTACTCATGTGTTTTGCAAGTTGTCGCCCGCGCCAAATGTCAATAGCATGAATGTGCTGGTAATAGATTAGCACAAGAGAGAGAAAGAGAGAGAGTGAGAGAGAGAGAAAGAAAAAAGGAAGAAAGAAAAAGCAAAGAAAGAAAGAACAAAGAAAAAAAAGGAAAGAAAGAACACAAAACAAAGAAAAAGGAAATAAAAGGAAAGAAAGAAAAAGTGAAAGAAAGAAACAATGAAAGAAAGAAAAAAGAAAAAAACGAAAGAAAGTCAGGGAAGAAAGAAAGAAAGAAAGAAAGAAGAAGCACCAGAGGAAAGGTCATTTTAGGTGACCTGTCAATACAGGCTGTGGATTTATTAAATCATAGCCTAATTAGGCTGCCTTGGTATACCACGCAGACAAACACGCACACACATGCATGCACACACAAACACACACACACACACACACACACACACACACACACAAAATATATGTACTTTATTTGCCAGAAGCAAAGTACTGCATGCCCATATAGTTTGCTTTTAACTCTTTAACTCCAAAGCATCTCTGGTAGCTTGAACCCAAGCATCTAGTATCTAGTTAAAGACCAGTATTCCCTCTCGCTGCTCCATTATGATCCATCAGCTACAATAAAACTTAACCACATCTCAATTTACTGCATAGGAGCCTGGGGTTCTTAAACACATTCAGCTTCAGCTCAATGCAAAGAGAGTCAAGGGACCCACCAAACACATACATGAAAAATGACAGAACAAAAAGAGTGAAGGAGAGAGATAAACAGCACCCTGGCAGAGAAAAGACTGGTAAGATGAGAAGCACTCAGGGAAAAGCCATGCTTCTTTTAGGGGGGGAAAACAAAGCAAAATAAAATCAGCTGAATCATTTCCTAGGGCGGTTCATTGAGTCTTATCAAGAAAGCACATGTCCCTACACACAAACTGTCAGGTCAGGCAAGAGTTAGAAAAAGTATGTGTGCGTGTGTAAGAAAAAAAAAAGAGAAACAGAGTAAGAAAAGCAAGTAAGAAAAGCATTTTTTCTAACAATGTACCTTTATCCTCATGCTCAATCAATCAGTTCACCCTGCTGATAAGCCATAGTTAAGACAAGAAGGTTTAGGTTTAGGAAGCTGATCCTGGCCATACTGACACTTCACTTGTGCAATCTAGGAGGTCACACACATACAGCATTAGCACTTAACATTCCTAAATGGTTCTAGGCTTCTACATGAGAAAATAAAAATCACTTTCATCATGTTCTTCAAAAAAATGTAAAAAAATATTCTTCTGATTAATAAGCGGTTTGCTATACATATAACAATAGTTCCAACAGGACAATTCAAACAATCCCAAACAAATAACTGCCGACTGCCAAGAATCATCCAGCTCCACAACAGGCAAGAGTGAGTAGCCTACACTCTTCCAACTGAATCCGGCGTTAGAGCGGACCCCTGTTGTACACCCTACCGTCAAACAGTTCATTAACTACACACCGCTGCATGGGGAGTTTAATAGGTGCACTATCAAAATGTTGGATGTGGAATGTTGGAACTAATTAGTGGAATCCCTAACAAACAAATGTACTACGTCATGACATATCTAAAAGCTTTGAAAATTTCACCCGCACAAATGAGGACTTGTTTCTAAGAAAATATCAAACCATTCCAAAAAGGCCTGAAGGACCACCTAAAGATTCTCCAAAAAGAAATGGGCAGTCAACATGGCATATTGCATACCTGTAAAACTCTGCAGTGGCCATCCAAAATAATCCACTGTAGGTTTGCTAAATACTGAAAGTATTCTTTCACTTGAGCACTGTCTGTAACTACACCAGTCAGAGCACTCCAATGGACATCTCACCCCATTGAACTAGGCTATAGTAAGATGCAGTGTGTATATATGTGTGTGTGTGTGCTATTGAACTTCATTTTTTGTACAGCTTCTGGTCAAAAATAATGTTTTAGCTAAATTATATCAAGAATAATTTATGTTAAATGCTTAAACAAAGACAAAAAAGAAAAACATATTGTTTAGTTTAGTGAAATATCATTATCGTATTTTGAATTTCACATTGAATGCATTTCTGTTTGTATTTTTATTCCAAACAAAAAGCTCATAGGCAACATTGCTAACAACTGCTATAAAGTTGTCAGAAATTACGAGTGAAATTATCATATTTGTATTAAAATTTTGGTCAGTTCCTCCAAATATCAAAACATGTCTAGACATGTTTCGAGCTGACAAACAAAATTGTAGACATAGAGATAATTATGAAACATGAACCCAAGCGGATGGAGAGAGAGCGAGAGAGAAAGTGTGTGTGTATGTGTGTGTGTGTGTGTGTGTGTGTGTGTGTGTGTGTGTGATGGATTTACACCTGGGATGTTCAGAGCTACATCTTACTTAACTCTTGCCTGCCCTGAACTCTATGTCTATGAACAAACACAAGTTGTGCAAACATATTCTGCTGTGTGTGACTTTACCGTCAGCTCCATTTGCTTTGAAAACACTACAAATATTAACATGTAAACATTATATATAAGGAACTACTGTGTATTTGTACAAACATACATACCAACATATAACTAACACTTGACTAATTGGACTGTTTTTTCAACACTACATTTAAGGACTTAAATCCACAAATGTGGATTGCCCAACACTCTTGCACAACTACCAAACAGCAGTTAACGACACAGCATTGAATTAAACTACACAGCATGCAGAGATGACAACTGTTTAATGACACAGGGTTTAGTGCTGAGTATGTCCATAATCCAAAAACAGCCTTAATAAAATGTGATAGGCATCTCTACTGTGTAGCACGTAGCAAAAAGTACATATGCATGGTACTCTTCTTACAATTAAAAGGCCTTTATTGTTATGGTATTGTAAACCTTTATATTTTTGTCTATGATAATGTTATAGTAAATACGTGCAATTGGTCTTTACTTGTTGTTTATGAAAATATTATTAACACATAATATATTAAATAATGTACTCTCTGCTTTTGAATATTAAAAATATATATGCCTGTAGGGTCCTGCAAATAAGCTCCGTTTAGGGCTTTAATAGGTCCCATTTTTCGTGCTGTGCATCCATTTCACAAAGCCACCAACACCTCGTCACCCTCCTCATCCTCGCTGTCTGCGCCACTCAAATGAAAAAGTGTCAAGCCTTGTGATTTGTGCTAACTAGCTATCGATCGCCTGTTTGCAGCTCTGGAGGCTGAAGGTGGGGGTGGAAAGAAGAGGGGCTGAAAAGTACAGTTTAGTATTTGATTTACATTTGCTGCAGAGAGAGGTTATGGAGGGTTATATAGCACACACTCATCCACTAGGCCACTTTATACATGAAGAACTAGTGAACTGGTGGATTCCAACCAGGCTCAGTTAAACACCCAGTTCTTAATGAGCTTCCTAACCTAAGACAGACCCTCTCACCCCTCAACCCCCATCCACCTTCCCCCTCCCCACCTTCCCCCTCACCCCACACTCTCTCAGGCTAAACAAAGGCCAGGGTTTACTCCTGCACACCAGCTCCTCTCACACAGGGTAAAAACTAAAGGAGCAGCAAGAACAGAATTATATGCAGAGTGTGTGGAGCATCAGAAAATTACAGACTATAGATTGAGGGGGAAACTGAAACAAAAAAGAATGTATAATTACAAGAAATTACAATTACAATGCTAAACCTCCTAAAACTAAACTACTAAATAAATATACACACCATTGCTGTCAAACCTACCCTACTAACTGATGCTTGAATACAACAATTACTACTGATGCTTTTTTTAAAATTTATTATTATTATTAATTTTCAACAATATATTTTATTATTTTGTATATTTTAATATTATTAGTAATATATTATCGCAAACTATTATTATTCATACTATGTATACTACTACTACTACTACTACTACTACTAATAATAATAATAATAATAATAATAATGGGAAGAAGATCAACAACAATGTTAATGTTAATAAATTGTTTTCATGTAACTTCACTTCTTTAATTTGCGATTTACTTGATCTCCACCGCATCCGACTTGTGGCTTTACTTGTAGACTGTAGACGCGTCTTGTAAAACAATGAAAACATTTTTAATTCAGTTTTAAAAAATCAGTTATCTTTTTTCAACAAATGCACTGACTCAAAGTCACAATTATCTGGAAATATGAAACACTAAATATAACTTTTTACGCAATTATGACACTTTCCTTTTCAATAGCGAGAAGGAGACCATTATATTTTTTCTTTGAAGTTCCGGGCTCAGTACCTAAAATGTTGGTTATTCTTCTAGCTATTGTTGTTATTAATATTATTTATTATTATTATTTATTCATATGGTTATGTATGTATTACTTATTATTTGGTTCCCCTTATTGTTATTTTAAACGCTTTAAAATACTGAGTCTTGTTTACAACTCGCAGCCTTTCACACTATTTGCATCAAATGCCCTATGTGCTCCATCTAAAATCATTTCAGGCTCTTCAACAAGATTATCCAGCTCTAATATTTAAAACAAACAGCAAGAGAGAAAGGGAAATCCTGCAGCCGAAACACTCTTCAAATCGCAATTAATCTTCCCCGTGTCGTTGTTCTGAGTGAAAACCGAGATAACGAACCACAGGAAATGTTTACTTTAGTCAGTTTGCTCTTTTGAAGCCCTTTCTTTGCGGTTTCATGCGGACTTAAACCCATAAAATAGACAAAATCCTTAGATAAATGTTCTGCTCGTGTGAGCCTTGTAAGGCGTTCAGAGCTGCTCGCTCGTAAATGACACGCTTTTTCAAACCTGAAACTCGCTTTTGACTTACGGCCTCTGTGAGGAGCTCCGTTTAAAACGCACCATTTAACCTGAATCGCTTGATTAAGAATTTCTGACTAATTGTCTCTAACCGTTTTTTAACCAGTAATAAAACAACAGAGGCACAAAATATGAATATGTGCTATTACAGATTTCGTAAAACGTTCGTTTATTCTTACTTTATTTTGAATTCCTTTTACTTTAAAAAAAAAAACTTGCATCCATCAGTTGTCCATAATCGATTAGCATAAGCAATAATTTATATCCACCTTATACGATTTCCCTTCTACCTGAAAGTACAAGAATGGAATGATATAATAGCCTACTCAACACTTTAAATGGTATATGGCTTATTTTGCTTGCTCAAGGCTAGAAAGGTACTTGCCGTGTGTGTGTTTGTGTGCGTGCACGTGCAAAATAGAGAAAATGTGTAATACAAAAAGAAAAAAAAAGGTTAGACTTTGGGGGTCATGTTACAAAAAAACACCATTAGAATTCACACTGTTGTAGAGTAAGCAAATGATCTCAACCTCAGCTCAGTTAAACTATAAAAGCAACACAATTACCTTCTTTGATGGTGCCCTGTCCTTTAGTCTTTTCCCATGCAGTCAGTGACTTGTCCTCTTCGGAATTTTCAAGCAGGCCCTTGTCGTTGGGCACATACCAGGTGGCATGCTGCTCTGCCATGAGTGTGTCCAGGTCAATAGTGCCCACAGAACTCTTTCCAGCATCCGGGCTGCAGTTGGCGAGCTCTCCATCTCCACTCTGTCCATTGCAGTCACTGCCTTTCTTGCCATTCTTAATGGCTAGAGGCTGGTCCTCTGAGATGCTGAACTGCTGCCGCTGAAGCTGGATCTGTGCCTGCAATATCTCCAGTGGGTGAATCTCATCCTGGCCAGAGGTGCTCGAGGGTGTGCGGACCTGCTCCATGCCTGGCGTACCAGGGTGACCTACTCCTCCATAGCCCTCCGATGTTGAGGTAGTGTGGTTGGCGAGGCCCATGCCCTGCCCTTTCTGCCCACCCATCAGCCCATTGTCCACCCTCTGCAACTTGGGCGAGCCACCCAACAGAGGGCTGCGGCCGGCCTTTGCCGAAGCTGGCGCGTCAGAACTTGAAGAAACCTCATCCTCATTGCCATAGTGGGGACCTATGTCATCTGTGAAGTCAACACGAGGTGAGCAGTCGGCTGACTTGGATACGCTCTGGATGCCACTGTCCAGAGATGACATCAGGTCAGCTTGATCGCCTAGCATTAGGTCGCCCCCCTTCCCCCAGGAGGGCGAAGTAAGGGGCTTTTCGTGAGGTGTGCCCCCACCCCTCTCCCCAGTGCCAGCTGCTGGTGTGACCTGCTGGCCAGGACTCACAACAGGGTTGCCATTGTCGGAGGGGAAGAAAATCCCAGGGCTCACATGGCCACTGTCCCTCTTCCTCCTCCCTCTCCCTCTCCCACTCCCTGTTGCCGCTTTCCCCTCACTGCATGGGGTAGCGTCCATGTTGTAACTTGGGGAGAGGGCGCTGGCTTCCCCCTGCACCGCCTGGTTTGGACCTGCTGGCTTAGTATTGCTATTCCCAGCACTAGGCATCTGGGTGCTTTGGGGGGTGGCTCCACCTGGGAAAAATTCTGGCCCAGCACTAGCGGTTCCATTGGCTGTGCTGTTACTCATGTCCTGCTCTGTTTGACTCAGCTTTCGTTTTCCTTCTCCCTGGCTCTTCTTGTTGAATGTCACATTGAGGTTAGGGGCCCCCAGGCTGGCAATCATGTTCTGGCAGGCGGTAGAGAGTGCCGCCAGACAGCTCTGTCCGAAAACACTGTCCTTGCTACTTGTTTTGTTAAAACTCCCCAAAGAGAGAGCCCCCAGTTTACTAACTGAGGAGCGCTGGCCAGCTGAAAACTCTGCCTGGGAGGAATAACTCCCTGGAGATGTGTTCACCCCCTGGGCATTACTGTGTGGTGCCCCCTGCCGACTGGAACCTCCAAAAGGGAAAGAAGGCTGAGCACCCATAGGTGGCCCTGGAAAGTCATTTGGACGCCTTTCTGATGGTGTGTTGGGCAGCCCTACACCTGCCCCAGGTGACTGCATTTGTGCTAGGTTACCCATGCTGCTTCCGAATTGCGGGTGTATGCTAGGTGAATGTAATGGCTGCACATGGCTTTCTCCTGGTATTCTCATAGGCTCCTGCATGCCCAGGCCATTCACACCTGGTCTAAACATCATTGCTGCACCGTTTTGCTGCATATCATGCGCACCTGCCTCACCTCCCGGGCCACCCATGCGCCGTCCAAGCATCTCCCCAGGTGGGTGTGGCCCAGGAAACCAGCCGCTCTCAGGAGCCATGTGTGGATTCTGTCCATCAAAGTTAACCATCCTCCCACTGCTATCTCTCTCAAATCCAGGCTGAGGCATTCCCCCCACAGGGCCCCCATGAACCATAGGGCCCTGTGGGACATCTCCGTGGTGACCAAGCTGCTGCAAGTTGGGCTGTCTCATTCTTTGCTGCTGACTTCGAGAAGCCATCTGCTTGATCATCATGGCGGCATTCTGCCTCTGCTGCAATGACTGCTGCTCAGGCCCTGGATGCTGTAGTGGTGGGCCTGGTGGGAAACCATCAGAAACAGGGGGAGTGAACTCTCCAGGCAGGCCTGGGTAGGCAGAGGGAGAGATGTGGTTCTCCATGCCAGGTGGGTTGTGCATGCTGCTGTTCCAGGAGCCGCAGCCCTCCCCTCCATGGGCATTAGGGAAATCAAACCTAGGCCTCTTGGCCACATTCAAATAAGGAGAGTCAAAGTGCTGCAGCCTCTGACTAGGGGGCTGCTGGGGAGGGGGAGGCTGCTGTTGCATATTGAACATAGGGTCCCCATAGGGATGCATCCCTCTGTTCTCCAGTCTATGAATTGGGTATTCAAACTGGTTATGCTGGCCAGGCATCATGACGCCGCCCTCCTGCATGTTGGCATTGGTGGAGCCAGCCTCAGGCTGTGGGGGCCGTGGGAGGGAAGGTGGGCAGGAGTTTTGTCGGCCCATCAACCCTGTCTGCTGCTGCTGCATGAGGGGATGCCTGGCACCGGGCTCCATCCCCACTGGTATTTTGCGCCCACCCCCAAACCGATCAAAGAACACACTGTGCTGGGACGGGGGCTGCTGCTGCTGAGGAGGGGCCTGGGGGTGTCCTTTAGAGATGCCCTGCATTCCTGAAGCCCGGGACAGGCCTGGGTTTCCAGGAAAGTTGGCCCCCGGCACCTGCCTTCCTGCTCCAAAATGGGTGAGCTGAGTATCTGGCTCAGAGGGGGAAAATACAGATACGTCAAAATGTCCAGAGGGTGTTTCGTTGGGATAGCTGTAGTCCAGGCTCTCAACACTGCCCTGTGGGGGCATTCGTCTGGACTCTAGGTTATGACTTTCTGATGATGATGATGATGACGAAGGAAGGCCGTGGAAGGAGGCAGCACGATTTGGCGACTGGTCAAGGGGCAGGCAGGGGGCAGGGACGGGGTGGTTTCCACTGGAAGGTCCGTGGTGTTGAAAGTCAGGCATGGAGCCTGGCCTCTGTTGCTGCTGTGGCTGCTGCTGAGAGAATCCATCCCCTGATTGGCCCTCAGAGAGTGGGTCAAAACCCTCTGTGAATCCCTGCTGGGGCCCCATACCGCTCCCATAACCCATTATCCTACCCCCGTGTAAGCAGGAGGATCCAGGCCCAGGGTCCCCAAAGTTTCCCCCAAAATGTGGGTGATGTTGGTGGGGATGAGTCTGGTGGCCATGGGGGTGATTATGAGGTTGTTGGTTGTTAAAAAAACCATGCATGGGTGCCTGCTGCTGTGGTTGCTGCTGAAGTCCTCCTGCATGCATGTCCGAGTGGCCCCGCGGGTGGAAGCCTCCGTACTGCTCTCCTCCATTCATGTTCATATTGAGCGAAAGCATAGGAGGCTCGTTAAGGGGGCCCAGACCAGGCTCAACCGTCCCTGGCGGGCCTCCGGAGTGAAAACCTGGGCTCTTGTAATGAGAGCTCATGCTTACTCTTGCCTGGCTTAAGTTTTTTTCAGCGTGGCCGGCGTTTCTGCTATTAATCTGGGGACCGAACTGTTCCAGTCCAAACATACTTCCCGCGATCAATCCCGCATGACAGCCAGCTTGCCTGGCTGCACGGCAGCGTCTGCTGCCTCCCTCGGTTACTCTTCAGTCGAGTTCACTCTGAAAAAAATGAAATGGGGCGAAAATCATACATAAAATTTGTTTTACAATATTAACGAAATATGTCGAGAGCTAGCACAGTTAAAAATCCATTTTGGTGAAAGAACGTAAAACTCACCGATGAAGTTCGTCCAATTTTAAAACATAAACGGATCCATGTTTTCTTTCAGGTTTTCTCTCAAAGCAGAACGGTTAAAAAAGTAATGGAAAATCGGTAAAAGCGTACGTGCGCATCCGAACCGGCGGGGCAAAAATATAGGCTATATATATTATTATTTAACCTGTGATATTTAAAAAGTACTCCCTTTTTGCAAAAAAAAAGTTCAGAACTGCTGAAAATGTGCCTGCAAATATGATGACAGTCGCGCACACAATAAAATAAGGCATACGCTCCGCAAGACCATTTCTCCTTCAAAGAGCATAATTCCACTTTGCTGTTAAATGTCCGGAAAACGGTACTTTAAACTCAGTATCCTCGTCGGAGGCGCGCAGTGAGGATGTCCAGCTTTTCTATAGTCCGGTCTAGAGTGTTCAGCTACAGACATCCATTCTTTCTCGATTGGAGGCGAGTGTAAGGCGCTGGTGCAGGTTTTGCCTTGCCGGTGTCTTTTAGATTGAGAGCTGAAGAAAACGAGTGTCTCTCGCGGGTTTCAGCAGGCGATAAACCACTCCAGTGTCCACGTGTGTGTTACTGAGTAGGACGAAAAGCCCGTCTCATACTCACACACAAACACACTCTAGCCGAACTCCGCAAACACGCTCATCGGGAACGCGCTCCCACCGCTGCTGCTCATGTTCCGTGCGAACGCGCCGCTCGTGTTGAATTTCTATCACAGAGCACACACATACACGCAGGCGCGCGCGCGCGCTCCGGCTGATTTCCCTTCTCAGTCGCCCGTCCGACAGCAGGCTGAGTGTGTGCTTCGCTCAGGCTCGCGCTTCACATGCTGCTGCGTGGCGCTGAAGCTGTGCGCGCGATGGCCGCGTTTCACACCGCCAGCAACAAGTTTTGCATTTCTGCGAGCTGCTGCGCTGGAGAGACCGACCAATGGGAGCTTGGGGGGAGCTACGGCGGCGGGGGAGGGACAAGAGCTCTTAAGGTGGCGGGGCGGCGGGCTGCAGGCAGCGTGTGCTGGAATTCCCACAGAGACTGGGCTTAACAGTAGAAGGGCTTTTTCTTTTGCTGCTTTTTTTTTGTGTTGACCGTGGACCCACATGAGTTGTAAATATCAGGTGTGATTCATGTTCTGATGCAGGTTATGTCAGTTGTCCTCCTGATGTGCTTATTTATGATACACAAACGTTTCTTCATGGCGATGGGGTTTTTTATGAGCATGGGGATGTTCTGACAGCATTAGTCTGTTTAGGCGGTGTGTACAGCTGAATGTGGGTCTTTTAAAAGCGTGTTTACTTTAGTGCTAGGAAAGTAGTAGCCTACTTTTGCTGTGTTTAACAACAAAAAAACTGAAATACTGAAATACTGGCCCCCTGCGTGTGAACCGCTTCACAATGGCTTTGGTTAAACAAATGCGCCTCATAATCACCGCCCGGAGTTTGCATTGTTAACACACTTCAAACAACGAATTAACATTTCCATTCACATTAATTGATCTATTACCATAATTCTGTTTACCTTATATATTAATCCAATTTAATGCATTGGCAGGCAGTGGTTGCTCTGTGGAAACCAAGAGGACAATGGGAAGATTGCTCTTTTGAGTTTTATTCGCGTTCTGCCTCACAAAAGGCATTTTATCGGTGTGTGTTTTAAACAGGCAACATTATTGTTTATCGGTGCTAGGAATAGCTGTGGCTCTGTGCGGGCTGGTAAAAAGGAGATGGATACTAATGGATATATACGAGCTTTTCTGATAAAAGTGATGAGATGAGATATAACAGGCAACAAATATGTCAGTGTTTTTGTTGTGAATTGGTAGCAAGTGCCACTATATTTCAACAGGACAAGTTAACGAAGCTGAAACACACGTTAACAGACTCACCTGTACCACCAGTGTGTTTATTAACCACCAGTGGAGTAGCTCTACCAGCCTTCAGCAGAACGAAGTCAACGCGACTCTAGCATTAGAGAGAGAAAGATACGACAAAAATATCAAAATTGCATATTTATTTATTTAAGCTCTGTAATATTTTATTCAGTCATTTAGTTTTATTCCGATTTTTATTAAGACATCGCAATATAGTGTCAACTGTACATAACATAGCACGACAAAGAAGCTATGTAACACTCCTGCGCAAGACAAACTAATGAAGTGAATATATTTGTAAAAACTAAAGCTCTGTGTTCTTTCGTTTCAACGACGTAACTTAGCACAACAAAGCTGCCACACAAGGCTGTTTAATACAGCTCATTTATAAACCCTGCCCACGGTTAAATACTGACGGAATTAGTTCTCACACACACGTCGTCCCGTGCAGTCGATACAACCCGGAGAGTTGCAGAACAATTAAGCTAAACAGCACAATCACCAGTAAGCAAAACATTTTCAAGGCCATAAGTGCTAGTGTAGCTTATAGTGCCAGTCCGCCTGACAAAGGGCGGCCTATTACTAGTATACGGTGTAATCGCCAGCAAAATCTGTATTATTTCATATGCTCAATAAGTTATGAAAGTAGTTTTTTCTCTCTATTCAGATGTGTCCTCCAATGTGAATCCCCTGCAGTAAGGCAGTCTAACGGAGTGGGTTAAGGACGCTCAGCAGCAAATTGTGGGCTTGATCGCGTTCGCTCCTTTTCCGAGGGAGCTGAGGTATTAAATTCATCTCCCACGAGAGTCGTCTGGAAAAGCCTTGAGAATGACTTCACCTCGACGCGACAGCAAAACAGACACAGTGCCATCTAGCGACCATAAAGGGAACTGAGAGAGTGAGTGTCCACCCAGTGAGTCAGGGTTCTTGTTCTGGTAGCTTCCCTAGCAGCTG
Organism: Salminus brasiliensis; assembly: GCF_030463535.1. NCBI lineage: Eukaryota > Metazoa > Chordata > Actinopteri > Characiformes > Bryconidae > Salminus > Salminus brasiliensis. The sequence continues at coordinate 29,569,601 of NC_132897.1, forward strand.
ATAGTCTTCATTGGGAACCAACCAAGTGTGTTCTATTCATTTAGAAGAATATAATATAAATATGTGTCATATAATCTTCCAGTCTAATTCCTAATTCTGCACTCTTTATATACAAATTTGTATATAAATCTACCATGGCATCTTATTTACCAACTGTTCTTAAGAGGAAATATCTTCTTAAATCCAAGTTTTCACAAAGATTCTCCAATTTTCAACATCCACCAATGTTTTCTCATTTGGGATTTGTTCAATTCAAGAAGACAATAAAATTAATCATTATAAGAGCATAGCTGTGAACAATTATGTGGATTAAAAGACATCATGGCTCTGACGTAGAACTAGTTTAAGAAACGTGAGGCCCAATGCTATGATTTGAAACTCTGGTAGATGCTAATTGCACTTTATTGCTTTGTACTTTTACTGAGCAATGATAATAAAGTTGAATCTGTCTGTCTATAGTATCACATGAAAACTATATTTCAACATATATATATTCCAACATTACTTTTTTACTCTGGCAGTGGGGAATGGAACCTGTAGTCTGTAACATAAGCATTGTTTCCACAATATACATACAGAGTTAGACTGAAAATGATACATCAATCTGTAGCATCTGAAGTTGTGTGGCGTTTTGTAGTTGATGTCATGTCCATAAAGTCCATAATAAAGTCTACTCCAGCCCATGCTTGGCATTCTATATGGTCTTGTGTAGCTGTTCAGCCTCTGCAGTCACCATGGAAACTCAATGTAGTTCCCGATTGACAGTTCTTGTGTTGATACTGCTTCCAGAGAAAGCTTGAAATTCGGTGGCATATTGCAATCAAGGAAGGACATTTCTACACACTACCATTCAGTGCCTTTCATCACTTGGTGATATTGCTTTGTGGTTGAGCTGTTGACATCCCTAGATAATTTCACTTCACAGAAGCTTACAGTTGACCAGGGCAGCTCTAACAGACCAAAACATGGACACGCTGACTCATTGACATTCAATAAAGTTGATTATTGTCTTATTAATATCTTGATAAATTATTGTCATTAGTAAAAACCATTAGGCAAAAACAAAAAGACAAAAAGAAGAGAAAGACAGATATGAGGTTCTTTCACAAATGTAGTAGAATCTGGCAAGCTGTTTGGCAGCAAGTATAGTCATGTAAAAAACAAAGTATGCCCTCTTTGAATTCTATGATTCTTCAAATGTCTTAAAAATAGGAAAATACAACCTCAGATTAATAATAACACATGACAAATTACAGTGTGTCATTATTTATTTAACAAAAACTATGCCAAAATGCAGAAGCAGTGTGGGAATTTTAAGTACACCTTTACTGCTTCAATTGAAATTAAGAGGATAAGAAACAGTCAGGTGCTGCTAATCAAATACTTGATCATCAGCAAGTGTGATCACCTTTATAAAAGCAAAAGCAAAGTTTGCTGGTCTGGAGCATTCAGGTGTGTTCGTTTGCAATGGTAAGTTTGCAAAGTTGAATCTAAACAAACCACAAAACTTCTGAAACAATGTCCTTTGAACAAAAGAGACCGAAATGGAGATGTTTGGTCATACTGCACAGTGCCACATTTGGTGAAAACCAAAAATAGCATATGAGCACAGACACAGCATGTCAAGCACAGTGGTGGAAGGGTGATTATCTTGGCTTGTTTTGCAGCCACAGGATTTTGGCATAGTCTTTGCACCTAGCAGTCTCTGAGTCGACCATGAACTCTTCTGTGGACAAAAGTATTCTAGAGTCAAATGTAAGGCCATCAATCTCAAGTCAAGTCAAGTCAAGTGGGTTTTATTGTCATTTCAACTACATACAGAGTACACAGTGAAACGAAACAACGTTCCTCCAGGACCATGGTGCAACATAGACAGTGCATACAAGACACAAGTGCAACACAAACAAACAAGTGCGGACAGACAACACAACACAGTACAGACCAGAGAATAATCTAACAGCTAAAGCTTGACCAAAAATGGATCATGCAACAGAACAAAGAATCGAAGCACACCAGCAAATCTACAACAGATGGCTGCAAAAGCAAAGAATCGAGGTGTTTCAATGGCCCAGTCAAAGTCCAGACTACAACCCAATTAAAATGCTGTGATGGGAAAGAGAGCAACACTGTCAAGAAAAGCCAAATTCTGCCAGAAAAATGTGAGATAAAATCGTACTTTAATAACTTTAAGTTATTGCTGCTAAAGATGGTTTCACAAGCTATTGATTCAAGGGGTGTACTTAGTTTTTCCACACATGGCTTTTCAATTTTGGCTATATTTTTGTAAAATAAAAAATGTCATTAGAGTATGTTGTGTGCCTTCTAAGGACCAGATGTTTTTTCTATTTATGTCCTGATACTTAAAACCACATCATTTAAAGAGGGTGTACTTTGTATTTTACATGACTAAATTTTTGACTTTTTAATGAGTTCTAAACAATGATTCAGTAAAAGGCTGCTATATAGAGAGAAAAGGACAGAGTGACAGAGAGGGCAGTAGACTCTCCAAATGAACCCTCTTTATGGCTTTGGGAGTGCCTAACAGTCAAGTTAACCTAATGAGGATGCCCAGTGGTGAGCAGTGCGGCCTCCTCTACGCATACTGCCTAAGGGCCACAACACTGCTGTCAAATACAGCCACTTGTTACCAATAGGAGACAGTAACAGCAGCGTCTGGCTAGAAGTCAGCTATTGGTCATTTCCCAAAGGCACAGTAGATACAGGCCATTCTCATGTTCTGCCATAAACTTTGTGTGATTATTTGACTCAAAAAGTTGTTTTAATGGTTTGGCAGGTGCAGTGGCATTACATTACAGGAGCATCAGCTTGCAATCGCTGTGTATAGTCAGGTAGGAAAATATATTTCATGTTCAAACAACACTTGGAAACACTTAAGTTAGCCATTTAGTGAATATTGAATAATGGTAAAGACTATAAATCCAAAAACAAACCTAACTAATCTGTGATTGTCTCCTTCTAAGACAGCATAAGCCAGACTCCTTTAACTGATTTGTGCATGTGATCTTCCAAGTAGGGGTGCATTACTCAATAGTCTATCATGCAGTTAAGTGGAGTTCAATTAATATCTCCTGGATCAAAATGTGTGTCAACCAAGTTTACAGACATAATACATCAAGATTTCATATCCATATTTGCAAACTTAATGTACAACGATTGTTTATGGTGCATATATGGTACATTTTTTAGACAGAATGTGCTGGTCTGCCTAAAAAACAACAACCATTTTTGTGTGTTAGTCATCTTTTTGTTTAGGGATCATCAGCACAGCTTGCTAGTATCCGTGCACAAACCCACCAACTTACCCTGGTAATGAACTGATAAGTTGAATGAGTGGGAAAATCAAACTGTATTGGTCACCGGCCAACAAGACCACTGTGTGCTGAATATCATACAATATGATACTGATGTGTGCAAAAACTCCAGCAATGCCAATGTGCCACTATGACACACATACCAGTACATATGTAATACAAATAAACACGCTCCTACCATGTTGGAATCACTGCTATGCTAAGAATGGTTCACCACTTAACCAATATCATTAATCTGGAGATTTGCCCCATACCCATACTTGCTAACTAAACCTGCATTTTACATTACATGTCATGGTCTCTCATTCACATGTTCTGTCAGGAAGCACATCCCTTGTTCATTGGGCTTTTAACTCTCATTTGCCTTAGTAACACTGACAGAGGCACAAGACAGTGGTCATGCAGATGCATGCTTTGATATTGCCTGCCATCAGATGCATGGGTGACGCCCACTGGCATGATTCTTTCCATCTTCTTTTTTTCAGCTCAGGGCTTCCTGTGTAGAGGGGAAACAGTTTGCTTTTTTTTTTGAGGCCACTTCAATCCTGTCAGTCAGTAGACGCCATTTCAGTATGATAGGGCACAGGGGTTAAGCAGCATCTGTCATCCAGAGGAAAGCGATTGTGCATGGAAGAGGGTACAGAAAAATGGGAGGAATGTGAATGTGTATGTGTGAAAAGGATTATTTCAGTTCGTACAAATTAGAATTAGAATATGATGTTTGCACTGATTCCAAAAATGGCCCAACACAAGGGCTGACCAAACTACATACTGCTTATATGTATAGTGATAATATGTATGTAATATGTATAATGATATGGGGCAGTGGTGGCTCAGCGGTTAGAGCGCCGGGATATCGATAACAGGGTTGTGGGTTCGATTCCTGGGCTCGGCAAGCTGCCACTGTTGGGCCCTTGAGCAAGGCCCTTTACCCTCTCTGCTCCCCGGGCGCTGGAGTTGGCTGCCCACCGCTCTGGGTGTGTGTGTGTGTGTACTCACTGCCCCTAACACATGTGTGTGTGTGTGTGAGTGTGTGTTCACTACCAGATGGGTTAAATGCAGAGGACACATTTCGCTGTACAGTGTACACTGTACAGTGACAAATACGTGCACCTTTACCTATATGTTACAGCACTAATTGCTGTCACATACAATGCAATAACAAAGTACTTCCTCCTCTTTTTTTCTTCTGTTCTTGTTTATTTGACACATTTTAATACAAAAAAAGACAACATGAGTAAATGAAGTCATGGAAAGACATAGAACACCAGCAATGAAAAGATACCTATAATTAATTATATTATTAACAGATTATAGTTAATAATTTTAATAACATCAATTAAATTGAACCTTTCCAGCAATGTGAAGTAGGCTAAATACCTCAACAAGCAGAACATTATGTTGCCATAAAATGAAAATTTAAATGAAGAATGAGAAAGAAAGTAACTGAAATTACCTCAGAAAGAGTTCCTTTTTTTGCTATTATTTATTTCTAATTTTACCCCATTTTTTGTACCTATTTTGGAAAACCAATTAACCCATCTCTATCCATGTGAACTCCCCCTATCACTAGCAATGTCCCCAACACTAGGAGGGTGAAGACTATCACATGTCTCCTGCGACACATGTGAAGCCAGCCAAAGCTTCTTTTCAAACTGCTGCTGATGCAGCATTGCTAGGTAGCCAGCGCTCTCGTAGAAAAGTGCGGGTCCCCAGCTCCGACACAACAGCTAACAGACACCTGTGCTGACCAACATCACACTTGGGAGTGATGTTGGGAGGAAATGCCATCGACCCACCCAAAAGAGCCAGGCCAATTGTGCTCACTTGGCTACAAAGCCATTTCTAAAATGCGCTAATTGCAACTGACCTCAGTTTTTTTGGTGTTCACAATGTTGAAATGACTTGGGGGGTATGCATTCCTGTGTTAAGGAGTGTTAATCTGCATTTTGGCATGCTTCGCATCACTCTGTAATCAAAAATAAAATTACTGTACTTACATAGCATATTGCTGTTTGTTCTGACCAAAAATCTGGAAAAGATTGTGGTTGTGTTTGTGCTGTAAGCTTTGAGGTTCTTTAACCATGAACTGAAATGTGTAGTGGAGCTGGGCTGTTTTCTTTTCACAATCAATCTAACCTTAATATAAACAACTAATAACTATACTGAGAAGCGGTGTGAGTTGATTCATATGTGGGTCTGGTTAAAGGGGGTCTTATCATATATGTAAAACAAACCATGGCCTAAGGGACTACATGTCTCATACGCCATGGATAAGTCTTCATGGCTGTTCTATACTACAAGTAAAATGAGCAAAAATGTTATCCAAAGAAGCAAAGTGAAAACCAGACTTTACTAACCAATAGAAACATCAAGACTCTTCGATTGTTTTTCACTAACATGTTAATATGTTTATAATCTAGTCTGAATGAACTCCCTGACCATTCAGCTTCCAGTTCAAAACACTGCAGTCAAATCACTTTGTGAGTGTTTTTGTTGTCGTTGGTCCATTACTGGTGTAAAATAACTGTTTCATAGGTGAATGCACTATATGGGTTTTCTATATCGCGTGTATATTAGCCTCTCCCCTGTTGCGCTGTTCAAGGCTTGTCTAAAAACAAAGAAAGGCACGTAGTTCTCTGGTAAAACAGAGCATTTCAACAATAGTTTTATTTTATTTAATTTTTACATATTTAAGATATTTTGTTATGATTTAATGTCCCACTGTAAACCAGTTCCACACTTCAGATTCTAAACTTGTTTATTTACCTTGTGAGAGTGTCCTTGCTGCTGCTGGCTAGGTATAATGTCTGCTAATAGTGATCACACCAGATGGTGTTCTGAACACTGAGTAAAACAAAGAAATTAAAGAGGATTGGAATTAAAATAGCCGATTGGAACATCCCTAAAACATATCACACCAACATATCACAGTCAAATATGGTGATAATGTGATGATCCAATGTTAGTGTCTGGGTGATTGCCATAATAAACAGAACCATGATTTTTGCTACCAGAAAATGCTGCAAGAGAATCCTTGATCATTAGTGATCTGAGCTCAGGTTATTAGAAAGACAACAATCCAAAGCACAAAAGCTAAATGGTCCAAAAGAACCATTAAGACAATGTGACCCTAAGGTGCCTTAAAATGTAGCTAAATGAAAGCCATTCTGCAAACATAGACTGGGTCAGAAATCCTCCACAGTAAAGGAAAAGACTGATCACCATTTATAGAAATGGGTGATAAAATTTATTTCACATGGGTGATATAGGTGTTACACCTTTTTTCTAAAATAAATAAAAGGTTGTTTAGAAATGTTTTGTTATTGTCATGTTCATGTCTTATTTAACATATTGTATGATGATAGATGTAAAACCATTTAGTGTGACAAATGTACAGCAAAAAAAAACAAAACAAACTGTGGTCTGATTGTCATCTTAGTCACAGTTATAGACAAACACAACTAATTAAACTAATATAACACAGACTTGTGTACTTGCATTTTATTGAGCACAAGTGAACATCCACAGTGCAGGCTAGAACAAGTGAACCTCTCTGTTAATGACTTTTCCAGTTAAAGTTTCAGTTAATTGATGAAAGCAACTTTCAGAAGACCTCAGAAGATGTGTTACACATACGCATCTGGAAAAGGCTATAAAAGTTTTGCAAAGACGTGGGTGTACATCAATCTACAGTACAACAAACTATCCACATAAAACAATCATTCTACCTTAACCTTAGTTCATGGAAGGACACCATAAAGGAATCCACTGCTCTCCACGTTTGGCCAAGGCCACCTGGATGTTCCACAATGCTTCTGGGAAAATATTCTAAGGACAGAGGAGACAAAAGTGGAACATTTGGCACAAATGCACAAGACTATGTTTAGAGATCCCTGTTTGTTTATGACAGATTACAAATTGCTCTCATATGTTGAATAAAGGAAACATTATGGTTTGAGGTGTCTCTAGAATCATCTATTAATGGCTCAAAATGTCTCATCACTCAAAAAACTGTACTTTTAGAACACAATTTTCATCCACTTCCTGTCCATTTTGCAGGAAGGAATAAGCAGGAATCTCTGGGGCCTGATGTTAGCCAGTGTGGAAGCGCAGGAAGAAGGAAGTGTGCCTTTTACATCACAGCTGTGGTGCGGGAGGCCAGAAATAACCCTGTGACACATGGGAGAGGAGGCCAGTGCCCCTGCGCAAGTCCGGTTCCACCAGGTCACACCAAAAGTACAGCTTCACGAGCCCTGCTTCACTGAAACTGGTATGATGCCAATGCTACAATACATGACTGTTTTTTAACACTCTGCAATCATATGCTCCAACCAATATTACACAAAAGCACAAATTAATCTAGTTAACATTTTTATGTATGCCATGATGATACATTTTTTTATAGATTTTAAGGGGGTGTGTTCCTAATGCTTTTCACAGCATCTTTATATGTGTCACATGACATTTGTGACTAGCTTGATGGAATTACCACACCATCTGTATAAAGGCAGCTCTTGCTCATGAGTAATGTTCAACCTTGCATTACACAGCTGGCAAATTATGTAAAAACACATTCACTATTCATTATGTCATACTATCTAATGTTAGTTTAGTTATGGTGACTAACGGTCGAATGCAATATACAATTTCTTTTTCTTAAAACCCACCTACATGGTTTTGACAAATATTCTTTTTGAATTTAAGATTTATTTAGTTTAATGCTATCCACCATGATAAGAGCATGCATACAATTCTGTGGATTAAAAACACATTTAAATCTAATGCAGGCTTTTTCTTAGGACTTTCTCAAGAACACATTTAAGAAAATTCTTAGAAGCATATTGGTGAATGAGGTCCATTGCTAGTAGCCTTTCCAATTTTTTTTAACTGTACAGAGGGGGTCAAGAAAATAACATCTAAATGCTGACCCCAGCCGATCCAAAATAGTCAACATCCTGGTGACCTGAGACAAGCACGCAGACAATGAACATGGAAGGTGCTTTCGGCAGCAGAAATCCCCCCCTCCCTGTTCAAATTAGAAACAGCATTTTTAAACAAACCTCACCAAATGAAAGCCTGTGCTGCTACAGATAGTGTGCTTTCCGTGAGATCTGCTCATGTGACCATTCTTCCTCAGCCAATAGGGGGAAGGACAGGGAACAAGCTGACAGGATATCTATAAGAGCAGACTGGATACTTTTCCTGTGCACTGTGTGCCAATTTGGCTGGTTTTTCTTGGTCCCCTGATCTCCCAGAGATGGTTACATATAGGGGTCACGCACACAAACTTAGGCACATGCACCTTGAAAGACTAAAGAAGTGTAGTTCAAAACAAAACAACTGTCAACAAGATTTCAATGTACTGTGTTAATTCTTTAGAGAACTGACTAAAAGTTCAAAAATACTATCACCTCTGTAATTCTTTCAGAAACAAATATTAAAGCAGTTACAAATGCTTCAATATACACACATTTACTTCTTTTGTTTGCATTGTAGCAATTAAAAAAATAACTGAGAAAATTCCACACATTCAAAACAGAAGTCCAGAAATGGGCAAAAATAGTTGGACCATCAACATAATACTTGGTGGCACACCCTTTCGAAATAATAAGTGAAATCAATAGCTTCCTGCAACCATAAATGAGTTACTTCGACCTCACTACTAGAATTTTGAACCACTCTTCTTTTGCTGATTGCTCCAGTGTCTCTCAGATTTAACATGCCTTCTCCCAACTGCTTCAGAACTGTCCTTTTTAAGTTTTGCTTTGGGCGTTACATCCTTTGACAATTCTTTTAAAATGCTCAGTGTGGTACAGAAAGACTGAGCAATTTAAACTGGCTGGATGTGTGATTTCTTTGTCAACACTAGTTTCTTGCCACAAATATAAATGAAAGAAGTATCACATGATTGAAATCAAAGTATTTCTTACAATTTTGAAAAGGTGCCAATAATTCTGTGTGGAATTATACACGAGAAATGGTGCATTTAAAAAAAAAAAAAAAAAAAACTCATATAATCTCAATGTGTATCCATCTTGCACATGAAATTGATTCCCACACATAGAACATATAAGAATAGCAGTAGTTGGGTGTGTTATCCAAAGTTACTCAGGAGGCACCTGACAAGTTGGATGCTGAACCAGCGGCATGCAGACTGAGTGAGAGGATGTTTATACAGCAAAAAAAAAAAACATAGTACTGTGTCTTCCTTGCGAGACTCATGGCATGCTTCCTATCTTGCTCTGCCAAGGCCATGATCATCAAGTCTAAGCAGGACTCCAGAGAATGGTGGTAAAGCCCTTGATTGCAGGTTGGCACACACCCAGTCAAATGTTTCTTTTGAGTGTTCATGCAGACAATAAAAAGAAAAGTCTTAAGAGATTTTTGAGCATGATTAATTTTAGCTGGGCATGCGCTGTTATTAAAACCTTTAATAACTAAAGTCATGGTTTTAATACAATATTAATCTGCAATGAAAAAAAATGAATACACCCTTAATGAAAAAGTTGTTCAAGCAACCATTGCAAGTATTGGATTATCGTAATGATTGATGAATGCAGCTCTTTTAGCACTGAAACCATTAAATGTTGTTTATCACAGTGATCAACACTGTTACTGGTAAAACCTCATCACTGTGTGAAATAGACATAAACAAAACAATCAGCTGGTTCTGATTACTCCATTCTAATCTACAGAATTTGGTATAAAAAAAGAAGTCAATGAGAGCTTTTGTTTTTGTTTTGAGTTACATTTGTTTTATTTGTCTTAATTGCTCCAGACATTTTATGTTTGTTAATTAAGAATTTTTTAATTGCTCAGTATTTAAAACTTTAAAATGTGTATTTTACTTTATGTTCTCCAGGTCCCTACTGTGAATAAGACTCTTTGTGGGTTAATTCCCTCTGTCTAAACATAAAATAACTGAAAGAAAAAAAAAGTAATTTATTCTATTATTCTTTTAATTAAAACACTGCAACAAACAGAACTGGTTATAGAAAAAACAACATGCAGTCATTATTATTTGTATTGAAATTTAATGGACAATTTAGGTCTCTCTTTGTAGGCCAAAAAAACAACAACTAAAAAAAACAAAAAACACAAAACAAAACAGAACAGGATGTAAAGCATACATTCTTATTGGTATCCCCTGAAGTTCACTTAATAGCAGTTTCAGACATACAGGATTTTAATGGACTTTTGTAAAGAAAAGTTATAACCATGATTATACTGTAGATAACAGACTGTAAACCAGTTCCATTTTTTATTAGACAGCATCACTGGAGTAAATGTCAAACTTGTATATTTAAGCAGTGTCAAGTCACAGAAAATACTGTCACACATATCAAAATTCATTAACATGTTTTGCATGTAACAGATATAAATGATACTTCAAATAGGTCAATTTCAGTTTGTAATAACTGCACTGCTTAAATACAACCAATGATTTCCAGTACAGTACAGTATATAGTTGTCCACCCTATAGTCCCCTTTGTGCTAAAAAGGTTACATAGAACATCCAACCACTCTTTACAGATACTACACTCATTTCAATTGGGCAAACAAAGTGGAGTAAAACTGGTGGTAGACATGGACTCACTGACTTATTTTCACAGTAAACTCAAAAAGTCAGTTTGTCCCAGCTAAACTAATATTCAAAAGAGGTTCTAGAGACGCTGGTTAGAGACAGTATATTGAAAGGCAACACTGAAGTTTGTAACAGTTTGAAAGACTTAACAATGTATCAGGAGAACCAAGAGTTATTTTAATGTATTAAGAGGTGCTTTGGTGCCCCTGAGAAGTATTGCTAAGGTGGAATGTGACTATGTATTGCATTTTCTCCCAAACACATCAGGCTATTAGTTAAACTAGGCAAAAAATATGTAGTCAGTCCCCATTTTGGCATTTTTTATGACTACTACACTAATGGTGAGATTGGTGTTGCAATTAATAGGGCTCACAAGGACATTATTAGCCAGGCTTTGGCATTGTGCTTGTTGATTGAGGAAAGGCAATGTTGTTTTCAAAGGATAAAGGTCATGGAATTTACTCTACACACAAATAAAGGCAATCAAAAGAGTCATACGTATCTCTGTTGACTTGAAAGTATAAATTGTCTAGAGAGTGAGGTCTTTTTAATTAACATTAAGTATAGGGTGGTCCTGAGAAAACAATGGGCATACTTTGCAAAATTGAGCCTTACCCAAATGCTGGACTTTCAGCATATACTACTTAATTCTAAACTGGCTTCCACTAACTCTACACCATGCTCAACAGTGTAAAGGACCAAAAAAAACAACAACATTTTTTTACTAAACAAAACATTAACCGTTAAAGTTCTTATATACACAACCATTCAAAAGGTTGCAATCACCTTGTCATATTAAGCCAATGTTATTTTAGATTCAATATATAATGCATAATAATACATGGATTTTTTTTTATTTTTTATATTTTAATCTATATTCCAGGATGCTTAAGAACAGTGAAAAGTGATTAACAATGTATTTATTTATTTAGAATAATTTCCTCTCAAGTTATCTGCTTTAAGATTTCTAACACATGTAGAATTCTAACACTGTAGAAGCATTTTATATGTTTATCTACAACCAGATGAGGTTTTATTGAAAACATTGTCTGAACTTTTAAAAGGAGATTCCAAACTATTGAACAGTGGTGTATATACACATGGACTGTATGGCAGAGGAGAGAGAGCCTCTCAAGGTCATGGCTTTCTGTAACACTAGAACATTGTACAGTACGACTGTGTCCTCAACTCACGCAGCAAGATAAGATGAACCTTACATTACAAAAAACAAAACAAAACAAAAAAAGCAAAGGAGTAACCAATCGCCTTGGGACAGAGGTCAGAATTGAGAAGGAGAAGATAGATAGTATGTGGCTTGTATAGCAGCACCATCATTAAGGATATTTCTTTATGCTACTCTCTGAGAAGGCACCTGTGAAGAAGAAAAGGTAGAAACGCAAAAACAGCACAACAGTAACAGACACAACCTGTGCCGATTTGCCCCTTTAAAGCTTATAATAGACCTGTCACCACAAAGGCATTCACACCTGGGAGTGTGTCTCTGTGTGTGCATGCTCATATACATGTGTGCGTAGTTTAGCGCTTTGAAGCAATAGTGTTGATTATTAAAAGGTATGTTTGCAGATGTTGGTTGAGGGATTATCTCTTGGCCTGGCAGGAAGGGACAAGAGCAGAACCAGCAAACTGACAGGATCAACCCTGCCTCGAAGGTAAAACTGTGAAAAGCAGCTGCAACTGAGAAAAACAAGAAGGAAAGATAGAAAGAAAGAACTATAGGCTCATGTCTCAAGTTGTTGTGGTGCAGAGAGGTAACAACAGGAATTATAAAATGCAAGATTCAGCTCTCTCAACCTGGAATTGAAAAACCTGTGCCAAGACAAGAAAGATGGAAAGAAAATGTTTGCCTAGAAAAATTTGTTCTTGAACAACCAAGCCTCAACTTTTTTGAGAGCCGTTTGCTTTCCTGCAGAAAGGCTCTTGTGATAAAGGCACTAGGAGGGAAATCGCCCTCTCTACATCCAAATGCGTTGATTATTCACTTAACACAGAGAGAGTGATTGGGTCAATGTGGGGGCAGGGCAGTTGATTTGCTTGATCCATCAATTGTAAGCTCTCACCCGATTTAGTGGGAGACTATTGAATGTTGCGGATGAAGACCAGTCTTCAGCTTTTCTCTACAGTCATGGTATTCAGTTGAGTTTGGAAGGTTGCCTTCATTCATTGGCAGCACTGGTTCCTCGCACTTGGCCTTGTCTGCGAAGCTGAGAAACAGAAGCGGTAGAGGAGGGATGAAAATAAATTCATATTATTGCATATGTAATAAGTGGCATCCAAAAGTTTGGGACCCCCTGGTCAAAACATCTGTTACTGTGAATAGCAAAGCGAGTAAAGATGACCTGGTTCATGAATCAAAAAATAATTCCTATTAAAATTATGCTTCATAACAGTTTTATGATAACATGTATCTCTTTGTTGAAGGTTTTGCTTGGGTGTGCTTTAATACTTCATACATTAGTCTGCATTATCACAATTGCTAGTAAATGACATGTTTAAAAAGACATGACCCTCTGTGACATGTGTTGTTGTAAGCAGGAGTGGCAAACTCATTACATGCAGCCCAACGTCAAGTGGGGTGGTATCATTTTTCTCAATAACTGATTGAAGTCTGAAACTCATGGACATTAAGTATAGAGTTTCCTCCTTTTTTGGAAGCCTTTCCTTCATCCACCTTCAGTTGCTGCTGTTTGTGGGCGTTCTTTCCTTTAGTTTTGTCTTCTGTAAGTGAAAATCCACTTAACTAAGGTCAGGTGATTGACTGCCATTTTAGAACATTCCATTTCTTTGTTCTTGGGATGCTTATGCAATATATTTAGGATGTGCAGAAAGTATGGCTCTGTGCTCATGATAAGTCATTTTGCCACTTCTATCATCTGTCAAACACCAGTGGCCTAGTTCTACTGGCAGCCACACATGCCCATATACATAACACTGACTCCACCAAGTTTGACAGATGATGTGGTATGCTTCGGACCATGACTTCTTCTCCGTACTCAAGTTAATCTTGGTCCAAAAGAATCTTTTTACTTCAAAACTAAGCAGAAAAAAAACAAAAAAAAAAAACACAAATTTTTAGATGAAGATTTTGAGTGCTTCCCGGAAGGCAAGCAACAGGAAAGTTGCCTAACTCTAACCTAGGGCAAAGTTGCAGGATTTTTAAAAGTAAAATTTCAAGTTATGGAAGGTACATCGTTGCTTTACAACTGTAATCGCATTTATAAAAATCCAATACTAGAAAGCCCAATTCAGCCTTTGAGAAAGTTCAAAAAGCTTTAAGAAGTTTCAAATCTGTCTACCAATTAAATAGAAGAGCTACTGCTTTGACTTCAGGATTTGAAGCATGGGAAGTCTTGACAACTTCAAAAAGCCAATTAGCTGCCAAATTCGACGGGCCTAGATCGGAATTCTTAAAAAGACAAACTGTTTAAAAATAACCTTAGCCGTAAGGATAGAGGGTAGACAGACCCAATGAATATTCCAACATTCAAGTCATTCTTTACTTCCCAACCCCCACTCTCCTCTGGTCTATTTCTCATTTGCAATCATGGCACAGGTGCTTTTCAAGTACAGAATTCCATTTGTATGTTAATAAGCCCTCAAGGAACATCTTGAAGCGTGAACACACACACATACAAACACACATTTTTATGCGTTAGGACTATGGCCAAGAGTGGACAGATAAGTTAGTGTGCTACATAGCCAGACAGACTCACAAATAAGGAGTTAGCAATTCACAGACATTCGTTTCAAAAAGTATGCACCACCACCATATATCTAATTCATCCTTTCCTTTTCACAAGCCATTCATTCCAATGTAGAGGAATTTCAATCCAGGCCTAGACATTTCCAGTAATGTCTCACCCATCCTTTCCTTGCTTTTCATTAAGGGAGCCAGTAATTGCATTGCTCAGAAAGTATCAACAACTTCACATAGCATGACCACTGCAATCAGCAGTCATAAACCAACGTGTGCTCTGAGCTCTGTGGGCGAAAAATAATTCTTCAACTCCACAAACCTGACACACTGCATGGGGATGTTTATGTCACCAGCTGTCAGCTATGATTATTAATCTGTTTCTTGATTAAAATGTAAACAAAATCAAAGAAAATTATAGTTTCTGTTCCCATGTTCATAAGAACTAATGTTTAATGCTCAAGAGCTGGGTGGTCATATGGCCTACACAAACAGTCCTGAGTGATTTTTGTGCTAGAATGGTATTACTATGCCAAACAATCAAAGCCTGTACATTTATAACAATCTCACAAAACACACAGGTTCAAGGCCAAAAATTTGATTTTTTTCTGTTAACTGAAAACAGAAAGAGAAAGAATAGAATGGACAAAAATATTTTAAAGTTAGGGCTGAAACTCTTGACAATCCTCAGAACCGCCATGGTCAATTACATTTGTTTTTAAGTTAACTTTAAGATATTTTTTATAAAATAGGCCATAAAATAGAAATGAACCTTAACTGAACAACATTAAACCATGCTAATTCTTTCAAAGTCTTTCTAAAATATTTAACTGGACACTAGAAAGCTTCTAAAATGACTTATTTTAACATTTAAACAGTATGAAATAATACAGAATATGTTGAAAATTCATACAAAATTCATAAAATTCACATAGAATGTTCATCAGGCTCTGTATCTTACACTTTTAACAATAAAGGTGCTACAAGGTTGTTCTTTTTAAGTGATGCCATAGAAGAATCACATTTGGTTCCATAAAAAAAAAAAAAAAAACAGCTCTCACACACACAGAAATATATCACACACACACAAAAACAACAACATATTCCCACATACACAAAGTGAGTACACAACAGTGATTGAACATAAGCATGTGAACTAATTGCTGCATTTAGTATAAATGTATTATTTGGATGGTGGATGATTCTCAGCTCTGCAGTGAAACGATGAAGTGATGGTGGTGTGTTAGTGTGTGTTGTGCTGGTCCAAGTGGTCCACCTTGTAGATGCAAGTCAGTAACTGCAGTGCTAAGAATGATCCACCACCTAAACAACATCTGCTCTATGGTATACAGAAAAACAGATGGACTTATATGGGCTTATATGGGCATTTCTTATATAGGTTGTGGAGCTGACAAGCAGTGTAAAAACAAGGTGGTGGTCAATGGCTGATCAGTGTACAATGTGTGCTTTGGATAGGCAGCATAACCAAAATAATTTCTAGGAAGCATTGTTTTATGTACATTTTGCCTAGACAAGAAACTCTGTGAGTATGTTTTGTTTGTATGCACACATACCTCCTCAAGCTCTTTTTGTGTCTCTGCCTCCATCCTTCTAATGTCCTCCATAGTGAGATCCACCCATTTATCAATCCAGCAAAACAGCTGGCGGTGGAAGTTAGTAAAGATTCGCTTCTCTTGCTAAAAAGACAACAGAAAACAAACAGTATTTTGAAAATGATTTAGATAGAAGTAATAACAAAAAGGCCATTAAAAAAAACAATTGTTGAAAAAAGAGGAAGCGCATTTTCCTTATAATGTAAGTGTATATATTCTCTAAATATAGTCACATAATATGATAATATTGTGTTATCTGATATTATAATATCATTATAACATAATATGATTATTAATATGATTTTAAAGCAACACTAATTATGATTAACAATGGAAGATCCATCCAGGACTCTCCATCCAGAGCTCCGCCCCCACCGTGGATTAATGGTAAACTATAACTAATGTCCCATTTTTTTCTTTTACATACTACATGCTCCAGCCCATGATACCATCTTTAGAGTATCAGTACTTGCACTTAAAGAACTCAAGGATAGTAGGAAAAGGCCTCCACAGCAACCTTTTTTGCACATGACCTAGGTGTGTGGTACAATTTTTCCACCACCAACCCTGTGTTTTTCTTGCATAATTACAGTTAATGTGATGGTACTGTTAAATAATAATGAAGCTGAATTTAACTGTTAATTAATTTTCACTTGAGAAAAGACAGACTGGCAGATCCTTTAAGCCCAGTGACTGGTGATAAGAGGGAGAAACTAATGAAGGAGAAGATGCATGGCAGGGAAACAAGGACCGGAGATTCGTCTCTGTTGTGAGATCACTAAGGCACAGTATTTCTCTTACTTATAGTGGTTAAAACTAGGAGTGAACAGGAGCTCTTACATAGATTCTTCTGTAGATGCTTACCTTGTGAATGAAGTTTTCAACCTTGTTTTGTAGACCCCACCACTTGAACTTGACCGTGACTAGTTTGTAGGCACACATACGTGGGTTAGCAGGATTACTAACCAGCTCCTTCTGTAGTTTTAGACAGAAATGCAAATATCATCATGAATATAATTAGCATTTGTTCTGTGACAGTTTAAAACTTGGAAAAGGTTAAGAAAGAGAAAGGGATTACGGCATAAACCTAAGTTTACAAAACATCTTTGCAAGGGTTGGGAAGGTGCTGTACTGGGAAGAAAAATGGCAGACATCAATCTTCTGCCAGTACAGCTCTAAAACTCCATTAAAATATAATGCCTTAGAATGGGAGATAATAAAATTATAATCAAACCAGGGGATAGGCATGTAGAAGCTGAAAGTGTGCTTTTTTCACTTTAATCTTGTGAAAAGAGAATGGGGAGGCATGAACTCGAGTGAAAAGAAAAAGATAAATGAAGTAAAGAGGATAAATTCACGATTTAAGCACGATTTTGCTGTGCCGGGCCCTGTAAGCAACACTGCTGCAAACCACACGGCTGCCTTTGTGGCCAGGGAGCAAGATAAAAAGTGCCAAAAGTGACATGCTAATCACTTGTCAGCAGCAGGTCAGTTACATTATTAAAACTGAGGACCTGCTTGCACACACGGAGCTCTGAAAAGCTCTCAAGTCGACGACACCTGCTTAATTAATCATTTGATTTCTGAGCTCTCCGCTTGCTAAAAGAAGAGAAAGCTATGAGATTTTGTGTTTGATGCTCTGATCAGTGCATTGAGTAAGAGGGAGTGCAAAAGCTGGAAAGGGGGCTGGGTGGGGTTTATACTGCAATGGGCTTCGAAAAGTTGCCACAGCCACAAAATAGGAGAACTTGACTTGAAAAGAATCCCACATGAAAACCAGCTGGCAGTGACATTTTTTTGACTCTGTAGCTCAAAGGAACTGCATTTTAAGGACTAAAGAGGAACTCAACAAGGGAGTGTGTGTGCAAAGCAAGATAGAGGATTCTTCTTCCCACTCAGGAGAGGCATAAAAATTGTGCCTCGGTTTCATCTTTGGTCTCAAAAAGAAAATTGATCTAATTAAATAACAACAAGGGGAGGTCACAGGAGTGGAGTGTCTTTTTTTTCTTGTGAGGAGTAAAGAAAAAAACGCTTGTTTCATGAAAATGGAGAAAGTTTTTGCCACTGACTAAAGGTCGAAAGACTGTCCTGGTTGTGGAGATTAGTTTGTGGGGAGTAGTTTAAAGTAGGGCCTTTATTACTAATTGCTATAATAATTAAGTAATCTACTATTATGTAATATTAAAACATCTATTATTTTTACAATTTAAACAAAGCCAGAAAACTCAAATAATAAAAACTAACTAAATAACAACAAATTAGATATAGCACTTCTGAGATTATTAAATATTTTGATGGCTATGTGTCCCATAGGCTTTGTTTCTTGTAAGGGAGATCAGGAGGTGAATTTAAAATATGAGGTGTTATCTGACTTTTCATTATGCCAACTGCCAAAACTGCTTGTTTAATCAAGTAACCAGTTTTCAGCAGCCATATTTTATATTTCAGTGTAAAAGGTATACTTCTCAAATTGTACAAATACAGATCTGATAACGAACCTCAAGAGATCTTGGTTACAGGCTTTCTTTGTAACGTATAAATGCACTTGTGTTGCAGCAACTCCTTACAAAACCAACACACTGCTGTATCATTCTTATGTATTCCCAACACATACATGTAGTTATAAGTAGGACATAATACAATAGTGCAAAACCAACAGACAAAACGAGAACAGGGGGCATAGACAGCAAGTACAAAACCAAAAAAATACAATGAATACACAATATATAAATGTCCATTATCCCTTTCTCTCTGTAGCTCTGCCCTTCTGCCTTTCGGGGAATTTATGGAAAACGTAAAAAGTTCTTGCTGCGGTAATAGCATATATAAAGGGCATTTAAGCAGAAGCAAGCAATGGTGATTTTCTTATCTCAAACTATTTATTGAAACAAAAGCCAACAACAGGTGTGGGTGTACCCCAACCAAAAATGTCAATGTTTCAATAATTTGTTGTCGTGCCCTTGAGCATCAATCACAGCTTGACAATGCGGTTTAATGCTGTTCACAAGTTGACTTATTGTCTACCGAGGCATGGCGTTCCACTCTTCTTGAAGGCTGACCCTCAGGCCAATGAGGTTCTGGGGTACAGAGTTACGAGCCTCTACATGGCGACTCGGCTAATCCCATAGGTTTTCTGCGACTCTTATAGTCTCACTGTATCTCTGTTGCAACCTGCTGATGACACTCTGTGACACTCTAAGCTCAGTGGCCACTTCCGTCTGATAACACCTGTTGTGAATTATGCCGTTAAGCTCCATGTTAGAGAACAGCAAGTTGTGTACAAAGTACTGAAACATTAAACATCTGGACATGTACATTCAAATGTTTAGAGAAGATTACATTAAATTAACCTGGTTAATAAGGTTACAGTGCACTTAACATAAATTTCACCCAAAAGCCAAATATCCCTAACTTTTTGTGAGCAGTGTATGTGCATGTACATGTGCAAATGTGTGCATGAAGGCTGGGTAATTAAGGTCCAAACTACATTACCATACTAATAGTAAAATCGAATAAATGAATACGTAGACCAGCAATGTGTCATGCGTGTAAATGGAAGAGTGCAGGTGTGTATGCTGAAGTAGACCAGTCTGGTATTACAGCAGCATCGCTGCTGTCCAATGAAAAACATCTCCGTTTATAGTTTTCTCCATGGTACACTGTTAGTTAGCTCCTTGTACATTGTGTGAATAATTCTGGACAAACAGGCCGATGCTTTAAATTACTTGGAAGAACATTTTTGTTGTTCTCCTTCTCCTGCAAAGTGACCATTGTGGAGATAAATGTTTTTCCATTGATGGGAAAGCTGTGTATTGTTCTGTGTACCTGAACACTAGCTGCTATACTTATTCTTGCAGTGTACACACTGTTTACATTTGTGATGCTGCTATAATAGCAGACTGGTCTACTTCAGCATACACACCTGAACTGCCTGTTTTACTCTTCTGTTCACACACACACACACACACACACACACCACTGCTCCACATATTTATTCCATTTTAAAATATAGTATGCAGATAATAATTTGTATTTAATGTTAAAATGGATGATGTGCAACAGGGACATTTCTAGCTAAAAAACATGAACAGGTAGGTTTCAGTTTTAAGGAATTTCAATCAAGGAAACTGCAATGCAAGGTATGATGCTGTGCAACAGGGACATTTCTAGCTAGAACACGTAGGTTTCAAGGTTCTCTGACAGTCTCTCCATTGTTATTACTTTGTGGTGTTTTAGTTACAGTATATTTTAGAGGAATGCCTAGGATCATTGTCTTGCCGGAGGAACAACTTGCAACTAACCTTCTGGTTGATGCCTTAGAGCCTCATAAAGGCATTTGTTTTCTAAAGTGTCTAAATCAAAAGCATTTAAAAACAAACAAACAAAAAACAATGGTAATAAAAGTAAAAATAGAGACTGCAATTGACAGCAATAACCAATAACAATCTGCAAAATTTGACCCACTGGAAAAGTAATATCTATATTGAACGCAACACAACTGGAGTGAATAATAAATAAATTTGCATAACTCTCAGGATACTATTTAAATGGTATGTAGAGCTCTTAATCTGCATAGCTGTAAATTAAACTACATGTACATGTAATACATGGTACATTACGCAACACTGCTCAACTTTAAGAAGGGCAACTGAACCTCTAACAACAACCTTTCTTTCTTACATGTCTTACTTGCAAGTGCGCCTTTACACACTCGCTCACACGCACAGCCTAACAAGGCGAGCCTCGTCTGCTCCAATCACTGCGCTATCTATTAGGCTCAATTAGAAGCAGGATAGAAGTGATTTATCTTCATCAGAGTTTAGTCACAGCACTGTCACACTACGAGACTTGCCTCCCTCCTCTCTCACAGCTCTCCCCATCTTATCAGCCATTACCTCCCTTGATGTACCCTCCATGGCCCCCACCTCCATCTATTGCCTTACCATGTCACCCTAGACATCTTTTCACATTTATATACTGTCTAGTTACATTTTTCTGCATTTCTGCAATCCAAAGTTTTTCACCAAGATGACTAAATATGTTTAGTAACAATAATTGAATTACTAAAATGTGACTAAAACTAAAACACATTTTAGTCAAGAATCAAGACTAAAACCAAATCAAAATCACCTGCTAAACTTAACACTAGCTTGAATGTATAAAAAAAATGTCTGTCACCCATCATTACCATAAAAGTCACTAACACTCATTATGTCCCTCCTTCTTACCTTCCAGTTAGGCCCCAGTGGTCCTCTGCCTGTCTTGGTCGACTTGAAGAGGGCAGGATCCTCATCCGCTTTGTAATCCTAAATATAAATAAGTAAATATAACACTTTATTTTCTAGTCAGCTTTTGTGTTTGAGTTTCTATAACACAAGAGCCATTTTAAGGACACAACTTATAGCTAACATAGCAACTACAAACTAATGCAT
The DNA here is from genome assembly GCF_030463535.1 of Salminus brasiliensis. Taxonomy (NCBI): domain Eukaryota; kingdom Metazoa; phylum Chordata; class Actinopteri; order Characiformes; family Bryconidae; genus Salminus; species Salminus brasiliensis. The sequence goes on from NC_132897.1 coordinate 29,591,278, forward strand.
CGTGCTAACATTTCATGACTTTTATTATTAAAGCCATTTTGGTCCACCAGCAAGATATTTTTAGGCACTTTTTCTAAGATACTGAAGTGTGTACACATCAAATTTGAGAATGTAACACAGATACAATGTGCTGTTATTCATAGAATTATATAAAAATCATAGCAGAAACACAGAGGTTAAAATTGAGATAGAGAAAGAAAAAGTGGGAAGGAGAGAGAGAGAGAGAGAGAGAGAGAGAGAGAGAGAGAGAAAGAAAAGAGAGAGACTGACTATTTAATAAACTGGAAGAGAGGTGGGGGGAAAAAACAGCTAAAATAAACGGACGAAAAGCCTTTAATTTTAACTGCACCTCCAGGGCCTTGCAATTGTAAATAAATCATGATGTGCCTGAAGCCAAACAGAGGCTTTTCAGGGCTACTATACAGCAAGAAAAGCACACACACACACACACACACACACACACACACACACACACCAGAGTAAACTGGCCCGTTTAATACCATATGCACTGTCTGGAGGACAATGCGTGACTATGCACTAATGAGGCTGGGTGTGAATTCATGCAAAGCAAAGGAGAAAGAGGCAAGTGTGTGTTTGTATGTGTGTGTCTGTGCAGCCGCACAGAGCCTTAATTACTCTAACTAACTCATCGTTGCAGGCTCTCAGCACAATGCCTGCAGCCTTGCCTGAGGCTAGAGCCTGATAGGGCCCACAGACACACACAGCCTAGAGACCTGAGAGACTAAAACACACACACACACACACACACACACACACACACACACACACACACACACACTGAGGCAACTGTAGACAAGAACACCATCATTAAGAGTTCTCGCTCACTTTTTCACACATGTTCCTTGCCGGTCTCATGCTCATCCTCCACACACACACACACACACACACACACACTTTAAAGAACTGGTGAATACTAGTTTGTTTGACTAGTTTCGTCAACCAGCCACCTCCAGATACACATGCAGTGTGTATTCAGAGAAACTCTAATCCATATGCCTATGGTCCAATCCTGTGAACACACAGTCAGTGTTGCAGACAAAAACCTAATCAACAACGTTTCAGAAATTGTAGCAACTTTTCTAGTTTACTCTACTCATCATAATGGTTGAGTGCTAGATATAGTATACACTGATCAGTCGTAACATTAACACCATCTGTCTAATACTAAGTAGGTCCCCTTGAGAGTCTCTTGCATACCTACTTTTACACCTTTTAATCACCTTTAAAATGTTTAAAATAGTCAGAATTTTTAAAAAACGCATTCTTATATATTTTGCCTGTTGTCCACTCAGTATGTGGAACAGTGAGTACAATGTAGCATTATGACAGTTATGAATATTATTATTATTACTACTCACAGACTGTGAACTAGGAGTTCCTGCACAGACAAATTAAAAGTCTCTAGCTCACTTTCTTTATCTCTGGACAAAAACAAGTATGCAAGACTACTTATACTCATTATTATTATCATTACTACTACAAACTAATATGGTTACTGCTACATTACTGCCATTTGTACTTCACTTCATAGATATATATATATATATTTTTTTTTTATTATTTCTTTTTAATTAAATTTGAGACATGAACAGGCTATATCATACATAAATAGAGGCTACTATTGTACAGAATCAAATTATCCTCTTAAATCAAAGAAATGTCTTAACACATATTCACCACAAGGAGGCACTAAAGGAGCTTAAATGAGAATGAGCCCAAACCAAAACATGCGTAATTTAAAAAGATGAGGAGAACTTTGCACTAAGCCAAGGGAAAGACCTTGAAGAACTAAAATAATAAACTTACTTTTGACGATTACATGTATTGGAATGTAGCCTTCAGAATAGAGTAGAGACATTCTGACACACAGATTGAATGGTGAAGAAAATGCACAGAGAACAAAAAAAACAAACAAACAAAAACAAAAAACACAGACAGAATTTACCAGTAACTTAAAAGAGGGGAACTTACACCATGGGATACTTGATCTCTGTCTGCAATGTCAATTGGCATCACCTCCACTGTCTTCCATGTGGAACTGTCCAGCTTGTGAACCTTTTGGTTAAAAACAACATCTGATGGACCAAAAACTGGGGGCAACTAACTTAAATAAACATGATTTTTTGTTTTAATTTAAGGTAAAGGGAGTGTCATCTTCTGCTTTTTGACCCATTCATGCTCTGCAGACTCATGTGTCTTTCACAGCAACTGAGTTCAAAGAAGTTTTACAGAATGTTTGTGAAATGTAAAACACCTTAAAATACGTAAATACTAAAATGTATTATTTTTTTTTTATAATTTCATTATAATTAATCACCCACACACACATGCATGTTTCTGAGCTCACATTACTGATCAGAAACTGTTTTTTGGTTGTATTATGAAACTAATACAATCATTGCAACACTTCATTGTCATTTCCAACCTCGTGGCCTAGTCTAGCTCTGTAATGTAGCAGTTTAAATAGGCGCATTATGTAAAAACCCATTCATGTAGGTCATCATTAGGTTGACTGGGGTTTTGAGAACATTCAGCTAGTGTGGATAATTTCATAAGCGCATTAATAAAAGAACACATTTGTGAATGGAGCGTGGATTGGTCATTTCTCACTTCACAGCAGTGTGTAATGTAGCAGTGTGAAGGCAAGCACAACCTTCCTTTGGGACCATAAGCCAGCCATCATATCTCTTACAACTACTGCTCATGCAACAGAATACATATTTAAATGCATTTTTCTCAGTGATTGGACACAACCACTGGAATCAGTACAGGAATCAGTAATATGATAAAGAGATCCACACAACACAAAACAAAGACCACTAGGGTGCAAGCCAAAGGTGATAGTGACAAGGAATAACTTCCTCAGAGCTGGAGGAAAAAACCTTGGGAGGAACCAAGACTTACAAGGGGGACCTATCCTCCTCTGGTAAAAACCACCAACAAAAACTGTACCATCACATAAGTGTGCTGATGTAATCATAATATAATATAAGCATAGTAGTGATGGTAAGAACAATAAAAGCAATGATGATGGTCAATGCTGGTAATAACAATAGTAGCCAATTGTTAGAGTCCATGTGTGCAGCTCTTAGTAGAGCTATTCCTGAAGTTGCCGTTTTATATATTAAAAATTGCAGTTTTATTTTGATTTCTTCATAGTACACATAATTTGCAAACATTCTTATGCACATTATAGCATACATGGTATCACACCGTGGTCCATGTTGTGAATTGATTTTTTTTATGTACAGATTCATGAATAAATAGAATACACAGACTCACATTTTCTATTGTTCCAAGATCAGGTTTGTGCCACGTTTCAATCTTGATAAAGAAGTCATCCTTCATGTATTCATTCTAGGAGAACAGGCACAGGTGTCCTCCACATTACAAAAGAGGTTAAATTAAATTCTTAACTGCAGTTTAACTTTATACTGCATCTGTAAACACACTGCAATTATAACAACAACAATGCTATTTACTGCATATCTTTGCACTAGTGAAAACAACTTATCATAATGGGAAATAACATGTTTTAATACTGCATTACTCAAGCAAAGGGCAGGCCCACATTTGCCCACTAGATGGTGCCAATACTTCATTAAGCATAAAACGTACTTCTGGAAGCAGATGAAGACGTTACATAAAGGTTTCATGAAGTCCAGTTCAAAAGAAACATAGAAGTCCAATATTTTACTATATTAAAAAATGTATAAACAAACAAAGTAAAAAGAATGATCTCAGTATACATACCGTTACAACTGTTGCAGAATGATGAAGCCAAAAGAAAACAAAAGAACCAACAAAAACAATTAATATAAAGAGTCAAACCCAGCATGCACAAGCATAAAACCTATTCTGTCAAGCAGGAGAAGTCTGTTAAGAGTCATCAGTGAGTCATCACTTTCCTATGAAACGTACAAAACTTCAACAGGAAGCTTAAGGACAAACTTTTCTACTGCAGCAAAGCTGTAAGCCTAAGTTAGGATTGGCTCCTGGATATCATTTTTGATAATTTGAGGGTGATATATTGCATATGATCAAAAAAATAATATTGCATATGTGTAACAAAAACCCACTCCTCCTCAGAAAATGAATCATTGGGAGAAATGTAATCACTTACTTGTTCTGCAGTATGGGTAAGCATTCCATGCTTTTTCATGAAAAATCAGAGAGCCTTCTGGTGCAAACATCTTCACAAAGCCAGGCACTTTACTATGGACATAGAAAGCCATGAAAAAAAGAGAGCCAGCTAAATATATAGTGGGGTCAGTAATTTGTTAAGGCAGTAAAGTTAAGGCAGACATGTGTGAACACACCTTTTGAGATGGTAGATCTTGTGCGTGTACTGTCCTTTCTCTCCATCTTTCTCATAAGGCTCATTCTTCAGCACCTCAATACCTTCTCCTCCTCCCGTTTCATTCTTACTGGCCTCGGCCACAGAGTACAACTGGCCTACTTGGTACTAAGACAGACACACATTTTAAAATTTCAAGACTTTCAAAACTCCAAAGAGCACAATGCTGTTCTTGTTGCAGGTTTTAACGTCTGTTGCCTGTACTGCCTTGACTGGATACGGCCTGAGTGATGTGTCTGTTGGTCAATATCAAAGTCCCAAGGATTTATAGATACACTATGTGGACAAAGGTTTAGGGCATCTGCTCATTTATTGGATCTTTTAAAATCAAGGGCATAAAAAGATTTGCTTTCATGCTTTTGTTAGAGTAACTGTCTCTACTGCCCAGGGAAGGTTTCTTCTAGATTTTGAAACATCTGAGGATTTGCAATTAGCGATAAGTACGTTACTAAAGTCAGGATGTTGGATGATCACCACAGCATCTTATGCATTCCAAAGAACACAGTTCCACCCCTCCACAGCTTAACGCTGGGGGCTTTATACCCCCCCTAGCCCCTAGCTCTGGCATGCACCATGCCAAATAGACATGTTTGAGCAGAAGTAGTAAACCCAAACTCTGTGGTTAAGCAAAAATAAAACACAATACTTGCAGCAAATTGTAATGCACCATTACTCTGTGTTTCATACCATACAAGGAAAATCTATTCATCAATGGATCATGTGCAAAGATTTGAGAACCATAAAAGGCTCTGATTTTTTTCTCCAAGGTCTCAGACCTTGATTAGCAAATTCAGAATAAAAAAAAACAAACAAACAAAAAAAACCCACATTTCATTAAAAAGAACACCTTGTCAGCTGTGAAGAGGAGTACAGAATGGATCTACTATAGGATCATGATTCTCCTAACTAGAAAGTACCTCAAAACCACCATGAAGTTTACCTGAAGAGTCACAAACAGAAACTCTAAACGGCCCTCAAAGTCCCCTGACCTAAATATCATAGATAATTTGTTCACAGACCTTAAACAAACTGTGCCTCCAAAAATATTGCAGAACTAAGAACTTTCAGCAATCAGAAGTGTAAAAACCTAGAACAAGACCTAAAAAACATTTACAAACTGGTTACAAAAAGTGTATACAAATTTGGATTTCTTCACCTTGTCTCCGTAAGGTGCCCAAACCTTTGCACAGGGCCACATCGATGTTTTTTTATGTTAAGCACAAACAAACTCTGGTGTGGACTTTTTGGTGTGAAATTTCGATATTTCCTTCCTAAGCTGGTATTTTGATGTGACTTGTTTGAGAGAGCCTGCGCGGATATCTTGTGCAACAGAGCTAAAGAATCTAAGCTTTGGCAGCTCTTGAACCAATGGAGGCATAGGGAACTGCATTTCCCAGTCATTTAAGGCAATGCAACTGGATTAATAGCTGCTTAGTGCTTTTGTAAAATTTTCATGTATGGGCAGCCAGGGACAATCCTGAACATGTTTCATAACACAAAACAATGATTTAAAAACATGCCCATAAGCACACTGTTGAACACCCACTGTTTCAGTGTTATACAAGTTGCAGATTCAGCTGCATGTGTTTATACTTGGTGATTCAGCTAAACAACTCTCAGATCATGGCAGTCTGTGTAACTGCAATGTACCAAAACATTTGTTGCCACAGCCATGCAACAGTGTGTACAAGCACAGATTAAAGTTTACTTGTTGTTAAAGCTCATGGCCTTAAAAGGAAAAAAACATCTTACCTCCTCAACGGTGCATGGTAAGACAACACGGCTGCAAAAAGAAAGAACAAGTAACTTAATACTCATTTCTCAGGATCCATACATATACTTTTGTCATATGAGATATGATTTGACATCTGACAAAAAGCAAGTCCAGTGTGTTCAAGAACTAGCTGGAGTAGACTAAAACTGCCCTTAACATATCCATATGTTGGGTAAATTAAGCAAATTTATTTAGACAACGTGTTGCATAAAGCAATAATAAACAAGGTAGGCCTATATTGCTATCCACCAAGTCAAATTATACTACTTAAAGATGCACCTCATCTGAACACCAACCACACTCAAAGTGCTCTTGAGACAGCACTAGTGCGGTTAGGTGTTCCATAAAAGTGATGCTTTATATCATTGACATTGTGTGTTCATGATGACTTTTATATACAATACTTGAGCAAGTTTAAAAATGTAAATCATTTTACACAAGTATATTTCAATAGAACTCAAAAGCATATCATTTACATTTTGGGCTGCAACAAACAAGTACTTTGACAGTCAATTGATTATTAAAACCGATTAATTATTTAAGAATTATCGGTAATTGAGAATCGCTCAATTAATAATAATTCTTAAGTGACATTCAACATTTTTATGCCAAACCTCAAACAAAAATAATTCTGTTCCTTATGCAAATTTAATTGTGATGTGATGTCACTGCAAATGTGTGGCTGTGTTGCCTTATGACTCATGTGGCACAATGTTTACTCCACTTATGCTACCTACAGCTGCTCAGTTTGTATGTTTTCACTACAGCTCTGCATTTAGATTAAGGGAATTATTCATGTAAAAAGTTTAGCAGTTTAACAGTTAATGTGCGCCCCAAGTTAGCACAAGAAACAGGTGGGATGACGCCACAAACTAACCAACTATTAAATTAGTTGGCAACTAATTAAGCTGTGGATTTAAATTGACTTAATTCGTTGTTGCACCACAAGTAGTGGTTGCTAGGCAGTTGCTACGGCATCCCAATTGGTTGCCAAGGTGTTAATAGGTGGTTGCTAAGGTGTTAATAAGTGGTTGCTAGGCAGTTGCTATCAATATGATTGATAGTCAGACAACTAGACAGAAAGTTGTGGAGTGACAAATCGACAAACAGTTTTAGAGGGATCGACAGACAGTTAGAAAGACAGAGTTAGATACATAGACTATATTACAGTTGTAGAGGCATGTATGGATAAAATTGTGGATTTTTTTTGTTAAAGACAGAAAAAACAACAATGGTCAGTGAAATAACTTGAAACTGACAAAAGTAATAATAAAATCAACTAGCGAGAATCAGACATTGCTTTTGAAATGTAGTTTAACAGAATAAAAAAAAAAAAACTAATGAAACTGGCCTGGACAACAATTAACCTGTGGCACAACCTTTTAAGTCTTTTAACTCTTAATGAAACTTCTCCACCATTGTTCAGTAAGATTTAGATCAAGATGCTTCATGTTTCAGAGTAGGAACAATGTTATTTTCTTTGTGTGCTTAATTTTGGCATCTGTGAACATAGAGGTGATAAGACTTGACAAAAGGCATCATTTGCCTCTGTCCAAAGGACATTTTCTATGAAGCTTTGTGGCTTGTCAATATGTCAAATTCACTTTCAACAGTGCTTTTAAGTAACAATTTGTTTATTATTACTTTTGTCAGAATCAAGTTATTTTAGTGACCATTGTGGGTTTTTCTTTATTTAACAGAAGGGTATGTGCTTCTGCTAAGTGCTAAGTGGTTGCTAGGCAGTTGTTAACATTTCTCAAGTAGTTGCCATAGTGTTGCTAGATGGTTGCTATGGTATCCCAGGACGTTACAGCTACTGCTACTGTCTGCCAGGTGGGTGCAAAGGTGTTGCTATTTTATCTCAGGTGGAAGCTAGGGTACTGCAAAGTAGTCGCTACACTGTTGCTATGGTATGCTGTGGCTGCTAAACAGCTGCTATGGTATCTCAGGGGATTGCTAAGCTGTTGCTAGGTGGTTGCTATGGTGGTGTTGTGTTTGTGGTGTGAAGTGTGCAGTGTGTTGTGTTTCATAGTTTGGAGTGTGCAGTGCGTATGGTGTGCAGTGTCTGTAATAGAGACAGAGGCAGAGAGAGGGTTGTAGAGGGATAGATAGACAGACAGACAGACAGATAAGTTTTTTTTTTTTTTACTATCTTAAAAAGCACAATGTGTAGAAGAAAACAGAAGGAAAAAATACTACTACTAACAATACTACTACTACTACTACTACTACTAATAATAATAATAATAATGACATGTTAATGATACAGATGAGCGCAGGCATTTTTTTCCTCACAGAAGATTATTTTGAAGATTTTTAGGGTGGGCAATATGGTGCATTTAGTGTGTGCATCAACTGCATGCTTCATTTTAAACAAGTGGATGAAGTATGGGACAGAATACTGTGGTTTTGAATGATCTATCACTACTAATGCATTCTGTATGTGATCAAGTAAATATTTTAAAATATCATGATAATATTATCATCATATCACCCACCCCTAGCTGTTGTACAGTTGAATCAAATGTAAAATGACTGTTTAATTTGCACTTGTTTTCAGACATCTATGACTAAAAAATGTTCAGTGTGTGTGCACCTTAATAGAGAGAATGTAGAGCTGAGACCTTTATCTAGAAAATGTTGAACTACAGTCCAAGGTCTGCTCAGTATGGAAAGTGAAGTCCTTGCCTTTCTCTAACATGGAAGAACAAGGTCACATACACCAACATAGTTACTACATAACACACAGGTACACGTGCTAAACTGGTACATCAGTTCTTTCCTTAATACTGACATGAGCCAAGCCATGCTTATGTCAGATTTTGGTAATGCTAGGGTAGGACTTTACTAAGTAGCTGACATAAGTTTGGCAGCTGGAGTGTTCTAGGGATGGGATGCGGCATTTAGAAAATGTTCTTCTTCTGGTGTACACTACTTTGTCCAGCACTTTCAGTATCTATCCAACAGTAATTACTCTTTTTCCACAAACATGACCAAATGTCGGCACCAAAGCCACATTCATCGCTGTTTGAGACAATGGTGTCCACTGTTCAGGGTATTACATTAAAAAAGGCCACACTGACTTTGTAGAGCTACCTCAACGTACAGAGAAATGCCTGATTAGCTGCATCACAGGCACTGTTAAGTAAAACATCTGGCAAGCACTGTAAAAATGCAAGTATGGCGATACCAGCAATAGCAGCCAGAGCAAGACACTTGCATGTCTGAGAACAAGGACACTTGTCTGGGCAAAACCATTGTTTGCAACGTGAGCTAAAAGTCATTCTTTTAGCAGGGGGGGTCTAGTCTGGAAAGACCAACAGCAGCAAGCTAAGATATTGATGTTGACCAGCTTTTAAAGGACACGCAAAGATCCTGAAGCTCAGGCTGAATGAGAACAATCAAGGCCACCAACATGTGTCACTGTAAGAGTAAGGAGGAATTTTGGGTAAACAAGGTGTTTGTGTTAGTCCTAGCAGCATATGCAATTATGTCACTTTGTGATTTTGGCCTATGCACCGCCACAAAAGACATATCTTCTGGTGGTAAGCAGAAACAAAACAGAAACAAAGTTTTCAGAACCTGCTTGGACTGCATGCTATTACTCTGCGCACTTAGTAATTAAACTTATAACATAATCCAATAAGTAATTAATTAATCAGCTCTGGAAATGCTCACATTATTCCTCAAGAGTGTTCTTAGCAAGTGTAAAACAAATCAAATGATAGAAAAAAACTGAGGTTTTGGAAATGCCAGTTGTTTTCTACAGAACTGTTGGATCATGTATATACATATTTTAATGGCCTGTAACTCGTAGTGACAGTTACTTGAGACGATACCTGAGACCAGAGTGCTGTTTGCACAATGTTAATAGCAAAATATGTAATATGCTAATTTTGACAGAAAAATCAATGAATGAATAATAGAATTTTAATAGGTACATATTATACACATCACTGTCTTTTTCTTCAAAAATGATCCCCAAACTAGCCAATTCTAGAAAATACATACGTCACTTCTACATTCTACGTCACTTTTCATAACTGATACATAGTAATGAAGAACATTTTCATAACAAAACGCAATATGTCTCTGGGCTGATTTTTGAACATGGCAGACGAAAGCAGTAGTTTTCAATAAAGTTAATTTGGATAAAAGTTAATTCTAAAACGAAACCCGTAGTGATTACACTGCTGAAGAACAGTTCCGTCGAGGGTTAACTGTGAGCAGCACTGTTGAAATCCTCGCGGTTTCGCAGCGTTGTCAGCACAAACCTGATTTATTCGCCACCTAAAGCGTCAGTCAGTACATCACGCCATGTATCACTGTTGGTTTGCAATGACTCGCCAAATAAATCCGCCAGGGAGCTCTCGCGCTCATCACTGCTTCCCGTTTGTGTGTGTGTCTGTGTGTTAGCCACAGGTGGAAAACTTTCAACTCGTCGTTCACGGCCTTCCTAAATGAATGTCATGGAAGTTAAACGATTCCAGCTATGATTTATAAATCAGGGTAACAAACATCCCAAAGCCCATTCTACGATGTATGACTCATGGCGACAAGCATAACTAAGCACGCATTTTTTCGCTGTTCTACACCATTACAATCGCTATCGACATTACTAACTGCTACAATCAACACTGATGTTTAACTCAGCCTTAGATTAATATTATCTGGTTCTTTCGATAGCGGAGAGTTTCCGTCTACATTCTAACGTTACCTGGTTGGACGGCAGTCTTGCTGTCAAAGCCGGTAGGCCAGACTTCAGCAGACACGCCGGCTGAATACACCCAAACCCCACCGTGTAACCAGTCAAACCCGCAACACTTTAAAAAGTTTCTGAAACTTCACAGCCAACAGACCCGAACGCCTCGCCTACAGCAACTATGTTCAGCAAACAAAACAAATAATATGTGAAAGAATATTTCACTTACTATTCTTTGATGAGCACCATCTTCGCCCTCACAGCTGCGGCTGCGCAACGCTTCTGACGTCACATACAGTTCTCAACAGGCCCACTAATCCGCCCCGTGTCGTAAGATCGGTGCGGTTATAAATGAGGTCACGAGACCATACTTAAAGTACGACGAACTGTGAATATTTGTGGCGATTTTCAAAACTGCTCATACATATGTCTCCACCACCTGGTCCCATTTCTTAGAAAATGTGATGTCAACTGTGAATTAAAAAAGTCACTTCACTTAATAAATAAACTCTGATTTTTAAATGTGGATTTTCCCTATTAGAAATCATTCTATACTTGAAATGTATAAATAACCACAATATGTATAGTTTACCACAAACGTGCACATTATTAACCCCACTGAATTATTATTACTTAAGCATTTTTGTGTATTTGCACAGTATATGCATACTGGTATTAAATTACATTAAAATTCCACAGCAAAAACAGAAGAGGAAGACGTTTTTTTATTAAAACTGCTCCTGTTAAGGGACAAACAGAGAAGCTTGTTTTTCAAAAAGGGTGAGCTAAAAAGTCATACATGGTACTTAACAATCAATAGCAAGAGAATCCATGCTGTAGAGGAGACATTCACTTAACAAAGAGATGAGGCCAAAATCTGTTTTAAATTTTCAATAAAAATATGAAATACATTTAAAATTCTCAATTTCCACAATATTTTATCATTTGAATAATATAAAATGTGTAATACAGTTTGAAACACTTTAAATTACAAAACATAACTATATCATCATTAACAACAAATAATAATATTAATAATAATAATAATAATAAACAATAAGAATATATTATGTAAAAATCAACAAGCCAGTCTGTACTGTTATGTTTGGCCTTCACAAACACAAAATGTTCCTGACATATATGCACAGTATAAGGTCTTCTGTCTCAAATACACAGTGGTGGCTGAGGGCAGAAGCACCAGGTATTCATTTTATTAAGTGCCCAGACAGGTCACAGGTCTGCGTAGTTGACAGGAACATTTTTTTATTCACAAGGGCAAAAAAGATGTTACAGAAGTTGTTGAATGACAAAAGTTTCAACACTTGGATGAAGGAAGGAATCTTCCAGATGAAAGGAACTTGTAACCATTACCACTGGGAAGGTGGATAGATCGACCACCTGGGCTGCTTCGGGTGGAGATGGAGGGTGATGGTGCAGCCCTCTGTCCATTAGAACCATCATGTCCATGACTCAAAGTTCGTTCCAGAGATTGATGCCCCATTGTAAACAGCTCAAGAGCATTTTGGCAATCTCCAGGTGAACAGCGTCGTGGTGACAGATTGAGAAGTCCAAGAACATCTTTCTTTGTTGGGATTACTGGGCCTCTAAGTGCTTTGAGTGGACCAGTGTGTTGTTGCTGCTGCTTGGCTGCAGCATGACACCAGAAAGTCTTAAGGCTATGCATAGCTTGAACTTTTTCATTAATGGCAACCCGTCTCAAGCGGTCAAGCTCCACAGCATCTGTTGGACCTGACCCAGTAGAACCAGTTGAGGAATAGGAAAGGGCAGGGGAAGGTGCACTGTCAGCAGGAGACTGGTGGCCTGAGCTAGGGGACACATTTCTTGGAGAACAAGACATATGACCACTAAAAAGGGAGCTAGGGTACTTAAGCTTGAACTGAGCAAGGTTGTCAAGTGTGGGTGAGGGGTGTCCGCCATCTTTCACAGAAGTATCTGATGTAGCAGGACTACTGTAGCCAGAGCTGATCTTCTGGAGAGAAGAAGAACGGGAAGGGGGTTTGGGACGGTTTGCAGGATCTTGGATACTGGCACTGCTTCCGGGTCGACTGAATGCACTCGTCTCTGAGGAGCGAAAAGCTGAGCATCTGGTTGTGGTGGAGCCAGAAATAGGAGTGGCCATGCCCTCAGCTACTCCTCTCTGTAAAGTACCCATGGCCTTGAAGTGGCTGTGAGTCTCTTCCAAAATCTTCTTAGCAAGTTCCTGAGGATCCATAGAGGCAGAGGATGGCTTCTCTTCCTGGTTTCCTGATTTAACAGTGCTGTCAGTCTCAGTGCTTGACTGGTCTGATTCACCTGTGTCTGAGCTAGTTACCTTCCCAACCTTCTGGAAAGGAGAGTTTGGACTTGGAATCAAGCTTGCCTTGAGTGGAGAGGTGGGAGTGCTGACACTTCCTTTAGAAGAGATAGACACTTTGTACTCTTGTCCGGTGCTTGAACTTGAGACATGGCCACCAATCCCATTCCTTTCTCCATGACTGAGGCGGTGTCTCTGATTGTGGCCCCGTGGCAAAGGTAGAGAGTCACAATGACTGGCCATGGGCTCACTGCTAATGATGGAGAAACCCTCATATTCCTCCTCATCTCCTCGTACCCCAGTGCTGTAAGTCATCAATGCGCCATGTGGTGAGGAGCGACTGCGAGAAACACTGAGTGGGTGCTTAGTAGCAGAAAGCGAGGAAGTCAAACTAACACCACGTCTTTGACCCAGAAAGTCACTCTCAGACTTAGAAACAAAGCTCATAGAGGAAGCAACAGAGCTCAAGCTATAGACAGATATGGTATCTAATGCCATGTTGTCAGGGCAGTGTTGAGAAAAGGGCAGGTTGGGATAACTGAGAGGCAGTGGATTGGATACCGACTGAGCTGAGGCAAGTGACTCCAGGGACGATGAGCTGTCCAAGCTGAGACGCTTTGGAAGTTCTGTTGAATCTACAGTTTATGAAAAGGACAGAATAAAAAGAGAGTGAGAAGTAAAATGACAATAAGTAAATTTATAAGCTCTGTTAAGCCAGCTGCGTAAAGCTGAAAAGAATATGGTTGTCTGTAATATTTATTTTTTAATATTTGCATTTAATACTAAAATTTGTATTCATTTTCAGAATTTAAATAAATCTTCACATAAAAAACAGGAGATTGTAATACTGTTATAATATTCCTTACCAAAAAGTGCCATCAAAGACTGAAGGGCAAAGTGCATGGTGCGACGGCTGGCCTGCTTCCCTGTCTTCAGAACAACCTCTTCTTGTCCCACCTCACATAGATCAAACCCTGAATTTGTGAAAGGAGCAACACAAAATATATGACCTAATTAGCATTACCTAAAACAAATGTTTGTGGTTTAGTATTTAGACACCATACGGTAGTTCTCAATTCAAATGTGCAATCACGCAAAACTAACTCACCCAGTGCAGCCAGAAACTCATGGCAGCCTGGCAATTGCCATAGTTGGACACTTATAGACACCTGAATGGGTAACAAGGAAAAATCCTGCTCCTTCTCCCCCATCTGCAGTTGAACAAGGACCTGATGAAGCTACACATGACAAGAAGACAAGCAGAAATGTGAGCTATATTGAAAATGAACATACAGAGGAAAATATTTAATTAAAAGACAAATATGCTTTCTTCCCACTACTTCTGTTTAATAGCCTTTCAAGCACAAGATATTGTTTTAAAAGTTCTAAAATGTCATTTTAATTTCACTTCAATAGCAACATTAAACTTTGGGGGGCAAATATATGTTCATCCCATGGAGTGCTGTGCAACTACATTTCAGGTCAAATGAATGTCATCTGCTGCTCTGCTCCTTCTTTGCATAATTTCTGAAATTGTCTTAGTACTGACCTTAAACCCTGCCACAGCATGTATAATGTATAACTTGTATAATAATGTTTGTACACAAAAACTTAAGTGCTATGATTACAGACATTACAGGTTTCTGAGAAAAGTTTTTTTTGTAAACAACCACAGGATGAAGAATCACTTGCTTTACATTTTATCACTTGCTCACAATTGCTTTAAACCACACAGATACTACTCATTACTGCAACTCAACAGACAGCTGTCTTGCAAGACTCAAATTAGCTTTAAAAAAACAAAAACAAAACTATGCCAGGTTCTTAGACGAAGGGCATGTGAGGAAAAGGCATTTTCTATGCTGGACTTAAGATGTGGGACTCTAAAGAAGCTAAGAAACTGAGCTGTTCTTTTTAAGAAGATTAATTCTAAGCAAGAAACAGAGATGCCTTTGTAAGAGACTGTCTGCATTGCACTGAAAGCATGTTTACTTTTTTATTCATCCACACCCCCTCACAATGTATTAGGTGAATTGAAGTGTTTTAGTAAAATCTTACTAAGACCATCTGAAAAGGATGGAATAAGAAACCAGAGTCTCATTTTGTTTGAACAGATCTCTCTGTTCACTGAATTTATAATGTCAATCTAGATAAACGTGTTTTAAAAAAATGTTTGATAAAGCATTTGCTTGTAAAAGAAAAGTATAATTAGTAAGAATATGGTACGGCTGATGCTAGAAGACTTACCATTCCAACAATATTCTTTACAGCCTTCAGTCCAAAAGGCCAAAAAAAGAGGGAGAAACGGTTGCACATTAAAATGTTTTGCATACAGTGCATATAATTTATATATGGATGTTTTAGCAGTTTAATATTTTAAAAACTGAAATTCGATCTTCCCAATATAAGAACCACAAACAGTCCACTTCAGCACTGTCTTTAAATTCTGAATCAAATGGATTTAACAGTGAATCCCTATTAAACTGATTTGGTACTGTAAAAGATGTACAGGTAATACAAACTGCTATCATGGTGGTATAACAGGTGTTGTTGCAGAGAGGCAAAATCAAGCCATCATTCCAGCAGTATACCAAAACATATATCATCATGAGGTCATGGGAGGGCAGAGGTATTGCAGCATTCAACAGAGAATTACTGAGGACCAAGGACCAAGGCCTCAAGAGCTTGTTAGGATTATCTGTCATTGTTCTCTACTGATGGCTGTAATGTTACACATATTAATAGGGTCACTGTACAGACGTCACATGGGAGCTTACTTTTTTTCGCCCATTGTACCGTACCTGTACTGAGTGATTATGTCCAATCCACAGAGTGAATCCTTAATCACTGACCATTTGGCAAATCAAAATGATTGAATGATTGAAATGATGAAGAATTACATGACACTACATACACAGACTGACACATCACACACACATATGGACAAAACAAATTGTTTAATATATGAATAAATGTACAGTATAGTAATAATAACTAAACAATTCAGCATTCTCCTTTATTGGCACCTTTATTGAGATAAAAAATGAAAAATGTTAGCTAAACGCTTCTACTTTTGCTTCTGAAAACAGAGCTTAGTTGGCAGACGAGCACTACATGTTGTGTTTTAGGGTTATGAATTGTGTGATTGTCAGTATTTATATAAATACATAAATGCAAATACTAAGATACAAACTCTGCTATAATAATAATAATAATAAAGTCTGCTATAATAATCTGGGGGAAGCTCACCTTATTAATTAGCTGCTCTCCTGCCTCAGAGGCACTAACAACTTTGCAAAGGGCTTGAAGGGCTGGAGGAGGAATACCTGTAATAGGAAAGAGACCAACAATGGGCAATCTAACATTTAAACTAACATTTAAACTAACATTTAGCATTCTGTGTTGACTGCTCTGGTGAAATTGTTTTCCTACACACCCAGAAGGGCCTGCAATGTGGCGCTGCACTGCTGAAGTCGATCTCCTGGGTCAACTGTGGGGAAGAACACAGCAGGGGGAAGGCCAGCACCAGCCTGGTCTAGCCTGAATCCCACTGCAGTTAGCAGAGCCTGCCATCCTGGAACACCCCCTACTTTATTTTCCACACTCTGCTGGGACGTGTACATGGAGTTGCGCTGACCATTCTGAATGCGCTGTAGAGACTTCTCCACCTAAAAGAAAGAGGGAGATAAATAAACAGTTTTTCCAACAAAATTGCAAGAATTCAAAATTGAAACAAATTGTATTTCTGAATGAAGTATTTTCTTAAAGCCATACAAGGTAGTTGGTAGTTAGTGAGAATGAGCATAACTCGCAGTCTTGTGTTACCTCTACTTCATCATATAAGATTTGACGTATTAGGTCATATTTGCTTTCAGTTTTGTGTCTGTTTCCGTTGTGTTACAAGCAAGCCTGTTGTGCCTGTTGTGTGTGCACAATACAAGCTTATGTGTGCCTCAAGTGAGGGGTCATCAACTGTAGTCCTAGAGGGTCGGAGTCCAGCACAGTTCGCTGATTGTCCTGCTCAACTGACTAATGAGCTGAATCAGGTGTGTTTGAGCAGGGCCATTGCCAAACTGTGCTAGACTCTGTCCTTCCAGGACTCAGAACTGATGACCTTTGCTTTATGTGTTTATGTTGCGCATTGTCTCACCAGGTGTAGCAGCACTCTCAGGGCATCTCTGGCTTTGTCAGGATATTGCAGAATTTCTGAGAGGGCCTGGCCAATCAATGATGACGGACTGTTCAGTTTCACATCACTGCCAATCAGCATAAAACCTGAGAGACAAAACCATGAAGAGACAAGGAG
Source organism: Salminus brasiliensis (assembly GCF_030463535.1). Classification (NCBI taxonomy): domain Eukaryota; kingdom Metazoa; phylum Chordata; class Actinopteri; order Characiformes; family Bryconidae; genus Salminus; species Salminus brasiliensis. Next base: position 29,608,752 of record NC_132897.1, read on the forward strand.
AGGTGCCAGCATTGGTTTAATACTCCGTTTGAAACTATGATTAGGCAGATATTAACATAACTCTTAACCTAGCTATACAGTGCTCCACTTAAAGCTGGGTTTATACAAGCTATTTTTAGTCCAAATTTATGCCTGATTTTCCCTGCACAACAATTTCTATAAATCAAGTTAACTTCCAGAACGACCACAACCACAACCCACTGTCAGTACAGATTATATGTTAACATAAGGGTAAACACCTCAGTCTTGTTGTCTTTTAATATTAGTATTAGTATTTTCAAACATGATCCTCCACTGCTTAAATTCAGCTGCCAGTTCACTAAAAAAACATATCTGTGTTGTCCTAATCTCATATTAATCCACCATTTGTGTTTTCAGTCTTTGTCAATTAATATTAAGGCAAATACAAACCAGTATTTGAAACACAGGATAATGGAAATCTGCCATACTGTATGTTAAGATTTATTTATACTCACATATTAGTATTTTATGATTTTATATGTTGTTTATATGTTTATATGTATGTATGTAGTGTATGCCAAATATAATCCCAGATCCAAGTGGACATAATGTATAATGTAGTTCTGACACAGACCTGCCCAGTTAGAAGGATGTGAAAACTGCTGGTTGTTCTGAACACTCTTCATGGCTTCTGTAAGAGCTACACTGGCTTTTGCTCCATTGAGCAGGGCAGCGTAAAAAGCATGGACAAACACTTTGGATGCAGCTACAGGTACAGGCCACAGAGAAACCAGAACACACTGTGCACCAGCAGCTAGGAATGCTCGTGTCAGTCCTACGACACCATCAGCAGTCACCTTACTGCTAGACTCCTGGTAAGAACTATGAAACAAAGATGGTTTTGGTCAATATTAAAGTATAAATTCATGCAAAATGTACACAAAATACACAAAGGTTACCAGGAATCTTCTCCACTCACCCCAGCACTACCAATTTCACTGGCAGGCTTAGATCCAAAATGTCCGCTGCTGTCAGAAGCAGTTCCTGCAGTGGGGGTGTGTCGCAGGTGCTCTCCACATCACTCTCGTCATCAGGTACTGTGTAACCTCCCATCCTCACTGTGCCCCCTGCAACTCCTCCTCTCCCACCATCTACCCTGCTTCCCTCCTGGTGGGTGGGTGCCAGCACTAGAGCTGCCAGTCTCCAGGAGACATGAGTTGCAAAGTGTGCACACTCTGCCTGGCTGAGTGCGCTAATCACACGCTCCTTGGTGGCTGCCAGGCCCATCAGAGGCTGGCAGCCCAGCAAGTCAGCCACCATGCAGGCTTCCTCTTCAGCAGAGGGCATGGGGCCCCAGAGCCAACGGTCCATGGCAGCTGGGGGAAGGCAAGGGTTTCCAACAACAGCTGCCATGCCTAGGGCACTGCATGGTGGTGGGGCGGTACGTCGGGGGTTGATCTAAGAGAAGAAAGCATAGTAATTAGGTTTGTTTATAAGACCAAGGTGAATAAATATTCTTACTTAAAAGCTAGTGGGAGATGCATCTGTGATATATCTACACTTATTCTTGTGATACATTTTTGTTTGTACTATGACGTCAGAAGCTACGATTGGCTTCCCTATGACTTGCTCCCTATGACTGGCTTATCACTGCTGTGTAACCAGGCCTCTTGAGCCAGACATATTTTAACTTCAAGTTTTTCTTTAACTTAGCATGTAGGTTAGCACCATGACTATGAATATTTCACCCCCATTGGGCATTACTCTGCTGACAAATCTGTAACATGTTTAAAAAAGAAAGGTAGCTTAAAGTGGGTCCGTGTTAAAGAAAAATCTTACAGGGTGCACCGTTGTGCTGTTGTCAAATAGGAGGCTGCTAAGGGAGCAAGACCTCATTTGTCTACAGCAGCAGATGCAGCAAACTCCAAAAATTATTTAATCATTGATTCTTTTAATTACAAAAATGGACACAGTGCCACCTAGTGTCTTCAGACAGTATAAACCTATGAAAATATTGTGCCAAAGTTCTTGCAAGGAGGGAGTAGCACAGCTCTACATAAGACAAGACACATTAAGTCTGTGGACTCAATTATTACAATGTACATTTGAAGAGCAGAATTCAGATCTCTAAAGACAAACTGTATTGCAATTTCCTTGGCTGATTCCCATTTTCCTTCTTCCGAAGAATAATAAATGACAGCATATATGTCATTCATTAGTACTATTAAATATATATATATTATATTATATATATATATATATATATATATATATATATATATATATATATATATATATATATATATATTGCAGGGTCACACAAAATGAATGAATGATTTGCGTGACACACTTTGTCCAAAACAAGCCACGACACCAAACAAGCCTTTGGTGCATTTAGGAGGGACTGTGCTTCTGTTGGTTGTGCTTGAAGTCCAATGAAGATTTTTGAGAGAGGCAGACAAGCACTCTGTTAAATGGTGCAGGTGGAAGTTTGATAACTATACTATTCACAGCTGAACGTGACGGCGCAGGAACAGTGAGAACAGTCACAGCAGTGGTTTATGTGTGTGGCTGTAATTGCCGCTGGTGCCCTCGTGTGGTACACACGTGTAAATGTGACCAGCACAGCACAGGTTACCAGTTACAGCCAATCCCGCTGAAAATCAGCCGATTCCGGGCACATGCCAAGCAATCAGGGGATCTCTAGTGAAAAACACTGCTCAGAGGTCACATTGCCCATGTCTATAAGGAAACTAAAAAGACGTGTAATGTGGGCACTGTAAAGCTAGGGATATGCACTGATACCAGAAATTAGTATTTCTGGTGAGATACCGTTTGTTGGTTGTGGTGATAGAACCAGCTGAAGCTTGCCATGACAAGAAGGTCCTATCTCTTAGAAGTTGCTGAAAGTTGAAGTTGACTAAAGTCTACAGACATATACTGATCTTGAGAAGGAACAGGCTGCCATTATCATCCCAATACACTCTTAAGGAGTGCAGTGCCTCATTGTTTTTGCAAATTACCTGGCAAAATGCCTACCTAATTTGTCAGATGTCTGTGAGCCTTTAAAGAATATGCAGGGGAAAAAACTGTCACTGCAGTCTTATTCAAAGGATTAACCCATACATTTAAAAGGAAGGTAAATTCGGTATGAGGTGATGATTTGATTTGAACTGATGCATATTCTGCATAAGTATACAAATCCCATCTATATTATGAACACAAGCTTTCTACTCAAACTCTTTAAAATACTTCAATATTTTAAAACATTTTAGTACAGTTTAAACAGTTCATTTGCTACATTTTAATTTTATTTTACATTTATTTTTGAGGTTTACTTACTTCACTTACTAGTTCCTTTTTTTACAAAGACCTTTTTGACCTCTTTTTACCTCAGGCTGTTTCTGTTACCGTGCCTTTAAGACAAAGCTAAGATAAATAAGACAGAGCTAAGATAAGACTGCCTTTATCTTGTCTCATTCAAAGAGCAATCTTTTGAATTGCAATATGAATGTGCAGGGCTAAACAGAAGTTGGCTAAATAAGCTAAAATATGTCAAATGTGATGATATCAGGGAAACAGTGATTTTAAAATGAGCAGTTAATACTTATTTACACATTTGACATACTTCAAATGTCCTTACTGCAATAAAGCAAGGGAAATGTAGTCTTCCACGATGGCCTTCTAAGGCCAGAAATATGCATTCAACAGTGATGCAGAGTCTGGTAAAAATTGGACCGTTATGGTAAAAAGAAAAGCAAAGAGCATAGGTGTGTATATTCCATTCTCATGTAACAAGTGACGTTATTACACTGGTTTTTCAGTATAAACTGTTCAGTGAAGGCTAAAGCCTCATTTCATTTTGCTTAGGTTCCTCAGTTCATTTAGCTTAGGTTTCTGTGTCATACTGTTTTACTAACAGTGCAGAGAGTTGCAGAAGTAATGATAGCAGGTTTGAGCTCTGTGTACGTTGCATTACGTATTTAATACGTAAATAGATTGATTCTGACCCATGCTCAGTCAGTTGTTGAATTAGAAATTTGAAATATTATTTGTTAGTATTATGAAGAGTCACAGGATTAATCTCACCTTGGCATTAGACGCGAGGGTGCGCAGAGAGGGTACAGCTAGTAGGCTAAAGCGCTCGTACAGGTATTCATTGGATGAGCTGCCTTTCAGCAGAGCAAAGGGAATGAGATATAACTCTCCTTCCAGAACCAATACAAGCTGCCTGTGCCTGCCAACTGGACCAGTTGAGTGCATTAGACCCTGAAAGTGCAAGAGAAAGAGAGACGAAATTATCGGGAAAGCAGAAGAGCAAAATAAAACAATTAACATGACATTTATAACATCTAATTAGTTGAGCCACATTTCAAGCTGTAACATACATTCAACATATGACTACACACTTCAACTGAATTCTGTGTTAATAAAGCTGCATGAAAAGACAAAAAAAATTATTTGTCAAACACAAACTACAGTGCCTGCGCACATTTTGTATACCGAGTCTTACTGCATTATTTAATGTAAACTGAAGCATCACATATTGTTGCCTCAGCACTGACAAGAAGAAAGACTGTTCACAGCTCTGTTGGGGTAAAATCTGGAGGTGTTTCTTAATGAAGAAGAATGGAATCATAGGAGAATTTTTTATTTAGGAAGTCAAACTCTCACCCCTTCCATGGGAGCAATAAGGAGGTCATAGAGGGCACGCAGTGGAGGTTTGTTCAGGGGTGTGGAACAACTATCTTTGACTGGAGACATGGGGTTGCTAAAAAGACTGGTCATACTCTGGCAACTCCTGCAGGAGACATAATATATGTAAGCCTGTTATAGTATATATAAATAATCTAATGATATAAATGAACACATGCATACTGATGTATTTGTGTGTGTTAAACAATACAAAGTAATTCTTTCAACTGTAAAAACATAAATTACATTAATACAATGTGACCCCAAGAGGGCAGTGTAGTGCTATTACAACACCTGCATATTCCAGCTTTTCCTTTAGACTAAGGCAATTTTCTTTGGCTCATATGGAAAATCCCTTATAAATGAAGAATCTGATCTGTCTCCCTGAATTAAACATGCCCTGAAAAGCTGTGTAAACTTAGATATTTTTAACTACTGGTCTTGTATGCTTCTCAAAGTAAAACTGTTAATTAACTAGAACAACAAAATGGACAAAGAATCATTATTAACAAACAGAGTTAACACTGGTGGCTGATCAGAAGTGTGAGACAAGCTGTGGTTATGATCATTAAGGATAAGGAAGAATTCACCTCAACTTAAGCTAGACCTAATAAAGTTCTTAATAAAGACAATATTTTACTAAGGTCTGAGGTACATGGGGTGCGTGGTTTGTCCTCACCTGTTAAAGATGTTGTTTCTAGACACCATATGCAGAAAGCCAGAGTTCATTTTGTTATTGAGCTCTTCAAACTGCTGTTCAAACAAATCTCCTGCTTCACTTCCAGTTTCACTTCCAGAGCATCCTCTGAGAAAGATGAGTGGGGGCAAGAGAGAGAGAGAGAGAGAAAGAAAAAAACTGAGAAAGAAGGAAACATTTTCCCAGTACAACTGTAGTTGATCAACCAAGACATGTTTGGTATCTTCTTTAGTTTTGCACAGGAGCTATGCAGCTAATTTAGCTCTCTAGCAAAGGGAGCTTATAACCATTCATTTAAAGAAATACATGACTAAATCATTCCACATGTACCTTAAACTAAATTGTTAAGTAATCTCAACTAGAATGGCTTCCTTTTCCTCTTCCTTGCAGACTGTGTTTGTGCAAGCAACACCGCACGGTAGAACAGTTTTAGACAAATCTTCCTGCAGGTCCCGTAGTTCATAGTTTTGGAGTACTGGCTGTTAGAAAAAGCTCTCCTGTTCTTGATTGGTTTCAAGATAGGAAATCACATCAGCAGCCAGCTTTATTTTGGGCTGTGGAAATATTCCATCAAGAGAACAAACCAGCGTTCATTTCCACTCAATTCAACTGAAAGACAGATTATGGCTACAAAAAATGAATATGATATAAAACAGATGTTGAAGTAATAGGAAAAAAAAAAACATTGAGCGTGCAGTGATCACTTTGTGGCTGTAGACTATCGGGGCTCATCTAAAACTGGGAACTGACCCCCATTGGGCTGATTTCTAATCTTTGGTGGTAGATTTATTCATGTGTAAAATAAATAGTTTGAAATGGTAATGCAGATTGATATTGTATATGAAAAGAAAAAAATGCTGCAGAGGTTGTATTTAGTTCTTTTTACTTTACTAATCAACACTATATGCAATTTGTGAATTTGCCCAAATATTTAAATATGACTACAGGCCTCCTTGAACATTTAAAATTCCACAACATCTTAGAAGTCTCTCTCACCCTTCTGGCCTAGTTTCTCCACTCTCTCTCGCACTCTCTCACTCTCTGGCTGGAAAGTCTTAGAGGATGAGGGCTGAATAAAATGCTTCCTTTCAGACAGAGGTTTAGATCTAAGCTAGTCAGCTGGGGATCTCAGCTATCTGTGACTGCCGATAGTTCAGTTACTACACTATGTAATCCCAGCCATGGGAACCAGAATTTAAATCTCTCTTTTACACACACACACACACACACACACACACACACACACACACACACACACACACACACAGTATTCTTTTCTATTCTATTCTCTCATCAGATCCATCCAGCCATCAGAACTATAAAATGGATGCCTCAGCAGCATATAACATGCATATATGCTCTCTCTCTTTCTTTCATCAGATTCACGCAGCCATCACAAATAAAAAATGGATGGCTCAGCAGTTAACACCTGCTTTCCCACTCTCTCACACACACACACACACACATTTGCACGCTTGCATACACACACTGCCATGCTCCATGCATGGTGTGTGTGCACACGCACGCGTGTCTGATGCAGCCATTACTGGGCACCGCTTTACTCGTTATCCATTTAAAATGAACCTGTTCAAGTGGAAGTGTCTGCAAACCACTGAGTGAAATGAGGTGAAGCTTAAATGCTGCATTCAAGCCTTAGCTGTAAATGAATTTCTATACAAATCTGCAGGCAATATGCAGTAAATTTGGTGCTTAGTGGTCTCTCACACAGCAGAAACAAAAGTGGGCCAGTAGCAGGGAGCTCACTGTTGATGACACACCTTCTTTTATACCCCATACTGAATATACTACCCCATAAGCCTGGGTAACAGGACAATGTAAATGAATATCAGCAGTGACTGACACGTACCTTGATGATTGTCTTTTTTATAAATAATGCTGTGGATACCAGTATGGTAATGCAGTGCTACAGTGTGACATGTTTTCAAGCAGGCACTGTAAACATGAAAGCCGCTTTTGTCCATTTCATTTTAAGCAACATTATGTAGAATTTTTACCAAAATCATTGTTAATCTCCAATGACTGTAACAGAAAGCAAACAGTATCTTAATCGTTGCTACTCCGGGCACAGCATGCTGCTATCTGCACTAAGAAGATCACTATGCAAGAACTGCATAACCCTTGTTAAGAAATGCAGAAAAAATATTGAATCTAATATAATATTTAATATAATATCTAATCTAAAATCTTTAATCTAATATTTCTGTACTGCATCAGTCTACATGCTTTGTTCACTTTTATAGTGATAATTCTCTTTCTCGTAGCTTATCCAGAAATTTTTGTGTAAAGCGTGTCCTTTTTTAGTGGTAGCTCAAACCGCAAACTGCACTTCCCTAATGTAGAGGGAGCCCAGGAGCAATTAATAACAATTCTCCATAATGCTGCTTTAAAATCAGCTGATGAGTCCTCGTTAGCATCCACTATTGTACTTGTTAGCTGTAAATTAGTTTTAGTTAAGGTTTAAGCAAATAGTCTCCTACCCATTCAACATCAAAACAACAAAATTGGCTCTGCTGACATGCTGAATCTACACATGCTCCACTATCACGCTACTAGAACTGGTGAAACTGGTGGAATGTGACCAAAAACAGCAATTCAATACAAAATTAATGTGCATTGCATGATGCAAATTAGAACAACTTTAATATGATAAGCACATTTTCAATACATTTATATTGATTAGTAATCACAACATGGCCAAACAACACAACAATTAAAGACTATTCCCTGAACAGCATGATTGTTTTATGCAACCTTTTGCAACCTAACTTATGCAACCTAACTGATTCAATTAATACATTAATATCATGCATTTTACAGCCAATAAAACTGGAATATAGCAAGACAGACAGACAGTTGACTGTGCGTACTGGAGGTGTGTATAAGCTGTACCTGCTGTAGAAGGACTCAACTCCCAGGGCCTCACGAGCACTGCAGATATACTGCTCCAATGAAGAGGCTCCAACTCCTATACTCCCTCCTCCTCCTGCTCCTCCACCTACTTTTCCCTCTTGAAAGTCTGGGTCTCCTTCTGATATGCCTTCACCCAGGTACACCTCGTGGAATTTCACAATACCTGATAGGGAGGTGGAGATTTCACTAACACAGGTAACACAGCCATTTCTCACTATAAGTGAAAGCTGTTTTTCCACTTGCACACACATGAGCGCACACACTCTGCTGAATGTAAACACTGAGAGCATGACAGAGAGGAACCCTGTATGGAAGCATCTGCTAAAGTAAATGAATAAAACAATCAGGAGTTAATAAAACATAATTGCAGCTTGGAGCATGCCATCTGCCTTGGGGAGCAGATGGGGGCATGTGTCTGGAAATGAGGGAGCAGAGAAGCATAAAAGGGAGGCCAAATGCACTAAGCTTTTTGCACCAATTTCAGGTTCATTTTGCCTGTAAAACTGACATATTAGCCTAAATTAGCATCATACATATACATTTGAGGGATATGATGAAAATTGGGTGGCAACATTAGATATTAGACAAGGAATTCTCTCTGCCTGTAATAAAAATTATCCCACAAATTTTCAACTACTTTCAATTATGGCAGTAGGCATTAAATACAAGCATCAAAAAGTTAGCCTAACTCCACCTCACCCACTAACAGAGTAAACATAATTTATACTAGGCTACATTGCTGCTATCCAATGAAAAAACATGTATCACCATTTTTGTCAATGATTGTAGCTTTTTGTCAACCATGTAGCTGTTTTATATGCTGTGTGAATAATTGTAAATGAAAAGACCAGAAGATACACTCTGAATGATTTATTTTACATAAAGTCCAGTTAAGAACGTTTTTGCCCTCTCCTGTCACATGTCCCATTTTTCACTGGGCAGCAATGGTATAATGTACAATTTAGTACATTTAAAAAATAGTGTTATATTATTAAATAAACATTTAAAAACCAGGTTTAAAACCTTTGCATACTAATTTGTCTTTTTGGCCCTCAGCTCACCAAAACATTGTCTTGGCCCCCCAAGACAAATGTTTTTGGGTCTTAAACATATGCAAAATGAATATTAACCACTAACTGTCATGTAAGAAGCTGCAGAACAAATGAATGTTGTTTTTTCCCTAGGTACCAAAGTAGAATAACTAGAACAGTTTTTACTAAAACAACTGTTTTAAATTCTGTGCCTCACAAATGCAGCACAGAAATAGGCTCAATTCTGCAGAAATACCCTTACATTCAGGTACAGACAGACACACAGCACAGGAAATAGGCTGTGTGACATGGTAGTTAGTTATCTTATTTTTAAAGGTATGAAGGGATTTTTAAAGTGGTAAAGGGATAACACACTCTTACCTGCACCAGGGGCTAGTAGCCAGCTGTAGAGATAACCAGCAGCCATTGAGAAGTAGAGCACCAGGGCTCTCTGCTTGTTGACTGAGTCCAGGATGTGCTCCACTGTGGCAGGGCTGTATGGATCGGTTTCATGCTGCCCAGTCTGCCTCTCCACCAGCAAATCTGCAAATGCACGTGTACGACCCTGCTCTGCAATCGCCAAAGCTTCATCATGATGTCCTGTTCAGAAAAGAGAGGAAAGATTGAGTTTAAGAAAAACTGAAAAAGAATTACAGCACAGAAATAATTTTGATGCTCCATTGACTTGTAATAAGGGGTACAACATCAAGTCATTTTTGTGTAATATACTGTTTTTATATACTGTATTTATATATATTACCGGTTTTATATATCTTAGCTTGTCAAACAGACACGTGTACACGTGCCAACTAACTTATTCATCCCCAAATTTGCTGATGTTATGAATATTAGCAACTTATCACGAAATCATGAAATACTAAATACACACACACTGTTTATTTTCAGGCCTATTTTATAGAAAGACATCTGTGCTTAAATGTCCAACATTTCATTATTGGTAATAATGAAAAAAAGTAAATTAAATTCTTAGCACAAATATCCTTAATGAAACATTGTTTGTTTTCAGGTTTCACTTTAAAATCTCTCTTAAAAAGTCTCTCTGGGTTACTTATTAAATCGTACTTACGTGTTCATGGCTGTCATGTTGCCTATAAATCGAAGCAGTGTCTTATATGTTGATTCAGGGCCTCACATTATTTAATCTGTATATGTTTCCCCTTGCAAGGATATTTAAGAAATACAGTATTCGCTTTCATTAAAATGCAGAATTCTTTGGAAAAAAAAGCTCAAAGGAAAGAGTTACTTAGATTTATTTAGTGGCTCTGTCTGTAAAGGCAAACAAACTTTAAACTTTTAAGAACCACACATCTGTAAAACAGCACCCATAGTATCTGCAAAGCCTGTGATATTCTCCCTACAACTGACTGTGAGAAAGTAATACATCCCTTTGTTCATCTTGCCTGGATTACTATGATGCTCTCTAATCCAGTCTTCCCAAGAGATATATCACTAATTTGCAATGGATTTAGAATGTGACTGTCAGAATCTTGCACCAGAAAGAGAGAGCACACTACACTAGCACATAGACCACTGACAACTCATGTCTTTTAGAATTGCTGTCTAGATTAGTTATTAGACTGTGTATTTGTATCTCTGATTGTCCTACTTTTCTTGTCACTTTTTCCTTAGCCAAAAATCATTAAATCATTTAGCATTTAAATAGCAAATAGCAATTTGCTTAATATGTTGATCTTAAAGTGTTAAGTTCTTCTGCTTCTTTGTCTTCTTCATTAATGCAACAACTGGACTACTACTGGTATAATTCAGTAAAACCAGATGGGCTTTAAACAAACTGTAACAAGAGTTATCTATAACAAAAATAAAAACCCTAGAGCAGAAAAAAACTCAGTTATTTTAGTAAACAGACTACAGCTAAGCACCCAAAAGACAGAAGCCATGCATGTATGTACTGCCTCATACCACTGCCTTAGGAAAGTTTATTTTCCAGCTTCTTTATAAATACTTTAAAGTCACCAGTATTGACAGGGGACACAAAAGAAGAACTCGAATGAAGATATAGGAAGTGGGGCAGAGAAAGAAGGGATGAAGAAAGAAGCTGCAAGAAAAGGTATGCATTAGGGAAGGTAAACAAGTAATAAGGCTGAGGAGAGAGAGGATGAAATGCTGCAAGAGAAGTGTGTTAAGGGAAAAGCAATCTCACCCAGGCTCACAAGGACCCTCTGAAGAGCTTGATATGAAGACGTTTGCAGGTCGAAGAGGGAAAGCTTGTAGTCAGAGCTGTGTTGTGCCTCATGTCTTAATGTTTCAAACAGCACAGATGCATGGTAGAGCTGTTGACACACACCCACATATACAAGCTTATAATATGCAGCTACCTTGTACTCACACTCCTTGACCATTTTATTGGTACACCTGCCATATAGAGTAGATTTAGTTTAGTTTTGTAGATTTATATTTACTGGCTGTAGCTATGAACAAGCACCCTTTACCCCATCCATGAAGGAAAGAGACCACCACTGGGCAACTATTGACAATATCAGGGGCATTCTCAGCATATCAGTGATACTCACATGCTAGTGTGTGTTGTATTGGCACTGGTATCCGTCAACAACAGTGTTGCTGCAGTTTTTACATATATACCTCAAATGTGAACAAATGTATTGGGACACCTGTACATTACACCTACAGAACATTTTGTTACATAGGCATTAATATGGAGTTGATCACCCTTTGCAGCTCTAACAATTGGTTTGGAGCTCTGCAGTTTTTGAGTCTGCAGAGCGTTAGTGACTTTTATGCACTATGTTTCTCAGCGGGTGGCCCTGCCCTGTAACTTTACTTGGTCTGAAACTTCGTGGCTGAGTTGCTGTGGTTCTGAAATGCCTTTTCAATAATATCCTTCACAGCTGATTGTGGAATATCTAGAAGGTAAGAATTTTACCCAATTGACTTATTGCAACAGTGGCATCCTATTACAGTACCATGGAGGAATTTTCATTTCATTTTATTTCCATGGTGGAATTCAGTGAGCTGTTCAGAGTGACCCATTATTTCACAAATGTTTGTAAAGACAGAATGTAGGGCTAGGTGCTTGATTTTCCACACATGTGGCAAATGGACTGAAAGAAACACTAATTCAATATACTTCAATGATTAAGCAGTGTGTCCTATAACACACACACACAAAAACCACAGACTATTTAATTAGATGGACTGGATGAACACCTGGCATCTTTTTTTTTGTAAAACTCAAATATATGATATCTGCATTTTCTTTCCACAACAATGCTCTTCCTTCAACACGTTCTACTAATTAAAAATATCTAGACTAGGTTCAGGATTACTGAATCATCCACACACAACATTCATGACTCATAGGCTCATGAGACTCTACATTGCACACCTAAGATATTTTAAAGGGAGAAAGAGAATAAGAGAGTGGGATTCAATTTGGCTAATTGCTAATATAACTCATTTCCAGATACAATCTGCTAATGTTAGCACTTTCACTAGGTTTCATTACATGTTAGCAGTGCACTCGGAGTGACCCATTTTGATTAGCCATCAAAGCATGTATTGTGTGCGAGAGGAGTTGAAAAGGTTGGTGCTAATGTTAGAAATTGGTGGGAAGTGTCAAGCCAATTATTGTCAAAGTAGTTTAATTTTACATGGTATCTGAAGAAACAGAGATGGAGGGAGGGAGCAAGGGGCATTGTTTTTAATGGCCTAATTCAACATTTTCTTTGTTGTTTTCCCCTGAAGCTCACTATTAATGTTTTAGTGTTATACAAAAAAACCTACACAGCCTCAATAGATTTGAAATGAAGCAATCAAAATGTGACTCAAGTGTAGACTTTCAGCTTTTCTAAAAAAAAAATCTAATGACAGAAGAATTTATCTATTAGTTTATGGTCTGCTTTTCTGGACGGAATGAAGTGAGATTTCTGTATATACATAATTAATCTTATTGTAAACAAACTTTAAGACATTTACTGGTGGATAAGGGTTAGCAGTGCCATAAAACACTGGGAGATCTTAAAAACAACACAAAAACCTTTTCCCCTTTGTTTGTCAATTTGTTGTCTGCTCTATCTCTCTCTGACTCTTTCTTGAATTTATTTACTCATCTAATGCAGTATGTACAAAACTTACACCTCTTCTTGTTTCTCACACAACACTCTAATCTTGTATGCTAAACCTTGCTAAACTGTCAACATATATTTATGCAAAGCATTATCAGTAGTGTACAACACGTGTCCCCACTAACTTGATGATACCTAGCTGTCTGAGGTAACAAGAACCTCAGCATATCTGAACATAAAGCAATAAAGCATATTCCAATGTATGTTAAATATTAATCCAAAAAAACATCTTAATTGTTCACCTAGATCTTGTATACTCAGTGTACTCTATGCACATCAGAAAGTGTTATCAACTCAGAAGTTGCATTAACTTGATGTATGATTCCTGCTAGTTCTGTATTCTAATATGGTTACTGTATTGACTGAACTAATTCAACAAAGGTCCAGGCATTTGGTGCATCTGTTTCACAATTAGATCACCTGAGTGCAGTTAAAGTGATTGTTGTATAAAGACACCTGTCTGGAAGTGATAGGTGTCTTAGTGCCCTCCCTCACTAGTCTCCTTCTTGTTCGGTCACTCAGTTGTGAGGACGGCCTGCTCTAGGCACATTTACACGTGTCACATTCCTTCCACAGCTTGTGCTTTCTCTGTTGTTAAAAAAAACAGAAAGTTCATTCCTCTGCCTCATTCCTGAGCTCTAATCAGCTTGAGTGAATAACTTATTTATTAAGTTGGGCTGATTCTTAGGCTATACAATGTCTTACACATTCATCACTGCAAAATGTGAATATGTGCATGGGAATTAAGAGGGCCAGTACAAGTACAAATTTATGTAAGAGACTATGAAGTTTGAAAACCATGAACATAGTACATAAAACAGAACTACTTGTTTAACATGACATGGGCTTTAAATTTAGCCTAATATTTCACATTCACGTTTGGCTGGTAAAATGTATTACACACGGAGCTACACACTCATTCAAACATATAATACCTGGTGCTGAGCTTCTTCCAGGTTGCCACTTGCCCAAAGAGACAGGCCTAGACGATGGCGGATTTTAGCCTCATCCTCACGTCTCCCTAGCTGCTCTGCCAACCTCAAGCCTGAGACAGAGAGCAATACAGAGAGAGAGGGAGAAAGAGAAAGTGTGTGTGTGTGAGAGAGTGAGAGAGAGTGAGAGAGAGAGAGAGAGAGAGAGAGAGAGAGAGAGAGAGAGAGAGAGCAATTAACTTAATGAGCTGTAAACTAGCAGTGCAGAGTAAACAGTATTTTAAAACAAAAAAACTACTTGGGACTGTTGTCATGTTCACTTGAGATATACCACAAAAAAAACAGAAAAAATGAGAAAATTACATGAAATGAGAAACAAAAATTAACTTGAATTTCATTAAAGGAAATAAGTATTTGACCCCCTATTAAAACATCATTTAAGACTTGGTGGCAAAACCCATGTTGGCAAGCACAGAAGTCAGACGTTTCTTGTAGTTTTTTTATAAGGTTTGCACACACTTCAGGAGTAATTTTGGCCCACTCCTCTCTGCAGATCATCTCCAAATCCTTAAGGTTTGTAGGCGTGCATTTGGAAACGTGAAGCTTCAGCTCTCTCCATAGATTTTCTATGGGATTGAGGTCAGGAGACTGGCTAGGCCATTCTATGACTTTGATATGCTTCTTATGGAGCCACTCCTTTGTTTTCTTTGGCTGTATGTTTTGGGTCGTTGTCGTGCTGGAAGACCCATCCACGACCCATTTTCAGTGCCCTGGCAGAGGCAAGGAGGTTGTCACCCAGGATTTTGCGATACATGGCCCCGTTCATCTTCCCGGTGAAGTTAGCCTGTGCCCTGAAAAACACCCCCAAAACATAATACTTCCACCACCATGCTTGACGGTGGGGATGGTGTTCTTCCTCCAAACACATCGAGTTGAGTTGAGGCCAAAGAGCTCAATTTTGGTCTCATCTGACCACAACACCTTCTCCCAGTCTCTCTCGGAGTCATTAATATGTTCATTGGCGAACTTGAGGCGGCCCTGGACATGAGCCTTCTTGAGCAGAGGAACCTTGCGTGCACTACAGGATTTTAAACCATTACATCTCAGTGTATTACCAATGTTTTTTTTTGGAGACTGTGGTCCCAGCTGCCTTGAGATCATTAACCAGCTCCTCCCATGTAGTTCTTGGCTGATTTTTAACCTTTCTCATGATCAATGAGACTCGAGGTGATATCTTGCATGGAGCTCCAGACCTAGGCCGATTGACAGTAATGTTGTACTTCTTCCACTTCCGAATAATTGCACCAACAGTTGTTACCTTCTCATCCAGCTTCTTACTTATGGCTTTGTAGCCCATTACAGCCTTATGTAGGTCAACAATTTTGTCCCTGACATCTTTAGACAGCTCCTTAGTCTGGTGGAGATGTTGGAATGTCACGGAGTCTCTTGGCAGGTGGCCTTTTACACAGGTGACAATTTAGGACAGGTGTCTCTAATGCAGGTAACGACTTCACTGAGATTAGGGTGTGTCACTGGTCTGTGGGAGCCAACATTAGTCATGGTTTTTAGGGGATCAAATACTTAGTTCCCTCAATGAAATGCAAATGATTTTTTATTTAAATATTATTTCATTTTCTAGATTTTATTTTTGATATTCCATCTCTCACTGTTAAATTATTTTTTATATTTTATTATTTAAATCTTTGTAGGGAAAATTGCCCTAATCCCTAATGTGGGACACTGACTAATGTGGGGCACCGCCTAATGTGGGACACCTAAGCTGTATTTAGTGTGATGGCATGTGACCAAGATCACGTTGTCTCAAATGTCCAGTCTTTGTGGAGCAATCTTCACCCCAATGCAAAATTTCCCACATTATTTTATTTATATATGGACTGACAGAAATTATTAAGAAGCTACTATGTTCCATGCAGAGAGGTTAGGTTACACATTTCTCCTGTAAATGTAGGAGGCATGGCAAGGATGAAAATGCCCTCACAACCTAGGACAAACACAATTGAGACAAACACAATACGAATGAGCACTGTTACTTCATTTATACCATTCTGACTAGAACATTTTATTCACACATCTCTCTGTGTATGTGTATGATCCAGTGTATCTGTGTCTATCATCCATTTATCCTTCAGAAATCATTGTACTCGTCCTTCTACACTCTCTGCTTCTCCCACTGTCTCTTCACTCTCTTTCTTCCACGCTATCATTTTCTGTGTGTCTGGCATTGCCTGCAGGCACTGTCACATACAAGAGGATGACACCAGAGCCAATCGCAGTAAGATACACCCGGAGGACACATATGCACACTCACACATGTATGCACACACCCAGACACACATGCACACAAATTTGCATAGGAGAGGCTAAAAACCCCTTAAAAGCTTAGTGACATCTGGGGAGGATATGCTGGTGGTCCTGGTGATTCAGTTCCCTCACACATACACATATGCACAAAATGCTTACAAAGCTAAACCCACACATATTACTATGCACATATGTAGTCAAGCAATCACTGGCTGAAAATGTGAACAAGAAGGACACACACAGACATAGTTTATGATAGTAAGTCAATTCCACTTCTCTTTCCACACATTTACACACACAGTATGTTGTGCCAAACACATGACCAGAACCTGCTTCCAATTAATTTCTTAGTAACACCCAGAAAAACAAGAAACATTGTGTGACCAACTGTAAAATAGAATAATGAAAAGAAGAAATAAAAAGAGAAGCACAGAAGGAAATTAGGAAAGTAGCAAACGAAGACAAAGTGAGAGAGAAAGAAAGACAAAGGAGGGGAGGAAGACGAGAAAAACAGATAGAGAGAAAGCGAGAGAGAGAGAGAGAGAGAGAGAGAGAGAGAGAAGCTGGGATAAACAACAAACTGCTTTTGTCTAGGCAGGCTGGTCAAATATATTTGGCTGTCACAAAGTGTGTGTCTGCAGAAATTTAATTTGAGTTTTTTCACATTTTTTAATATTCATACAAATAGGGGAACACAAGGTTGGTTGTCATAGTTCTATTATCTGGTACACAAGAAGAAGACAAGATGATGCTGATATATTTGCCTTGAGAACAGATGATGTTCCTATGTCCTCACTGACTTTGTGACATGTGTTTCTTCTCCTGAATTAGCACACCCAGATTTGTTGTAATACACCCACCTTCTTGCAGATACATAACAGCCTGTGTGAAATTCTGCAGTGCATGGTGTGTCCTCCCCAGGCTTCCATAGGCCAGTGTCTTGGCTGCCAGATCATTTGTTTGGGCTGCCACGCTCAGGTGCTGCTCCTGGAACACCACCGCCCGTTCATGGTTGCCTAGTGACTCATACGTCAGCCCCAGGTTGCCATATGCACGAGCCTGCTGTGCGGGATTGCGGATCTCCTCTGCAATGTGCAGGTCACGCTGGTGGCACTGCAGTGCACGCTCCAGCTCACCCATGGCCTGGTAGACAGTGCCCAGGCCAGAGTTGGCATCTGCTTCCAAGGGACGGTTAGAAGTGTCCCGTGCAATAGCGAGCTGCCGCTCCAGACACGACAAGGCCTGGTCGTAGTTGCCCAGCTGGTTATGCAGGGCACCCAGCTCCCCATATGCTGCTGCCTTACCTCCACATCCACCAAGTTCATGAGCAGCGACCAAACACTTCTCCAAACACACCAGAGCTTGCTGCAGGTTACCCATAGCTCTGCAAAGAGAGTCACAGAGAGTCAGAAAACCCAAACGTCAAAAAATAACTTGGTTTAACCTCATCTCACTTAATATACTATTTAATGTAACAAGATCAAAGGTGGAGAATGGGCCTTATTTACCAACTCACGTTTTCACAAACTTGTCACAAAGATTTAGACATTCATCTATGTTTATTCAATTTATAAGGACAAATGGGTTTCATTATTATAAGATCAGAGCAATGAAAAATTCTGTTGTATAAAAGCACATAGACTGTTTATTAGGACTTTGTGCTGGACCTTTTTAGTACTGTTAGTGTCATAAGGAAAATAATGGCTGTCCAATGTCACACCTCATCATAGTATGTTATAATATTTTTCACTTCTAGTTCTAGTCTACTACTAAAGTGACTTTTTTACCTCAGTATTGTTCAGCCCTAGTATAAATGGGGACAGTACGTTATTAGCCTGACAATAATATGTCCATTGACTGGAAACTGCAATGAAATCTGTGGGGAAAATGCAGCTCTCCATTCTCAATCTCATTCATGCTGGAATAACATTTGGGGCATGTTGTTTCAAAATAATAATCAACAATGCAATTACAGTTTAATTAACTCTCAGTGTTAATGACTCTCAGCATAGCTCTAAAGTGGGTGGGGATCTGTTTTCAGCATGGCATAAAGAATATTAGGCTGTTCCAATATTGTTCACATCTCCTCTCAAGCACAACTAATATGAAATTACACCCATTTTTACGCTGAGTGGAGCGCCAGTCATACAGAATAAGGGAGAAAGAAAAAAAAATCTCCTGAGGTGTGCTTTTAGATGTTTGCCTGCTTGGCATTTTTGTTTTCCCATATTACTAGCCTACACTGACCTGACCTGCCTGGAGAAAGAACAAGTAGGAAAATAAAAAGTATAGAAAAGGTAAATTCATATTATCTTGTTTTCTATTTGAGTTAAAACATGCAGCTGCCAAAGACTCTTTGCACACAAACAGGCCTGCAGAAAAATATGGTACATGTATCATGCCTCTGCAAGTGTACAAAATCCTGCCAACGCTCAAGGTGACTTCATGCAAGGTGATTCCAAAATGCAGGCACCAGCAAAATGAACAATAGTGGATTTGTGAGAATAATAACAGAGTAATGTGAAAGAGGATGGTCATGACTCTTAACAATAAGCTGTCTGATTAACCAGGCAGCAAAGCAATTGTAACAATCTCAGAATACTGATACTTAGATCCTTTCTGTTCAAAATACCTAATTAATTTACAGGGGTACTAATACAAGCTTTCCATTATTAAAGCCCATTTGCAAACCAGATACCATATAATGGAAGTCATGTCATTGATGAAAAACACAAAAAGGCAATTTCCACAATGTTAAACTATAAAGATCCAAAACAGCAGTTTTTAAGTAATTGAAGTAAAATTAGTTTTCAACAAATGCACACAAAAAAAACATGTTTGCAATTTTTCTGCTTAAATGAATTGGTAACTAATTTCTAAAAAAAAACTATATAAAAATATAGATGTATACTGCTTTGTTTGTATTAGTGACTTATTTTGACACAATTTCTTTTGTTTTTGATGTAGCCGTTGTGCAGGACAATTGCGTCTCTTTCACATTTATTTTCTTTTTCTTTTATTATGTTGCACATTAAAAGTTAATATTCGGAGAACATTTCTCCTTTTTACAGTCAGCTTGTGTCCATATGCGACTGAGGTGAGAATATGTGGCCTTATAGCTCTTATCACACAATGTTTATAGACTGTTAACAACATGCTCCATTAATGTAACAGACTGTTACATACAGTGCTCAGTCTGTATGTTTTCACTGCAGCTCTGCATCGAGATTGAGGGAATTATTTATGTAAAAAGTAACAGCTGCAATAAAATTGTAAATCGGAGATTAATGCCTACTAATTTTTTTAGTAATTTTTAGTTGATTAGTCATTACACCTATAATTTGCAAACATTTCTGTTTCACCATGCTAAAAATCAATCACTTCTAAAACAGTTCCTACATTACAAGACATCATATTGTTTGGAACATTTGGCTTCACAGATATTTATGATAACGCAAGTGTGTTCCAGTTGCTTCATTAGTGCAGGCATAAAATACTTAGGCTTGCTTCTACACTTTCAAACACCTTTGGAGTTTCTGTATTATAGGTTCTTTTTTGTTTGATCTTATGGAATAGTCTAATAATCTGAGATACTGGATTTCTGGATTTTCATGAGCTATAAACCATACTAACAAATTTAAAACAACAAAATAAAGGCTTGGAATATCCTCTTTAATCGATATACCTTTTTGGATTAAATAATAATCAACTTTATTTTTTTATTAGACAGACTAAAATATATAGTTCATATATTAGGCAACAATTACATTTTATCTACAGTGGAACACAATGAATAATTATGGATTTCCAGAAAATATTTGGTCAAAAGAAAATTAATTTGTATTAATCTGTATTATTGTATTTTCTTGGTAGGACTATTTAAGTAACCATTTTCTCTTAGAAACTGGCCATGTCAAGCATTCACTCACCTGTGGCCATTCCCAAGACCACGGTAGGCTTTCTCCTGATCTTGCAATCGGTTTAGGCTCTGTGCCACAGCTAGGTATCTCTCATAGTACTTTACAGCTTCTTCATAGTCACCCAGCACATAATAACAATCTCCCAGGTTACCAAAAGCTCGTCCTCGGTCGAGCACCACTTCGTTGCCACTTAGCTGCTGCAGCATAGCCAGCTGCTGCTCCAGATAGCCTATTGCTTCCTCCATGGCACCTGCATTCATCTTGGTGATACCCATGTTGCCAAAAACCTGCGCCTCAATGCCTGGGTCCCTCATTTGCCTGCTGAGTTCCAGCTGTGCCTCATAGCATTTAAAGGCAGCAGTATATTGTCCCAGTGCCATGTAGACAGCAGCCAAATGCCCATGGGCCTTGCTTTCCCCAGGTGCATCGGTCAGCTCCTGGCAAACTTCAAGCTCTTTGGCATGGTATGATAACGCTTCTTCGTAATTCTGCATTAACCGGTAAGCAGCACCAAGAGCAGCATGAGCACAGGCTTCCATTTTTCTGTCTTTTACCTAAAAAACATAAGCACAGAAAACAGAAAACTAACACACAGAATGTTGTGTTTTCATGTTTTGAAATGCATGCATACCATTAGTATTTCCCAAATATGCTAATATCTGCAAATATATGCTGAATAGGTATGCTGCATAAAAAAAAGAAAATAATCGATCAAAACCTTACAGTACTCTTAATTTTTCATATTTTCTTACCTGATTGGCAAGAGCTAGCTGTTGTTTAAAGAACTGCAGTGCACCGGCCACATCCTTCTTGCAGATAAAGATGTCCCCTAAGTTGCCAAGTGCACGGAATCGAGCCTGGGAGTTCTCCAGTGATTGTGCCACAGAAAGAAGGTACTTTTGGCACTCCTCTGCCTTGGTAAAGTCCCCCAAGGCCTTGAAGGCTAGTCCCAAATTGCAGTAGGCTTTGGCTTGGCTCAACTTGTCATGAAGATCCTTTGCTAGGGCCAGATCTTGCTCATAGTATTTCACAGCATCCTGATAGTTACCAAGGCAGTAGTGCGCATATCCTAAATTGTGGCAAACTTTCCCCTCGTTCTCCAGGTCTTGCAAGTCTGGGGAGAGTCTAAGGTACTGTTCGTAATAGGGCACAGACTGGGCAAACTCACCTCTGGAACAGTGAAAGTTACCAAGGTTGCCCAGCGCCCGAGCTTCACTCTGGACGTCCCGCAGCTCACGGGCAATGTTGAGATGGTTCTGATAGTGCTGCAGGGCACGGTCATGAGCACCCAGGGCCTGGTATGCTACAGCCAAATTTCCATGTGTAGAGGCCTGTGAGGCTCGGTCATTGACTTCCATTGAAATCTGAAGCTCCTGTCGATGGTAGCGAACAGCTTGGTCAAAAATTCCCAGGGCATTGTAGGCATTACCCATGTTGCCATAAGCTCGGCCTTGCGCACCATAATCATTAAGCTCCTGTGCAATGGTAAGGTGGGTTTTGTGGAGCTTTAATGCTGTTTCAAAGTCACCTTTCATTTGGAAGATGATACCTGCAGGAGAGGAGAGGGAGATTAGAAAGTAAAATAGATCATTTGTATGTATTCCGGCAGTATTTTTATGAGCCTACACTAAATATTGTTGACATTTAGTTATTTTTATTCAGATTTTTCTGCTTATTCTTTATTCTCTTTAAATGTATATGCCATAAGGGTTGTATACTGGCAAGAACCTGGCAATACAAGACATTTCACATTACAAAGGTTACAATTCAATATATTACAATACTGTAAGCAAGATGATATGTTGTGATTTATTTTAATTAATTTTAAAATATACTATCATAGCATGAAAAACATAACCATATTTATAAAATCTAAGTAAAAGTACAATTTACTTTCTACGCAATCCGAAGTATCTACACCAAAATCATTAATAAACCAAAATTCAAAACTGACTTATGCTATCTTAACTGTCTGTATAATAATTTAAATATGAATCCCAAAATGTCTAAGACTAATTTTCTATCCTGTGTTTTTTTTTTACAACTACACCAAATGGTCTGTTCCTATATGTTTAAAAAGACACATCCTGATAAGACTACAATAACCCAAACAATCCTATAAAATCTACAACGTTTTAAGAATGTTAAGATATATGGGACACACAAATGTTAAATCATCGACATGCTCATTCTAATAGCTTTTCCTTTATTTACATTTGTGACAGATTTTATTGGATGGTTTTTAGTTCCCAGCTAAATTTTCAACCTCTTTTTCATTTTCTGCAATAGTTTCAAGCTCATCCCAGCATCGCTTTCTCTCTGTCATTTGGCTCTTCATAAATTAATAATTGCAGTCATAATATCAAAGCATGCCAGCTGCCTCAGCGGGTAGTAACAAGTCAGGGAATGGTTTGAGGCTACCAGAATGATGGCAGGAAGGATGTTAAAAGAGTAGTTCACTGCAAAGAATATAAAGGATTTTTTATGCTGGAACACAGATGCAACAATTCTGTTAGGTGCTTGGGTCTCAAAAATGGTTTTCTATTTGAATGTGTATGAAATGTATGCTGGTTCACAAATAACTATTTTTACCCTTTGAAAGGGTCCTTCTTGTTAATGATATATTCTTCAAGCTGTACTTATTTAAAACCAATAAAAATGCAGAAAAAGAAGAATTGTGTATTACATAACAGAAAGATTGGTTGGTGTGAATTATTTGGAGCATATAGAAACAAATTTGCAAAGAAAACTTCTTAAAAAAAGACAATCAATGCATTACAATGGCTTAATTTTTATTATACTCTCTTTTACACTGTACACACTCTATATACACACACACACACACACACACACACACACACACACACACACAAAATAATGCCATAAGTACACAGCAGTGCACAACATTCAAAGGTTAAAAATACAGCCCTTGCTGAAATTCCCAAAACTTGCAAAAAAGGGCAACTGGCAATTGTACTCATAATTGTATTCAAGACACATGTTTTTCTACATAGTGTTTGAAATATTGTAAATATTTCCCTAGTTTATCTTTTGGACTGAAAGCAAAGTTCTAGCACAGTTATATACTGTTTAGTATATATTGTATACATACAGTTAAATATTATATAAATTAATAAATTATTGAGTGTCCTGATTGAGTTCAAAAGATGAGACACAGATTATTCCTAATGTAGTGCAATGCCGGTAGGAGTTAAAGTGACTGGTTGATGAAAAGAAAAGAATGTATTTGAGACACTGAGCTTCATTTAAGGTCAAATGCACATTTTAACATATGTATATGAGCACATATGAATGATGCATAACGGTCAATTTAACACTTTCAACATTCGCCTGTCAGGCATTATAGAAC